>NC_064635.1:103107667-103424030 GCF_023864275.1 Schistocerca cancellata
CACAGGCTCCCTGTAGTAATTTGCAGCATGTTCAGTAAATTCATTTACTTGGTTGACCGAATCACCAAGAACTAGCTGCCTCGGCTACCCAGTGCATACATTCGACTATTTTGTAATCACAGAAATAAAATCACGTTACTGCCACCTACACACAACTGCCAACATTGTAGGATGCAGAAGTTTAAATAGGAAGTGTTCCTTTCCACTTGAGCTATTCTATTGCGCTATCTGTTACTAGAAAACGTCGTTCAGTCCAAAAGAAAAGCTGTAACTGTTTGTCTCTCAGAAGTCAAGACCTGGCCATATGCATAATCTCAGTGCTGTGGAATCCAAAAGTTCTGGAGGAATAGTTGCCGAGCTCTGGAGCTGTTGTAGCTACGTGTCAGCTTGTAGCATAGATAAGATGTCGCGAGTTCGAATACATTCAGTGCTACATTTTTTAAAACGCAATTCTGCTCTCTGCTGAAGTTATCAATCTAATGGAACTTTGAACATAATTCCCTTCACTTCTCAACCCAAAGTAGTCGCATGTGGAAAAAGGACTAACTACTGTGACATTTTGTTCTATTCAGGTTTAATAGACAGCAGGCAGCAAATGCATCTCGAAGATGTGCAGGGAGAGCGCATCGTGCCATAATATGTCAGAAAAGTATTTTCTACATTAGCCGTCGTGTGGTAGTGATATTTTATTCTTCTTCAAACTTTGATTGACAGCTTTAACTCAGAACAAATTTTCTACATGCATGTAATCAATAAACTGCATGTGCATTGTCAGACTGTCATAGGTAACATCAGAGAATTCGTATATATCGTTGATGATTAATTTCTCTCTCATGTTTACTATTGTTTTAACAACACTAAAGGAAACCTTACGAAAATTGTGCACTGTATTATAAGAAATGAAATAAAACTAACCATGATAACCTTACGACGAAAGTATCTGTACACAAGCATGCCTCTATCGACACGAATTAGTAAAATACTACTCACTTAGATTTTGATTTGGTCTGTGTTTAATTGGTATGCTGTGTCATACTCAAGAGGTATGCAAATGTGGCATTTCATAAATATAGTTACGTATTCCTAGAAACCCAAAATTCGCTTGTCAGCAGCGGAAAGAGGCGTTACCTGTTGTGCAGCATTGTAAGTTTTTCAACATTGCACTATGAGCTGAAAGCATTTTCTTGCGATTTCCTTATTGATGTTTGATCTGACTGCTTGTAGCTCTTTCACAGAAGGGATAAAAACGTTTCAGTCAGTGAGACTGGAACTGCGAACCGTAACAGACGATGTTTCACAGGTCAGCACGTTACCACAGAGCTGGCGAGGAGGTATGGGTCTCAGCTTCCTATTACGACGGCAATAGTAACTAGAACTCGTAAACCGCTATTTAAAGGTCGAGATTAGTTGCGATTTCCACCTGCAACGACTTTCCTGGGCTGAAAACCGTAAATTTTCAATCTTTTGTTACCCTTCAAGCTATAATAACTCAGATTATTCAATGGAAATGACAGGTAAAATCAAGTGAACTTTGAGGCTTAATTCCGTGCACACCAGGAAGTAACTCGTCGATCACAGAGTTGCCAAACATACGTTGCCTTGTTGCCAAATCTCAGTTACAGTACCAGCAGGAAGAAGACGAACCGATGTGATCCTACAACGGTCTGCAAAGTGACCATAGCTGGTGTCTCCAAGTCGCGGCTGCTACGGCCTGGAATACGTAATGCGTCTGATTCGCTTTCTGTAACTAGGTTTAGGGACTGGAGCGTAGTTACTAATAATACTCAGAACTGACTGCAAACTGAGCATCATAAATCAGTAACTCTCACTGTTGTTTTTATATTTCTTTCGTAAGTGTACTCAAAACTAAGAAAGTCATTCACAGGCGTTTTCGTGCCTCGCCGATAGTCGAGCACAACACACAAATAAAAATAAAAAAGAATGTGTGTGTGTGTGTGTGTGTGTGTGTGTGTGTGAGAGAGAGAGAGAGAGAGAGAGAGAGAGAGAGAGAGAGAGAGAGAGTGAGAGAGAGAGAGAGAGAGAAATTAAAAGCAATGAGAGAGAGTGTAAAAAATTGTTGTAAAGAAATTGAATCATGGTATTTAAAGAAATCATTTCATTAAAATGACACGTTCCACATCATTACGAAATGTCGTATTGATGATCTATGGAACAAGAGTTAATCTAATGTAATCTAATCACATCATATTGATGATTAGCCATGAAGAGTCATGAATTACCGAAAGTTTTGCCAATACCAGTAACCAAATCTAAACTTGAAAATAAAAGACGACAATTTTTGCAATAAACCGTGACTCCTATCAAGACCCTTTCATCCGTGTTATCCAACCACGAAAGATGTCTGATATACCTCCATTCTGAAGTAACAAAGTGTGCATGCATTTAAAGATGAAGTGCATGATGTGAAGTTCTGTGACGGAGATACGAACCCAACACGTAATCCGATTGTTAACTAAGAAAAATCAAATGTTACGTATCGGTTTTTCTTACGAGCCGCTAGGTGTCTGAATCTAAACTAAGGATACAAACTTTTGTGCCTAAGCGACAATCGAACTGCACACCTACCGTGCATACACGAATATAGCTTAAGGATCAGTTGCTTACTCATGAACAGTAAGATGTGTGCGTGTTTGACCAGAAATAACGACACCTGTTGCGATTGTTGGCAACACATGAACAGACATTGAAATTGCGCGTTAATTTTCACTAGCAGGTGGGTGTGCACTTGATTAAGCTAGAAATGAAATTATGAATATTTTTGTACTGGATCAGGTTTCAGACCCACATACTTACCTTTGGAGGAGACCTAGAGAAGATTGCAGTCTTGGGAAAAAGGAACGAAATGACTGAACTATACTGTTCCGAGAGATTCAGATCCTCGAAAGAGGAGATACGAATTCGAATCACAGTCCAGCACCAAATTTTTAAACGTCTCTAGTTCAATCAAGTACAAGTAAAATAAGAGCCCTGTCCCTTTAAATGGCTATCGGTTCATCAAATAAAATAAAATTTTCTAATATAAGTAAGCTTACTGGCGACTGTATTTCTTTTTACCAGACTTCCGCTGTGTCATTTCCCAACGTAAACCGGCTCTGCCCAGTTGGTAATGAAGGAACGTGATGTTTAATGCGGATTCTGGATTATAACGTCTTTCTCTTGAGGTTACCAGAGGTAAAATAAATCTGTTTGTGCCTCTTAAAAGTAAATGCCAGAACCCACGCATTGCAACTGTGATAGCTCGTTCTACCAGACCATTGTGGCCACATTACCCAGCCCCAGGAGTGTGCTGTAACGGATGATGTGCTTAGCTTACAAAATTAGTCACAGTGGAAAAAATGCGAGTCTATTAAATGGTCAAGTAGAAGCAAGCTTCTGACGCAGATTATGCTATTCTCATGTCAGCAGGATGTAAAGACTCTTCTAGGCATCATAGGCTGGATGTGAAGCCATTTTGATTTTTCACAAATTCAGCAAATTTCTTAGTTCGAGAAAATCCACTGTGAAGTGTGAAGTTGCCGGATAATTCGATTATTACTGTTATTATTAAGATCACTTTATTCATACCGCTGATGGAACACGACCGTAGTCTTGAGGTAAAACGCGAGACCAGCTAATATGACGTCTGGCGACCGAAAGCACATATCGACAACATTTTTATCGCCCCTTTCCTCTCGGTGCTGAAGCTATGAGTGTAATTCAAGCGAATCTACAATATCATATTAGCTGGTCTCGCGTTTAACCTCAAGACTACGGTCGTAGTCAAGAGTAATGTGCTAAAACTGGAGTCAAGACTTCCTCTGGAAAGTGCCGCAGTCTACATGTTGCTAGATCGAGCATATTGCCAGACATAGAATTCTGAGAGGAGCATGACTGTATTGTCCACCTTACGTGAACGACTCGGCGGTCAATTTTTTGGTCTGAGACTGTATCTACAACACATATTGCACGCTTACGACCCAGAAGAATTAAAAAAAAAGTAGTTTATGAGAGCAACGTTAACCATAGCGTTCGAAGTATTCATAGTATTGTATACGTGGGTGTAAACGCCTTCCAATGACCACTCAAGAAAGACAAGGATACACAGTCTAGCTTCAATATTATAAATACGCCTCAGTTTGTGGATGAACTCAGACTTATGTTGATAATTTTGAAAATATAGCAGCACTGTACCCTTTGGTGTTAAACTCGTTTTCAACCAATGATTCCCACAGCTACAGGGATACTACTTGTGATACCTCTTAGACAAAATACTTAAGCAGTGTTATCAGACGAAAAGATCAACCTGACACAAACTGTGGGAAGTTTGTTTTACAACCTTCGTACCTGGATATTCAGCTTTTTCCTATTTGAGATATCTGTGAACGTTGCTGCTTAAGACGATTTAAGCAGAAACTAAATTCCCTCAGCTTCAACAATGTTTAAAGAAATCGTCTTATCGGCACTAAATCGTGGTTTGTGAATTGTTTACCGGCCGTACTCTTCCGTATTTTGCCGGTTGGAAGGCGAAAGCTTACTGACAAATTTCACACAGAAATTACTGTTACAGTGTACCTATGGAGCCAAATGAGTCAATTGCGTATTTTCCGGTGAGAAAGAGCACTGGCAAACAGTCTTCGCTACATTAGGTTATTTAAACTGGTGTCACTCTGAGCTAGAATTTATGGTCAGCGACTAAGTGTAAGGTCAACGTTTCGGATGCGAGTTTTGCGACTGTGAAATACTTTTATACATTATAGAAGCGAATATTAAATTTGCACTAATATTGCGAAACTTTTGTACTTGGACAGCTTAGAATGAAAATACTTCTGTTTATTGCAAAGGGAAACAATAGATTTTCTAAAACACTGTCTGTCATATACTACTTGAAACAGGTCATGTCGACCAAATCATGTGGAAGAACTAACAGCAACGTATATCGGAAGGCAGTAAGATCTCTTGCCTTTTGGTTTGTCAGTACTCGATAGCCATTTCTAGGCGAAAGTAAATGAAGAAAGGCAGTGCGTTTTTGTTACCAAGTAACGTCTTCGTCAATTACTTTAATTTTAATGTAATCTACGAGTAATTGCTGGTGTTTGATATTAACATGAAAAGGATTCCGTAGACAGGGAAAGAACCTGTTCTTGGGGAACTACTTCTATAGTGACCAAAACGCACTAAATGATGTTCAAGCACTTGTGTTACAGCAGCAGTATGAATATAATGATATTAATAATAACAGTAATAATCGAATTATCCGGCAACTTCACACTTCACAGTGGATTTTCTCGAACTAAGAAATTTGCTGAATTTGTGAAAAATCAAAATGGCTTCACATCCAGCCTATGATGCCTAGAAGAGTCTTTACATCCTGCTGACGTGAGAATAGCATAATCTGCGTCAGAAGCTTGCTTCTACTTGACCATTTAATAGACTCGCATTTTTTCCACCGTGACTAATTTTGTAAGCTAAGCACATCATCCGTTACAGCACACTCCTGGGGCTGGGTAATGTGGCCACAATGGTCTGGTAGAACGAGCTATCACAGTTGCAATGCGTGGGTTCAGGCATTTACTTTTAAGAGGCACAAACAGATTTATTTTACCTCTGGTAACCTCAAGAGAAAGACGTTATAATCCAGAATCCGCATTAAACATCACGTTCCTTCATTACCAACTGGGCAGAGCCGGTTTACGTTGGGAAATGACACAGCGGAAGTCTGGTAAAAAGAAATACAGTCGCCAGTAAGCTTACTTACATTAGAAAATTTTATTTTATTTGATGAACCGATAGCCATTTAAAGGGACAGGGCTCTTATTTTACTTGTACTTGATTGAACTAGAGACGTTTAAAAATTTGGTGCTGGACTGTGATTCGAATTCGTATCTCCTCTTTCGAGGATCTGAATCTCTCGGAACAGTATAGTTCAGTCATTTCGTTCCTTTTTCCCAAGACTGCAATCTTCTCTAGGTCTCCTCCAAAGGTAAGTATGTGGGTCTGAAACCTGATCCAGTACAAAAATATTCATAATTTCATTTCTAGCTTAATCAAGTGCACACCCACCTGCTAGTGAAAATTAACGCGCAATTTCAATGTCTGTTCATGTGTTGCCAACAATCGCAACAGGTGTCGTTATTTCTGGTCAAACACGCACACATCTTACTGTTCATGAGTAAGCAACTGATCCTTAAGCTATATTCGTGTATGCACGGTAGGTGTGCAGTTCGATTGTCGCTTAGGCACAAAAGTTTGTATCCTTAGTTTAGATTCAGACACCTAGCGGCTCGTAAGAAAAACCGATACGTAACATTTGATTTTTCTTAGTTAACAATCGGATTACGTGTTGGGTTCGTATCTCCGTCACAGAACTTCACATCATGCACTTCATCTTTAAATGCATGCACACTTTGTTACTTCAGAATGGAGGTATATCAGACATCTTTCGTGGTTGGATAACACGGATGAAAGGGTCTTGATAGGAGTCACGGTTTATTGCAAAAATTGTCGTCTTTTATTTTCAAGTTTAGATTTGGTTACTGGTATTGGCAAAACTTTCGGTAATTCATGACTCTTCATGGCTAATCATCAATATGATGTGATTAGATTACATTAGATTAACTCTTGTTCCATAGATCATCAATACGACATTTCGTAATGATGTGGAACGTGTCATTTTAATGAAATGATTTCTTTAAATACCATGATTCAATTTCTTTACAACAATTTTTTACACTCTCTCTCATTGCTTTTAATTTCTCTCTCTCTCTCTCTCTCACTCTCTCTCTCTCTCTCTCTCTCTCTCTCTCTCTCTCTCTCTCTCTCACACACACACACACACACACACACACACACACATTCTTTTTTATTTTTATTTGTGTGTTGTGCTCGACTATCGGCGAGGCACGAAAACGCCTGTGAATGACTTTCTTAGTTTTGAGTACACTTACGAAAGAAATATAAAAACAACAGTGAGAGTTACTGATTTATGATGCTCAGTTTGCAGTCAGTTCTGAGTATTATTAGTAACTACGCTCCAGTCCCTAAACCTAGTTACAGAAAGCGAATCAGACGCATTACGTATTCCAGGCCGTAGCAGCCGCGACTTGGAGACACCAGCTATGGTCACTTTGCAGACCGTTGTAGGATCACATCGGTTCGTCTTCTTCCTGCTGGTACTGTAACTGAGATTTGGCAACAAGGCAACGTATGTTTGGCAACTCTGTGATCGACGAGTTACTTCCTGGTGTGCACGGAATTAAGCCTCAAAGTTCACTTGATTTTACCTGTCATTTCCATTGAATAATCTGAGTTATTATAGCTTGAAGGGTAACAAAAGATTGAAAATTTACGGTTTTCAGCCCAGGAAAGTCGTTGCAGGTGGAAATCGCAACTAATCTCGACCTTTAAATAGCGGTTTACGAGTTCTAGTTACTATTGCCGTCGTAATAGGAAGCTGAGACCCATACCTCCTCGCCAGCTCTGTGGTAACGTGCTGACCTGTGAAACATCGTCTGTTACGGTTCGCAGTTCCAGTCTCACTGACTGAAACGTTTTTATCCCTTCTGTGAAAGAGCTACAAGCAGTCAGATCAAACATCAATAAGGAAATCGCAAGAAAATGCTTTCAGCTCATAGTGCAATGTTGAAAAACTTACAATGCTGCACAACAGGTAACGCCTCTTTCCGCTGCTGACAAGCGAATTTTGGGTTTCTAGGAATACGTAACTATATTTATGAAATGCCACATTTGCATACCTCTTGAGTATGACACAGCATACCAATTAAACACAGACCCAATCAAAATCTAAGTGAGTAGTATTTTACTAATTCGTGTCGATAGAGGCATGCTTGTGTACAGATACTTTCGTCGTAAGGTTATCATGGTTAGTTTTATTTCATTTCTTATAATACAGTGCACAATTTTCGTAAGGTTTCCTTTAGTGTTGTTAAAACAATAGTAAACATGAGAGAGAAATTAATCATCAACGATATATACGAATTCTCTGATGTTACCTATGACAGTCTGACAATGCACATGCAGTTTATTGATTACATGCATGTAGAAAATTTGTTCTGAGTTAAAGCTGTCAATCAAAGTTTGAAGAAGAATAAAATATCACTACCACACGACGGCTAATGTAGAAAATACTTTTCTGACATATTATGGCACGATGCGCTCTCCCTGCACATCTTCGAGATGCATCTGCTGCCTGCTGTCTATTAAACCTGAATAGAACAAAATGTCACAGTAGTTAGTCCTTTTTCCACATGCGACTACTTTGGGTTGAGAAGTGAAGGGAATTATGTTCAAAGTTCCATTAGATTGATAACTTCAGCAGAGAGCAGAATTGCGTTTTAAAAAATGTAGCACTGAATGTATTCGAACTCGCGACATCTTATCTATGCTACAAGCTGACACGTAGCTACAACAGCTCCAGAGCTCGGCAACTATTCCTCCAGAACTTTTGGATTCCGCAGCACTGAGATTATGCATATGGCCAGGTCTTGACTTCTGAGAGACAAACAGTTACAGCTTTTCTTTTGGACTGAACGACGTTTTCTAGTAACAGATAGCGCAATAGAATAGCTCAAGTGGAAAGGAACACTTCCTATTTAAACTTCTGCATCCTACAATGTTGGCAGTTGTGTGTAGGTGGCAGTAACGTGATTTTATTTCTGTGATTACAAAATAGTCGAATGTATGCACTGGGTAGCCGAGGCAGCTAGTTCTTGGTGATTCGGTCAACCAAGTAAATGAATTTACTGAACATGCTGCAAATTACTACAGGGAGCCTGTGTGTCAGAATTCTCATCCAGTGTGGCGCAACTGCGTTACGATAGAAAAATGACTCGCAGAGAAGAGGATTTCGTGGTATGTTGGACGGATGGTAGGTTGTTATACCTATGGTCTGGGTTCGATTCCCACTTCTGTCAATGATTTTAGATAGGGAGAGACAGATTCCATTCTCTCCTGGCTACACCAAGTGAAGGAGATATAATGGCTGCGTGGTCTGAAAACTCACATTAAAGATGATATTCCTTCTTTACCAAGTAGACGGTAGGTTGAACCACAATAAAGTCTGGAGTGGCGACATATAGAAACTCTATCACCAGTAACCTTTCTTATACTAGTTATTTATTTCAAGTGACGACACAAACGCTATGTATGGTCACAGGACACTTATTCCATCTTTTATTTGAGCTTCTGTATGTCGATAAAATTGGTTCTGAACTGGGAATGCAACTCAGACCGCCCTTAACGCGGAATTTGATCCCTTCGTGGCAATACAGCTCGGCTACAATTTGTTGTTTGTTCAAAACTGCAGATTCCTCAACACCTTCACATATTATGCTTGAGTGGGATCGAATCCTGGCCCGGCACTAAAGATTTAATTATGTATTATCAAGCTCTAGCATGAGAACACCTATCTGCTGGTGGATAATAATTTTATTTTTAATGTATTTTCATTCGCTGTCAACACTAACGATATCCGACGTTTTTAACTCCCAGTGAGACACAGAACTATTTGCTAGATGACTGTAAGTTCAAGATGCTATTCTGAGCAGCTGGTGGAGAAAAATTCGGTAGCTGACGTCTCTGTGTGTAGTCAACAACGATATGTGTGGGGCTCTATTCCCAGTGAGCGCTGAACTCTTCGTCATATTATTTCAGTTCAAACATGCTCACATGTCACTGCTGGTGCAACAAACCCATATTTAACGTTAGTTTTCTCTAGAATATAACAGCGATAGGTGCCGGGTTGGAGTCCTGGGAAGGAAAAAATTAATGTTTCGTCTCGTCATTTCAGTTAAAACATCTAGTTACTGCCGCGAAATTCCGATATGTCACATTTGACTGTGCTTCGATAGCAATCCGATTAGGTTCCGGGTTCGAATCAGTGTCCAACACACAGCTTTACCTCACGGCATTTCAAGTAAGTTACTTGTGAAGAAGCAATATTTAACATCTCTCGTAGTTCGTTAACAGGGACAATAGATGCTGGGTAGGAATTCGCGTCTGTTAAAAATGTTTGCGTTATGCAATTTAAAGTTGATATTTGCTAACTGATACTGTCTAAAATCGAGGTATATCACTCTCTGTATGCCTAATCAGGAATGACTGTTAGTTTCCGTCAGTCACGAAATCTTTGCTTAGTCTGCATGAGCTGGGTTTGAATCCATATGCAGAACAAGACGGTTCGTCGTGTCATTTAATGTTCATACATATTCTCAACTAGCTGCTCGTGAATAACTTAAATTTTTAATGTCATTTTGTGTTAAATAGTTCAAATGGTTCAAATGGCTCTGAACACTATGGGACTTAACTTCTAAGGTCATCAGTCCCCTAGAACTTAGAACTACTTAAACCTAACTAACCTAAGGACATCACACACATCCATGCCCGAGGCAGGATTCGAACCTGCGACCGTAGCGGTCACGCGGTTCCAGACTGAAGCGCCTAGTACCGCACGGCCACATCGGCCGGCCCCCACCATCTGGTATCAGTGCATTACCTTATAATCCATTATATATAATCATTTTTATAGTACACTTGATATTATAGATGAGTAGGACACAAGACAGGACGTAGATAATGTCCGTTCGACGTCAACAGTGTGTAACATTTTACTTTTTTTGAATAGGACAATGTTCCTCTCCAATAATTTTTAGATTAGTTACAATAAGCTTACGCTGCAAGAGAATTCACTTGTATTTTTCAATATGTGGTCTGTTGTCGGTTTGAAGGCCTTCCATAACATCGGCAACGTAGTGCAACTCCACCGAGAGCTGTCTGGAGTAGGGTGGAGATAGCAATGTGAAAGTTGCGAGCTGTCGAAGACGATCTTCATATTCCTAATGCGATTAGGACATCGTATACTCTTGACGACGTTTAGCACCTGTGCGGTCAGTCACCCAATTTCAGAATTCATTTTGAGTAATCCTGCTAAATTCCCAAAATATTGTCTTTTTATATTGATGAGTAATATGGATAGTCGTCACGTTCATGTGCCGTCTACAACGCAAATTTAATGTTACTATCCTAGGAACTAACCTGCAATACGTTTTGTATTTCATAATCGGAACTATCTGCATTAACCGTCATCAGAGCAATGTCAGGGAACAGAATGCAGCAGTGCCTACTTGAGGACCTGCTTGAGTCGTGTTCTAAGGAAAGGGTAGTTGCTGTTTCACATAATATTACACTAGCGAGAAGTACCGACTTTTCCTTTTCTCTGCAAACATCCAGAACTAAATTCAGTAACTAAATGCTAAGAATATATCTGCATTGTGCCAACTCAAAGATCAATAGATATGGATATAGATATTGATTTTTATATTTAAAGCCATTCTCGTTCTGCGTTGGAATAAACATCATTCATTATTTGCTTGTTCTTGTTACGATTGTTATTGTCATTCTCTCACTCGCAAGAGTCTTATGCTGATGCTGTATGAATAAATTATGCCATTGGATACAAAGCGGTTTAGTTTTGAGACCTAACCCACGAGGGGGGAAGGCACAGTGGTCTGCTTCAGGAATTCCAAGCAATAAAACACAAAAAACAACCCAGGAAGGGTTCGAACAGCTACTTTCACGCAGAGACATGCATTTGGAATCTGTTCATCGTTACGGGGTCAAACAAAAGGGTAACATTACTGAAACAATGATCGGGCTACTTAGTATATAATAGAGCATACAGATTTCAAGGAGGAAACGTATGAAGACGCAGACTTCCTCGTTATCAATATGTGCGGCATATCTTTCGTGTTAACGAAAGTAAATTCCCGCTTTACCTCTTCTTACGTGTCAAATGAAATGAATGCCATGAAGAATAGAATATTTGTTGACTGCGTCTCTTCTTGCTTCCATCCTTACCAACATATTTCTTCATTCTCGTGGCAATCATGACATTCTATGTGCATGCTGCAAACGATTGAAAGTGGACAAATTCGACATCGAGGTGCAAAGCGTTTGGTATCTTACATTATATTCAATTCGAATAAGCTTCCGGTGTATTTTTACTTCGTTTGTATTTTTAGATGATTATGAACGTTACGGAAATTTATCTCACATGCTTTATGTTGAATGAGAAACATTGAATGATCCGTTCTGCTTTCCCTACGTTGAAATGATATAATGTCGGCGTCAACAGCCTTCTTCCACGCCGGAAGCTGAAACTTGTATCATTCTGGATTAATGATAATTGAATGTCTCATATGTATACATAGCCCACAAGGCGACGTCAGAAACCATCAGGGGAGAACGCCGCATAAAAACCAAACGTGCGCGCGCGTCTCCACTCTGAAGAACCGTATCGGAGAATCACGGCAAGCATTTCGCTGAAGAGCTGCCTCGTCAGAGCCGAGAAATGGCAGCGTCGTAGCAAGTATTTGTCAACACTCTGATGGTGCATTTACTTCCGGGTGTAGGTCGGCGTTACCTCGCTAAATTCACTTGACATTCGTTTTCCACATCGAAGACTCGTACGATATAATCCACTGCAAGATGACACATTAGAAAGTATATTTAATTTCTGGACTCCAAGAACGGCGTTCTTCACATACAAAACACCTGTTTGTGTGTGCATTCGGGAGGACGACGGTGCAATCCCGCGCCCGCCCATCCTGATTTAGGTTTTCAATGATTTCCCTAAATCGCTTCAGGCAAATGCCGGGATGGTTCCTTAGGAAGGGCACGGCCGATTTCCTTCCCCATCCTTCCCTAATCCGAGCTTGTGCTCCGTCTCTAATGACATCGTTGTCGACGGGACGTTAAAACGGTAATCTCCACCTCCTCTGTTTGTGTGTTTAAGGTTGCGTTTCGAGGCTCAGGCAACATCGCAGTGACTATAGTCCGCCTCTGGCCGCCAGTGTGTCGTTAGCTCAGAGGTTCCCTTGTGCGTTGCAGTGCTTGTACTATAAGTTCGAATCACGGTAGAAGCCGCTGACTACAACCTTTTATTTTCCATTTTAATTAATGGAGTTGCAAACTGCTAGTAAAAATTTCTTATGCGAAATCTGAAGAATGCCTTTAAACATCAATCTTCGTCAGATTTCGACTTAGTAAATTAAGTTAATATCATGGATTTCTGCTTTGCAAATTCCAAGGTGCTTCACTGTAAAATAGGTCCTGAAAAGATTCGAACCGACTGTGAACGATATAAATTTGAGCTTGATATAGGTCTAACATGTCGGAAGGTTGTTTATGAAGTGCACATGTTCATTAATATAGTTCCCATCTTCTAAATTTTTGCAATAGCATTTAACTGTAGACGTTTTCTAACACCGGCGTTAGCAATTCCTTTCCGTTCTCTGAAACCTTCAAAACCACAAATTTTTCTGGTTTAAATCTGATGACCTTAACTATCACTTCCGATCAACAATAAATACTTCATGAACCCATACATGGAACTCCAAATGTGCAATGTGCCTGCACTGCTACAGAGCATGCATTGCAAGGTATTCACACAGTTTATCGCACAGACTTACCATAAGGAATGAAACAAGAACTGTAATACACTTTACACCACAGACGCTCACTCTGGCTTGACGAAAACATCCAAACATTGACCAAAAGTTGCACAAATAATTAAGTTTGAAAGGAAAAGAAACGAGGTATGAAGCATTTATAAATTCATCGAATGTAGTGAGGTGGTTTAATTTCGTCCGAGTCTATAAAATTAATTTCGGGCCATACTCAGCTCTTGCCGATTACCCGCCTACTAATCAGGGCGTCTGTCTCCGTTGCTTTTGAGCGTGAATGGAAATTGTAGAAATTTTCTGTGGAGCAACATTTCATAGTAAAGCGTTTTAAATCATCAAAAGCGATGAGCGGTAGCAGGCGCTTTCGATAAAGAACGGGGGAGTGCAGCGCCGCTGCTGTCGCCACGGCCGCTGCCAGTAGCCAGCAAATGGATCCCGGAGCTTTGCCGCATACGCCGTCCAGAGGAGGACAGTCTGCAGGAAATCTGCCGCAAAATCGTTACTAGATAAAATTTTGATATCGGTGTGTCACAAAGCGAAATAGATTGAATCTGCGCTACCATTACATTCACGTCTTCAGCATTCAGACAGAAGAGGCTATATAAATATTTTATGCCAGCTGCTCTCGATCCACTGACATCATGAACAGAAACAACGCACGCTACCGCTAGACCACAGGCGTAATCAGCCTAGAGTCTCTCTATCTTGGGACAAGTTTTCCTCCAGGAAGTGCCGCAGTCTACAGTGTTGCCAGATTGTGCAGATAACCGGACTTAGAGAATTAGCGAGTTGGCCAGTTTTTTTGTCCCATGTCGCGATCGGCGCGGACTTAGCCTCTGAAGCGGCCGGCCGCCGGTCGAGTTTTATGTCAAAGAGTGTACATTCACTCCTCTAATGTGTGCCGGCCGGAGTGGCCGTGCGGTTCTAGGCGCTACAGTCTGGAGCCGAGCGACCGCTTCGGTCGCAGGTTCGAATCCTGCCTCGGGCATGGATGTGTGTGATGTCCTTAGGTTAGTTAGGTTTAATTAGTTCTGAGTTCTAGGCGACTGATGACCTCAGAAGTTGAGTCGCATAGTGCTCAGAGCCATTTGAACCTCTAATGTGTGCGGATACTTGTCTCACTGTGTTGGATTCTTCACATTTAACTGTAATACTTGCCTTATTATGTTAAATTTTTCACATAAGGGTACACCTCTTACCAAATAGATTATGCCAGCATTCCAAATTTTTAAATCAGGTCATTATTTATATTTTATGACGTTGCAATCCGTTAGCTAGGCAACCTGCAAGTGGATCCACGTTCCGTGCCTCTGGTTAGTCGCTTAGTAATGTGGATATGGGACGTGAATAGTTCTGGGTGTTGTTTGATCACTGTGAATGACGCGGAGGTGCCACATACTTGTCTGAGACGGCGTTATCAGCTCCTGACAAAATTCGAAAGGAGCCTTGCTGCGTGTCTCCGCTTGCCCTGCTGGTCGAATCGGGCATTATGCAGATTTCTGGGGCATTTGGATGAGACAGTGGCGCGATGTTGGAATGCGTGAGACGGTGAGGGCAGACATATTCACCGTCAAGGTTCCCGTCGGCAACGGCTGACAGCCACAATGAAGGACCGCTCTACTGGCCACCAAACACATGGTAAACCCTTCACATCTCCGCCTCCCATCCAAGAACAAGCAAGGGACACCGTACAACATTCTGTGTCGTACCACAGCATTGGTCGGAGACAGGGAGCAGGCGGAACAGGGAATTACCGTCCCATGCGTAGGCTGTGATTTGTGAGCGTGACTGCTGACGAATGGCGTCGAACTACCCTCATGATCATAAGAAACAGAACACCTTGAACGACTAGAGATAGGACGTTTATGTTCGCAGGACATGTACAGTAGTGTGTTCTGCAGGAATGGTTAGCATCAGAACCATGTCGGCCATCGGGTTCAAGGTCAATATCACAGCACTACACAACTTGCCGGTAAAATGTACCTGCGGGACTCGTTGGGCTATAAGTCGTAGGTAATGGATCAGTGTGACTTGAGCAGACGTATGCGTGAACAGTACTGTCAAATCTGTGAGTCTGCAAATGGGTGAATTATTGACATTAGAGAATGTGATGCATCTATCCGGGTCGAACGGGACAGGTGTGTACATAATGGTTCACCGAAGGCCGTAGAACACGATGAGATCTACATCTACATCTACGTGATTACTCTGTTATTCACAACAAAGTGCCTGGCAGAGGGTTCAATGAACCACCTTCAAGCTGTCTCTCTACCGTTCCACTCTCGAACGACAGGCGGGAAAAACGAGCCCTTAAATTTTAATGTGTAAGCCATGATTTCTCTTAATTTATCGTAATGATCATTTCTCCCTATGCAGGTGGGTGCCAACAGAATGTTTTCGCAATCGGAGGAGAAAACCGGTGATTGAAATTTCATGAGAAGATCCCGTCGCAACAAAAAACGCCTTTGTTTCAATGATTGCCACTCCAATTTACATATCATGTCTCTAACACTATCTCCCCTATTTCGCGATAATACAAAACGCCCTGCCCTTCTTTGGACTTTTTCGATGTCATCCGTCAGTCCCACCTGATGCGGATCCCACACCGCACAGCAATACTCCAGAATAGGGCGGACAAGCGTGGTGTAAGCAGTCTCTTTAGTAGAACTGTTGCACCTTCTAAGTGTTCTGCCAATGAATCGCAGTCTTTGGTTTGCTCTACCTACAATATTATCTATGTGATCGTTCCAATTTAGGTTATTTGTAATTGTAATCCCTAGGTATTTAGTTGAATTTACAGCCTTCAGATTTGTGTGACTTATCACGTAATCGAAATTTAGCTGATTTCTTTTAGTGCTCATGTAAATAGCTTCATACTTTTCCTTATTCAGGGTCAATTGCCACTTTTCGCACCATGCAGATATCTTATCTAAATCATATTGCAAGTCGTTTTGATCATCTGATGACTTTACAAGACGGTAAATGACAGCATCATCTGCAAACAATCTAAGACCGCTACTCAGATTGTCTCCTATGTCGTTAATATAGATCAGGAACAATAGAGGGCTTATAACACTTCCTTGGGGAACGCCGGATATTACTTCTGTTTTACTCGATGACTTTCGGTCTATTACTACGAACTGTGACCTTTCTGACAGCAAATCACGAATCCAGTCGCGCAACTGAGGCGATACTCCGTAGGCACGCAGTTTGGTTAGAAGACGCTTGTGAGGAACGGTGTCGAAAGCCTTCTGGAAATCTAAAAATATGGAATCAATTTGACATCCCCCGTTGATAGCATTTATTACTTCATGAATATAAATAGCTAGTTGTGTTTCACAAGAACGATATTTTCTAAAACCGTGCTGACTGTGTGTCAATAAATCGTTTTCTTCGAGGTAATTCGTAATGTTCGAATACAGTATATGCTCCACACTCCTACTGCAAATCGACGTTAGTGGTATAGGCCTGTAATTCAGCGGATTACTCCTACTTCCCTTTTTGGGTATTGGTGTGACTTGATCAATTTTCCATTTAGGTACGGAACTTTCCGTGAGCGAGTGGTTGTCTATAATTGCTAAATATGGAGCTTTTTTATCAGCATACGCTGAGAGGAACCTGACTGGTATACAATCTGAACCGGAGGCCTTGCCTTTATTAAATGATTTAAGCTGCTTCTTTACTCCGAGGATGTCGACTTCTACCCCTTCCCCCCCCTCTTCCCGCCCCCCTAAAAGATCGTCACCTCATCTGAACGGCATTCCAGGACAGATGTGCGTCCGCCTCTGCCCTTGTGGAACAGTGTAACTATCAGGGATGACAGTCCATCGCCGTCTAATGCGGAATGGGTTATATGCGCGTCGTCCACTTCTCCGCCTACCTTTGGCGAGTGAGCAGCAAATTGCTAGACGACGTATTGAACGACGTTACAGGGGACAGGAATGGCATCAGACGATTCGGACGAATCCAGCTCCTGTTTGTTTGAAAACGATAGCCGCATTTCGGTTCGCCGCAGGCAGGGAGAGTGGCATCATACATTCGTTAAAGACACAGCTCCAGCTGAGAGGATTAAGGTGTAGGGTGCTATTGGGTGCAATCACAAATCACAGTTGGTGCATGTCCAGGGCACTGTGTCCAGTGTGTCCTACGTGAATGACATCATGCGACGTGTAGCCACACCCTTTCTCCACAACACACCAGAGCCCGTTTTTCAGTAAGACAATGCACGACCACATGCTGCAAGAGCACGTGCGTTCTTGGTGTCACAGGATGTCAGCCTTTTACCCTGGCGCGCCAGATCACCAGACTTGTCGCCGATCGACAATGTGTGGGATACGGTGAAATGACGGATGCAGCACTATGACCCAATGCCAACCACCACAGATGAAATTCGGAACCAGGCGAATGCAGCACGGATTGCTATAACACAGCACTCCAATCGCGCCTTACACACGCCGATATCATCACGCATGGAACAAGTCATCAGGGCCAATGGCGAACGCTGTGCTTACTAGGCAATGGGGCAAACGATGAACCGAGGTGACTGAAATGCTAGTCACTTCTACAGAACATACTAATGTGCATATCCTGCGAACATGATCGTCCTATCTCATTCAACATGTTCTGTTTTCTTCCGAAAATGAGTGTATGTTCAGCGATGAATTGCAGTGGTACGTTACGGAGGATGAATGTCACCGTTGATTATGGCACACGAAGAAAACACGTTCTTGCAATGTCTTTGAGAGACACAGCGGTGCTGCTCCTTTGAGGAGCAGCAGGGTGAGGCGTGAGCTCGTCAACGGCCTCCTAACATCCTCAGCTGTTGCCTGTCATACAAAAGTAGCGTTATGCCGTTTTTCAACAAGACAATGCTCGTCCACAAATTTCATGTCTCGCTATGAACTGTCTCCGTAGCGTTCAGGTACTACAGACATCAGCATTAGGACTGTTGATATTTTTCAAAATATGGGGAGTCCAATACATAAAACGTATCATTAACGGCCCTCGATGTTTCGAAAAAAGTTATCGGTAATTGACGGGAAATTGCAGGAAGCAGTCCCTGGAAGGATAAGCATTTGGACATACAGTCAGAAATGCGTTCTAAAGGAAGTACACCCACTTGAAAGTGGACGCTACGGATGAGAGTTTGGATTGAAGAGAAAGGCGTCCTAGGGTAGTCGATGCCGTTGTGCTAAGGCACTGTGCAAAGGTTGCGTAGTGGTTAGCGCATGTGCCTAGCGAGTAAGAGACTTGGGTTCGAATACCGGCCTCGGTACCAAATTTTCATTCATTGCGTCTGTCTGCATATATTCATCATAGATGTTTGAGACCTTAAAAGGTCTCCATAGAGTTTAATTTGATTTAAGATCTTTGACAATATAAGATCTTTGACAGTGTAGGTTTTAAAGATTGAAAGCACAAACGGGAACACATCAGGCAAGTAGGAATTTTCTGTCTGTACTATTGTTCTGGCTCTACACTCTAAAGGTCGCCGAGTTGGAGCTAGTAATGCAGATATATTTAAAAATATGGGTAATCAGATATATCGGTATTTAAAAAAATGTCTTATCTGGCTTCAATATATCGAGTGAAAGTATAGGTATGACGATATATCGACGGAAAAAATATCTGAGGGGTTGCCTATAAAAATATAGGCTGCAAATATAAATTGCAAATATACTTCCAGTCTTAGAGCTGTATATTTAAGTACTGGTTTATTATCAGATATTCTGTACATATCAAGCTAACATCCTGCTTATCCCCCTCAGAGCAATAATTGAAAGGGAAACGATGCACGTTCACACTCGGCGATAACCAGTTTGCAGGTAAGTGGCACAATAAAAGGTGTCTCATGGATCCGTCGTTCGGTTTCGTCACATATCGGATTTCTCTAGAACACTACATGTCGACTTCACTGTTTTTTCATTTCTCCAAACGCCAGAGACGTAGCAGTTGCAGTGTCAAAATTTCTGTTGATAGCGCCAAGCACCAGTTACGTCAGCATTTCCATTCACGCGACTCCGCCCACGGCAAAGACCAATCTTGTCATTTAGACTTTTGTTCGTAAGTTTCACCAAATGTTTTAGAGAATGCCGACGTGAATTGCTTTTTAGCACAACTGGTGTGCTGTTTCGTCACATCGTATATTTTGTTACTTCACTGACACCGCCACAATCCCCACCCCCGGTAGAATCGGACTTCTTCTTTCTCCAATCTATACTTACTTCACACACCAAAACAGAAAGAATGGACGTGACGGAAGCTCAGAAACTAGAAAGACTCCTTCACACGGTGGAAGTAAAATTCTACTAAAATTTCAAAACAACAGCTTCAAATATTTATCGATAAGTGAGAAAAAAATTATAAAATAAAAATATCGGCACTCGAATATGGTATTTCGATGCCTATATATCGACATCTCCGCGTGGAAAATGTTGCCGTTATATATCACCGTTTCCTGAAAATAATATCGATATTTTACCAGTAGCTCCAGACAGAATGGTCCCCAGCTATGTCCGCGATAGAACGTGTGTAGGACCAACTGGTATGTCAACTGCGTTCTACAGCCGGTATCCCAGATATCTTGAACAAGTTACAACAGTTATAGGCCAGGTCGTATAAGGAGAGGATACAGTGCCCTTATGACATCCTCAGCAACCGAATCAGTGCATGCATCGAGGGCAGAGGGAGTGCAACGTCAGAATGATACGTGGGCTCATACTGCCAAGTTCTTTGGAAATTTGACTCGATTTCGTAACCAGTGGAACAACATCAGACACCCACTCAACCTATTAGGCTACCTCTTGTTTCCTTCTCGCCTTACGGGTGCTTTGCGTTTTTGTTGGGGTGTGTAATTGAGAACTTACCTCCGTAAAGGACTTTCTGTTCGTGCATTATCTCGCAATTCCTTACGTATTTTCTAAATTTCTTAGTTTCTTTTGTTCACGAATGTTCAGTCGACATTCTGTAGAGTATACGTGAACTCTTTCCATGAGCAAGCGGCTTCAGCTGTCATGACGCCACGGAAACTGAGAGATAAATAAAGTGTGTATAAGGATCAGTATTCAATAAGTCTTCCGTTTCCCTAGTCTAGATTTGCCGCTAGTGTAATCTGAGAGTAATAGCTGCTATCGAAGTTGGTGTGTAGAATCTAGGAGGCTGGCGACGTACCATCAGTCTGTCGGAAAAAATATCATCGACAGAATCCCCAAAGTAGCAAAGTCAAATATACTAGTGGCCATTAAAATTGCTACACCACAAAGAAATGCAGATGATAAACAGGTATTCATTGGACAAATATATTATACTAGAACTGATATGTGATTACATTTTCACGCAATTTGAGTGCATTGATCCTCAGAAATCAGTACCCAGAACAACCACCTCTGGTCGTAATAACGGTCTTGATACGCCTGGGCATTGTGTCAAACAGAGCTCGGATGGCGTGTACAGGTACAGCTGCCCATGTAGCTCCAACACGATACCACAGTTCATCAAGAGTAGTGACGGGCGTATGGCATATTGTGACGAGCCAGTTGCTCGGCCACCATTGACCAGACAATTTCAGTTGGTGAGAGATCTTGAGAAGGTTTTTCTCAAGGCAGCAGTCGAACATTTTCTGTATCCAGAAAGGCCCGTACAGGGCCTGCAACATCCGGTCGTGCATTATCAAATGGCTCTGAGGACTATGCGACTTAACTTCGGAGGTCATCAGTCGCCTAGAACTTAGAAATAATGAAACCTAACTAACCTAAGAGCATCCATGCCCGAGGTAGGATTCGAACCTGCGACCGGTGCGGTCGCTCGGCTCCAGACTGTAGCGCCTAGAACCGCACGGCCACTCCGGCTGGCGTGCATTATCCTGCTGAAATGTAAGGTTTCGCAGGGATCGAATGAAGGGTAGAGCCACGGGTCGTAACACAAATGTAACGTCCACAGTTCAAAGAGCCGTCAATGCGAACAAGAGGTGACCGAGACGTGTAACCATTGGCAACCCATACCATCGCGCCGGGTGGTACGCCAGTATTGCGATGGCGAATGCACGCTTCCAATGTGCGTTCACCGCATTGTCGCCAAACACGGATGCGACCATCATGATGCTGTAAACAGAATCTGGATTCATCCGAAAAAATGACGTTTTGCCATTCGTGCACCCAGGTTCGTCGTCGAGTGCACCATCGCAGGCGCTCCTGTCTGTGATGCAGCGTCAAGGGTAACCGCAGCCACTGTTTCCGAGCTGATAGTCCATGCTGCTGCAAACGTCGTCGAACTGTTCGTGCAGATGGTTGTTGTATTGCAAACGTCGCCATCTGTTGACTCAGGGATCGAGACGTGGCTGCACGATCCGTTACAGCCATGCGGGTAAGATGCCTGTCATCTCGACTGCTAGTGATACGAGGCTGTTGGGACCCAGTCGGGCGTTCCGTATTACCCTCCTGAACCCACCGATTCCATATTCTGCTAACACTCATTGGATCTCGACCAGCGCGAGCAGCAATGTCGCGATACGATAAACTGTAATCGCGATGGGCTACAATCCGACCTGTATCAAAGTCGGAAACGTGATGGTACGCATTTCTCCTCCTTACACGAGGCATTACAACAACGGTGCACCAGGCAACGCCGGTCACCTGCTGTTTGTGTATGAATAATCGGTTGGAAACTTTCCTCATGTCAGCACGTTGTAGGTGTCGCCACCGGCGCCAACCTTCTGTGAATACTCTGAAAAGCTAATCATTTGCATATCACAGCATCTTCCTCCTGTCGGTTAAATTTCGCGTCTGTTGCACGTCATCTTCGTGGTGTAGCAATTTTAATGGCCAGTAGTGTAAGAGTTAGAACTATCGCACAACCAGATTAACATCTCTTGCATCTAAGCTACTGACAAGAATATATACGGAAATAGTATAGCAAATTGATGATCAGTAAGACGACGATCGTTTTGGCTTTAGGAAAGCTACAGGCACCAGGGGGACAGTTCTGACTTCGCAGTTGATAATAGAAGGAAGACGGAAGACATAGCAAGACACGTTCATACGATTTGTCGATCTAGAAAAAGCGTTCGACAAAATAAAATGATGCAAGATGATCAAAATTCTGAGAAAAATAGGGCCAAGCTACAGAGAATAACGAGTCATATGCAATATGTACATCAACCAAGTGAGAACAACAAGGCTGAAAGACGAAGAACGAATTCCTGGGATTAAAAAGGATGTAAACAGGGCTGTAGCCTTTCCTACCGTTCAGTTTATACATGGAAGAAGCAATGACGGAATTAAGAGAAAGATTCAAGAGTGGCATTGAAATTCAGGGTAAAGAGTATCAATGATATGATTCTCCGATGATATTGATATTTTCAGTGAAAGTGAAGAAGAACTACAGGATCTGTTGAATGGCATGAACAGTTTAATGAGTATGCAATATGGACTGTGAGTAAATCTGAGAAAAACGAAAGTACTGAGAAGTAGCAGAAATAAAAATACAGAGTAGTTCAACATCAAAATTGTTCAGGAAGTAGGCGAAGTTCAGATATATTGTTACCTTGGAAAAAAAATCATTACGTGCAATGCAAGGACGACGTAGAAAGCAGACTAGCACAGAGAAAGAGGGCATTCCTGCCCAAGAGAAGTCTACTAGTATCAAATATAGACCTTAATTTGAGGAATCTATTCGTAAGAATGTACGTATGGAGCACATCATTGTATGGCAGTGAAACATGGATTATGGGGAAAGCGGGACAGAAGAGAAGCGTTTGAGACATGTCGCTAAAGAAGAATGTTGAAAGTAAATGGATTGATAGGTAACGAGGAGGCTCTCCGCAGAATGAGCTAAGAAAGGAACGTATGGGAATCACTGACAAAAAGAAAAAACGACAGGCTGACACGACATGTGTTTTAGTGTCAGGAATAACGTCCAAGGTACTAGAGGGAATTGTACAGGGTCAAAACTGTAGGGGAACACAGAAATTGGAAAACATCCAGCAACTCAATGAGGACTCCTCTGAGCAGGAATTAATGGCTGCTCAAACACTGATGACCAGAAAAAAAATGCCCAGTTGCGAGTAGGACTCGCGCACTTACTGTTGCGTACAATCTTAATTGTGGGAATCGAGGATTAACACCCTATAGGCTTTGATGACTGAGTTTTCGAGTATCTGAATACGTGACATAAAACGCCGTATCTTTTGAGTGAAGTGATTTGGAAGCTTACAATTTTTAAGCCGCCAAGGGACCATGTGAGTAAATTTCAACATGATACGCCAACCTATTCCAGAGAAAAATGTGTCTTAAAACACAGACGGGTGATGAAAAACATTCACACATCAAAATAAGTTTTGCATCACACCGGTTCACAGAACTCCTGAAGAGAGACGTTGACTGTGGATACTGTATCACAGACACACTCCCTTTGACTGTTCATAGATGTCACTAAACACGCCCACAGATGTAAACAACCATGCATGAGCAGCGCCTATTAGACGGAGGTGGTCAAAATGGTTCAAATGGCTCTAATCACTATTGGACTTAACATCTGAGGACATCAGTTCCCTAGATTTTTTTTTTTTTTGTCATCAGTCTACTGACTGGTTTGATGCGGACCGCCACGAATTCCTTTCCTGTGCTAACCTTTTCATCTCAGAGTAGCACTTGCAACCTACGTCCTCAATTATTTGCTTGACGTATTCCAATCTCTGTCTTCCTCTACAGTTTTTGCCCTCTACACCTCCCTCTAATACCATGGAAGTCATTCCCTCATGTCTTAGCAGATGTCCTATCATCCTGTCCCTTCTGCTTATCAGTGTTTTCCACATATACCTTTCCTCTCCGATTCTGCGTGGAACCTCCTCATTCCTTACCTTATCAGTCCACCTAATTTTCAACATTCGTCTATAGCTCCACATCTCAAATGCTTCGATTCTCTTCTGTTCCGGTTTTCCCACAGTCCATATTTCACTACCATACAATGCTGTACTCCAGACGTACATCCTCAGAAATTTCTTCCTCAAATTAAGGCCGGTATTTGATATTAGTAGACTTCTCTTGGCCAGAAATGCCTTTTTTGCCATAGCGAGTCTGCTTTTGATGTCCTCCTTGCTCCGTCCGTCATTGGTTATTTTATTGCCTAGGTAGCAGAATTCCTTACCTTCATTGACTTCGTGACCATCAATCCTGATGTTAAGTTTCTCGCTGTTCTCATTTCTACTACTTCTCATTAGCTTCGTCTTTCTCCGATTTACTCTCAAACCATACTGTGTACTCATTAGACTGTTCATTCCGTTCAGCAGATCATTTAATTCTTCTTCACTTTCACTCAGGATAGCAATGTCATCAGCGAATCGTATCGTTGATATCCTTTCACCTTGTATTTTAATTCCACTCCTGAACATTTCTTTTATTTCCATCACTGCTTCCTCGATGTACAGATTGAAGAGTAGGGGCGAAAGGCTACAGCCTTGTGTCACACCCTTCTTAATACGAGAACTTCGTTCTTGATCGTCCACTCTTATTATTCCCTCTTGGTTTTTGTACATATTGTATATGACCCGTCTCTCCCTATAGCTTACCCCTACTTTTTTCAGAATCTCGAACAGCTTGCACCATTTTATATTGTCGAACGCTTTTTCCAGGTCGACAAATCCTATGAAGGTGTCTTGATTTTTCTTTAGCCTTGCTTCCATTATTAGCCGTAAAGTCAGAATTGCCTCTCTCGTCCCTTTACCTTTCCTAAAGCCAAACTGATCGTCACCTAGCGCATTCTCAATTTTCTTTTCCATTCTTCTGTATATTATTCTTGGAAGCAGCTTCGATGCATGAGCTGTTAAGCTGATTGTGCGATAATTCTCGCACTTGTCAGCTCTTGCCGTCTTCGGAATTGTGTGGATGATGCTTTTCCGAAAGTCAGATGGTATATCGCCAGACTCATATATTCTACACACCAACGTGAATAGTCGTTTTGTTGCCACTTCCCCCAATGATTTTAGAAATTCTGATGGAATTTTATCTATCCCTTCTGCCTTATTTGACCGTAAGTCCTCCAAAGCTCTTTTAAATTCCGATTCTAATACTGGATCCCCTATCTCTTCTAAATCGACTCCTGTTTCTTCTTCTATCACATCAGACAAATCTTCACCCTCATAGAGGCTTTCAATGTATTCTTTCCACCTATCTGCTCTCTCCTCTGCATTTAACAGTGGAATTCCCGTTGCACTCTTAATGTTACCACCGTTGCTTTTAATGTCACCAAAGGTTGTTTTGACTTTCCTGTATGCTGAGTCTGTCCTTCCGACAATCATATCTTTTTCGATGTCTTCACATTTTTCCTGCAGCCATTTCGTCTTAGCTTCCCTGCACTTCCTATTTATTTCATTCCTCAGCGACTTGTATTTCTGTATTCCTGATTCTCCCGGAACATGTTTGTACTTCCTCCTTTCATCAATAAACTGAAGTATTTCTTCTGTTACCCATGGTTTCTTCGCAGCTACCTTCTTTGTACCTATGTTTTCCTTCCCAACTTCTGTGATGGCCCTTTTCAGAGACGTCCATTCCTCTTCAACTGTACTGCCTACTGCGCTATTCCTTATTGCTGTATCTATAGCGCTAGAGAACTTCAATCTCGTCATTCCTTAATTCTTCCGTATCCCACTTCTTTGCGTATTGATTCTTCCTGACTAATGTCTTGAACTTCAGCCTACTCTTCATCACTACTATATTGTGATCTGGGTCTATATCTGCTCCTGGGTACGCCTTACAATCCAGTATCTGATTTCGGAATCTCTGTCTGACCATGATGTAATCTAATTGAAATCTTCCCGTATCTCCCGGCCTTTTCTAAGTATACCTCCTCCTCTTGTGATTCTTGAACAGGTTATTCGCTATTACTAGCTGAAACTTGTTACAGAACTCAATTAGTCTTTCTCCTCTTTCATTCCTTGTCCCAAGCCCATATTCTCCTGTAACCTTTTCTTCTACTCCTTCCCCTACAACTGCATTCCAGTCGCCCATGGCTATTAGATTTTCGTCCCCTTTACATACTGCATTACCCTTTCAATATCCTCATACACTTTCCTATCTGTTCATCTTCAGCTTGCGACGTCGGCATGTATACCTCTACTATCGTTGTCGGTGTTGGTCTTATGTCGATTCTGATTAGAACAACCCGGTCACTGAACTGTTCACGGTAACACACCCTCTGCCCTACCTTCCTATTCATAACGAATCCTACACCTACCATTTTCTGCTGCTGTTGATATTACCCGATACTCATCTGACCAGAAATCCTTGTCTTCCTTCCACTTCACTTCACTGACCCCTACTATATCTAGATTGAGCCTTTGCGTTACCCTTTTCAGATTTTCTAGTTTCCCTACCACGTTCAAGCTTCTGACATTCCACGCCCCGACTCGTAGAACGCTATCCTTTCGTTGATTATTCAATCTTTTTCTGTTGGTAACCTCCCCCTTGGCAGTCCCCTCCCGGAGATCCGAATGGGGGACTATTCCGGAATCTTTTGCCAATGGAGAGATCACCATGACACTTCTTCAATTACAGGCCACATGTCCTGTGGATACACGTTGTTGTTGTTGTTGTTGTGGTCTTCAGTCCTGAGACTGGTTTGATGCAGCTCTGCATGCTACTCTATCCTGTGCAAGCTTCTTCATCTCCCAGTACCTACTGCAACCTACATCCTTCTGAATCTGCTTAGTGTATTCATCTCTTGGTCTCCCCCTACGATTTTTACCCTCCACGCTGCCCTCCAATACTAAATTGGTGATCCCTTGATGCCTCAGAACATGTCCTACTAACCGATCCCTTCTTCTGGTCAAGTTGTGCCACAAACTTCTCTTCTCCCCAATCCTATTCAGTACCTCCTCATTAGTTATGTGATCTACCCATACACGTTCCGTGTCTTTAATGCATTGGTTTCCATTGCCTTCTGCATCCTCATGTCGTTGATCATTGCTGATTCATCCGCCATTAGCGGCAATTTCCCACCCCTAGGACAAGAGAGTGTCCTGAACCTCTATCCGCTCCTCCGCCCTCTTTGACAAGGCCGTTGGCAGAATGAGGCTGACTTCTTATGCCGGAAGTCTTCGGCCGCCAATGCTGATTATTTATCAAAATTTAGGCAATGGCGGGGGTCGGATCCGGGACCGAAGACGTCTTTTGATTATGAATCAAAGACGCTACCCCTAGATTTAGAACTACCTAAACCTAACCAACCTAAGGACATCACACACTTCCATGCCCGAGGCAGGAGTTGAACCTGCAACCGTAGCAGCAATACCGTTTCGGAAAGAAGCGCCTAGAACCGCTCGGCCGGCCGAGGGGGTCTGACAGCCGGTCAATTCCAGTCACTCCACCAGGCAGGAGGTACACGGCTCGTGTTGTCTGTAGTTCAACCATGCCTAGACGGTCAATACCGCGGTTCGATCGCGTCCGCATTGTTATTTTGAGCCAGGAAGGGCTCTCAATAATGGAAGTTTCGAGGTGTCTCGGAGTGAACCAGAGCGATGTTGTTCGGACATGGGGGAGATACAGAGAGATAGGAACTGTCGATGACATGCCTCTCTCAGGCCGCCCAAGGGCTACTACTGGAATGGATGACCGTTACGTACGGATTATGGCTCGGAGGAACCCAGCCAGTAACGCCACCATGTTGAATAACACTTTCCCTGCAGCCACAGGACGTCGTGTTACAATTCAAACTGTGCGCAATAGGCTGCATGATGCACAACTTCACTCCCGACGTGCATGGCTAGGTCCATCGTTGAGAATGGTAGTTATGCGGTCTAAGGCGTCTTGTCACGGTTCGCGCGGCTCCCCCCGTCGGGCATGGGTGTGTGTGTTGTCCTTAGCGTGGGCTAGTTTAAGTAGTGCGTAAACCTAGGGACCGATGACCTGAACAGTTTGGTCCCATAGTCATTACCACAAATTTCCAATTTCCGAGGTCCATCTTTGCAGCCACGGCACCATGCAGTGCGGTACAGATGGGCCCAACAACAAGCCGAATGGACCGCTCAGAATTGGCATCACGTTCTCTTTACCGATGAGTGTCGCATATGCCTTCAACCATACAGTAATCGGAGACGTGATTGGAGGCAACCCAGTGAGGCTGAACGCCTTAAACACACTGTCCAGCGACTGCAGCAAGGCGGAGGTTCCCTGCTGTTTCAGGGTGGCATTATGTGGGGCCGACGTACGCCGCTGTTGGCCATGGAAGGCGCCGTAACAGATGTACTATATGTGAACGCCGTCCTCCGATCGATAGTGCAACCATATCGGCAGCATACTGGCGAGGCATTCGTCTTCATGGACGACAATTCGCGCACCCATCGTGCACATCTTACGAATGACTTCCTTCAGGATTACGACATCGCTCGACTAGAGTGTCCAGCATGTTCTTCAGACATGAACCCTATCGAACATGCCTGGGATAGACTGAAAAGGGCTCTTTATGGACGTCGTGACAGACCAACAACTCTGAGACATCTACGCCGAATCTCCGTTGAGGAGTGGGACAATCTGGACCAATAGTGCCTTGATGATATTGTGGATAGCATGCCACGACGAATACAGGCATGTATCAATGCAAGAGGACGTGCTGCTGGGTATTATAGGTACCGGTGTGTACCAGCAATCTGGAGCACCACGTATGAAGGTCTCGCTGTATGGTGGTACAACATGTTATGTGTAGTTTTCATGAGCAATAAAAAGGGCGGAAATGATTTTTATGTTGATCTCTATTCCAATTTTCTGTACATGTTCCGGAACTCTCGGAACTGAGGTGACGCAAAACTTTTTTTGATGTGTGTATATGACATAAATTTGAACACAATACGTCTAACCGTTCTTAACCGTCGGACTTACCGGCAGATGGACAACAAAGTGACCCTGTAATGGTTCAGTTTTCACCGATTTAGGCATGGAAAGCTAAGAATGTGCCATACGCTAGTTTTATTAATTATTTGTTCGTGAATTTGCGAGGATGCGTATGTTTCAGGTTGCATTAGAACAATTTATTTATTTAATATCGGTTTCGGCCAACGACCAATTTTAGGCACGAAACATTGGCCAATACATGTCACATATCAATCACGTTGAACCATAAAATCGCTTTAGTTGCCAAGCTCATGAATAACAATACAGAAGATACGATGTGGGAAAATCATTGTTCTTCTGCGTTATTACTCATGAGCTTGAAAGCAAATAGGATTTCATGATTGAACATGATTGACGCCGGACTTTCATTGGCCTGTTTTTTGTACCAGATGACGGTAGTAAATAAATAAATCCTTTATAATGCAGCCTAATTCGTGAAATTTATTTGTGGCCTCGCAGAATTTGGTGAGCCGTATTCGGTGCACTGACGTACGGCGTGCGGTGATACTGGCAGATGTCGATATCTGATTCGCACACACACACACACACACACACACACGTGACGTGGTGAACATGTCCGACTATATACGCCGGCCGGCGCCAAACATTTCCCACGGAGGCGCAGAAGCGATAATTTGCCATCGCGGGTGGCAGTAACGCGATTAAAGCCCTGCTGTGCAACTAATTGCCTATTTATTTCAGTAAATCAGATTGATTTCGCAGTGCCAAATTAATTGTCTTGCCGAGGGTATAGCGCGCTCCCAAATTGGCACGTATCGCTCGCCGCGCTGCAGCCAAGTGCAGCGCCAGCCATGCGGAAACAATGGGTTCACAGTGTTATTGCTCTCGCGAATTGGCTTTCTGTTCACAGCGGTGCCTCGCAACACAACAGTTTCTTCGCTGTCTGTCGATTTCACTGCAAAACATTCCAATAAGTCACAGGGTTGTTCCAAAAAGATTCATTCGACTTCCTTCTCTGCTGTACATGAAAGAGGATGATATATTGTTGTAGATTTTAACTTACTCATCGAAAGTGGTGCAAAGGCTGCTCACTTTTGATGTAAGGGAACGTAAAATTGCACTGCACACAAAACGGAAAAAATGAATGCTGTGACTACAACATGAATAATTCACTATATAACGTGATTCAGCTGCCCATTCCTATGGGTTTTATGTAGCCCGCAACGTCTTAAAATAACCACTCGGAAGACTTTCAGATTCTCTTTTTGCTACGGTCAAACTGTTACTTCTACAGAAAAAGTCAGTGGGACCTTTCTATAGGAAATATTATGCAGTTAAATTTGCACCGTGAAACGTTTTCGCTGGAGTTATTCAAGAGAACGCGTTTGAAAGTCACTTTTGTACATTTTTCTTGACTAATTCGAAAACTAGGGCCTCTACCGAAAACGTATCCCAGTACAATATTTAAGTAACATTAAATTTATTACAAGAAAGTCCTGTTCATTACTTTTGTATAGCTAACAGTTTGCGTGTGTAAGTGGGCTGCTCTGTTTGGCAGCGCTGTGTAGCGCATTGCGTTGGATCTCTGACTGCGCTTTCTTTGTAAGAGACTCTTTGGCTGGTAGGACTCGTTGTTGGAAGTTAATCGCCAGTGGTGTTGGGCAGTTGGAAGTTAGTCGCCAGCAGTGATGGAAGTACTGTTGGGCAGTTGGAGGTGAACAGCCAGCAAAAAAATGGTTCAAATGGCTCTGAGAACTATGGGACTTAACATCTGAGGTCATCAGTCCCTAGAGAACTTAGAACTACTTCAACCTAACTAACCTAAGGACATCGCACACATCCATGCCCGAGGCAAGATTCGAACCTGCGACTGTAGCGGTCGCGAGGTTCCAGACTGAAGCGCCTAGAACCGCTCGGCCACTCCGTCCGGCGAACAGCCAGCAGTGGTGGATGTTAAATGTGAGAAGTTAGCATCGATGCAGGGCAGAGGTCTGAAGTGTTAGCGTAGGCTAACGATCGGGAAGTATTCGACTTGCAGTTTGAAAATTATTCATGATTATATATCTTTGTACTGGATGACAATGACGACTTATATTCGTGTTTGAACTGGATGTCACACTACTAAGGTAAAAATACATCACTCGCTGTATTGCAGTAGTTCGCGGATTGGCCGGCCGATGTGGCCGAGCGGTTCTAGGCGCTACAGTCTGGAACCGCGCGACCGCTACGGTCGCAGATTCGAATCCTGTCTCGGGCATGGATATGTGTGATGTCCTTAGGGTAGTTAGGTTTAAGTAGTTCTAAGTTCTAGGGGACTGATGACCTCAGCAGTTAAGTCCCATAGTGCTCAGAGCCATTTGCACGATTTTTTGTTCGCGTATTGAAGATTTTTGTAAGGTAAGTGCTCAATGAAATGTGTAGGTTATTGTTAAGATTTCTTTATAGTCAGGGCCATTCTTTTGAACCAATTATTTGAAGTCACGTTGTATTTTTTATTTTATTTTTTTATTTTTTGCAGCAAAAAGAGTTCTGTCACATCACAGACGACTTTCGTCAATTGGGACTTTAATTTGTTGACATTAAATATTTTGGAACCATTACTGACGCACAGATTTTACGATAACTTTTCAATAATGTATATTTTGCTAGTAATGAAACAGTTCCTTGTTTATTCCTTGTAGTTATCACAAAAATGCAGTGTGTCTACTGGCTGCCGAAAAAAGAACATTTTCATTACACCAGACACACCTGATAAAAATTAATGCATTCAGGAACTTCACAGTAATTAATGGTATTATTTAAATCGAACTGGAAGGGAATAAGAAATTGTCGTGGTCATTGTTCTGCATACTGTGCTACATACCACAAAAACCTAGACATATTCGTAAAATATGGTAATGCTTACTGACAATGCAGAAATGACTGAATTTTTACAATATTGTTTCGCTGATAAACTTGAAATGACTAGCTATCATAAATTATATTGTCTGACAGTTCAAATGGCTCTGAGCACTATGGAACTTAAAATCTACGGTCATCAGTCCCCTATCTGACAGTTATCAGTAAAATGATTTACATTGTAGAAACATTTTTTTATCGTGAAGCTCAACCATACCATAGTTCTGGATGGAATCCAAGTAATATAACAGCCCTTTCGCCATCCTCCTAAACACAGAGCTATTATTATGTCCAGGTCAAGAATCCAACAAAACCAATGCAGATGTCTTGGTAAAAAGGTGTTAAAAACTATTCTCCCCCATTTTTCCAGATTTTTTTATGTCGATTACAAGACTTTTACTAGTGAACAGTCCTTTTTTTTAAATTTTTGGTCCTAATTTCCCTCGATGTTCCTTAAGTCTGAGAAATTTGCGGAAACAGTAATCTATTGATACTTATCACTGGCATTATTGTATGCGAATGTGTCGTAGCATTCATCCACTTCAAAGCGGATGTGTCTTTGTTTATTCGAAACGCTTCACGGTGTTCTTACTCTAAACCTGACTGGCTTTATGCACGACATTTGCACGACATTTTAGGTAGGAGGTAACAAGAACCTTTGTCTTCCGTCAGCTGTGAATTTCTCTATGGTACTGCCTATTAATAACATCTCGTCTAAAAATTTACTTGAAGTAAACTTCGTAATTACGCGATTTCCATGTGCATATAATTTCCTGAATCTGTTTGATTATGTCGAAGAAACCTGGAAATCAATAATGTTAAAGTGACTTGTAATTTAGAGGACCGAGTCCCACAGATATCATGAACAGCTTTAAATCTGTATTACAATTTTTCGTACACACTTTTGCGAGTTTCATTTCAGTGCATATTTCGTACTTCGTGGAAATCTTTCTTCCATTTATGGAGTTCACGTTCAGACTTAACGAGACGAAACCGCTTTTGCATTGTGCTTAACTATAAGATTCTTCTCCTTGCTTCATTTAACCAGAAGATTTACAGACTTTTTCGTCGCTGAAAGCTATTACTATAGTGTTTTCTTTGGGCTGGGAATGTACTGTATTTGTGTTCTGTTCTTTAACCAGAACAACAGTCATCAATCGAACCACAATTTACGGATTCGTCAGAAATATTTCCTGTTCCTTCTAATGTTTCTACAAATTCTAATGAAAGTCGACATCATTGGGACGAATGTCCGAGTAGCTGACTACTAAATAACATATATAGGTCTTCAGAAGAAATAGGTGACTGTGTACCACATTCTTCATATTTCATCTCTACAAGGTTGAAAACATAAATTGGATTCCACATTACTGTGAAACTCCGCAGCCTGCACAAAGACAGATGCTATTGGCAAGCATATACAAAGAAGACACAAAGAAAATTAGTTTTATCTCCACTATTAACACTTAGTGGCATCGTAAAGGCAAATACTAATTATTGAAACTAAACTAAACTCCTCCCGAACAGGTCAAGAAGACCCAAAGGTACCACCGAGCGAGGTGGGGCAGTGGTTAGACACTGGACTCGCATTCGGGAGGACGACGGTTCAATCCCGCGTTCGGCCATCCTGATTTAGGTTTTCCGTGATTTCCCTAAATCATTCCAGGCAAATGCCGGGATGGTTCCTCTGAAAGGGCACGGCCGACTTCCTTCCCTAATCCGATGAGACCGATGACCACGCTGTCTGGTCTCCTTCCCCAACCAACCAACCAACCAACCCAAAGGTACCGACTGGCCGCCGTGTCATCCTCAGCCCACAGGCGTCACTGGATGCGGATGTGGAGGAGCGTGTGGTCACCACACCGCTCTCCCGGCCGTCTCTCAGTTTCCGAGACCGTAGCCGCTACTTCTCAGTCAAGTAGCTCCTCAGTTTGCTTCGCAAGGGCTGAGTGCACCCCGCTTGCCAACAGCGCTCGGCAGACCGGATGGTCACCCATCCAAGTGCTAGCCCAGCCCGACAGCGCTTAACTTCGGTGATCTGACGGGAACCGGTGTTGCCACTGCGGCAAGGCCGTTGGCAATACTAATTGTTATGGATATTAAATGAGTGAATAGGAACTGTGAACTGTGAACAATTGTGTATCAACGGAAACTGGAATTCACTTTACAAATAGACGATCACGTTGTGCCATGTCATCTGTTTGCCAACGTGCAGTCCACCAAAGTTGCGCGTGCGCCGTCTGCTGCAGATGTACATTCCTCCAGCTACCTGGCGAGCAACGAATTTGGCAATTTTCAACAATTTTTAAGTACTGGGGCAGTGTGCCTTAGCAGGTAAAATTTTGACGTAGTATTTATTTTGGTGTCTAAAAAATTTCAAAGCTTGTTTCGACATGTCTGATTGGACCATTCCCTTGTCAGGCAACTCACACATACAGTGCGATTTTGATAAATGGCGGCCGGCCGCTATGGTCGAGCGGTTCTGGGCGCTTCAGTCCGGAACCGCGCTGCTGCTACGGTCGCAGGTTCTAATCCTGCCTCGGGGATGGATGTGTGTGATGTCCTTAGGTTAGTTAGGTTTAAGAAGTTCTAAGTCCAGGGGACTGATGACCTCAGATGTTTAAGTCCCATAGTGCTCAGAGCCATTTGAATTTGATAAATGGCGACAAGCTGTAAGAAGCGGTCCCTGAACGGATAAGGGGCAAAGGAAGGTCATACGGACATATGGTCAGAGATTCATTCCAACGAAGGTACGCTCTCTCGAAGGTGACGATGAAAGCTCTTTGTCAGTGACTTCGGTTTAGGCACCAGGCAGGCGGTCTGCCAGCTTAGAATCATCCAGATGACAGTGTGGAACATCCTCCACGCCAACTGCCGCTGTCCGTATCAGTTACAACGCGTGCAGGCACGCCTTATTACCTGCGGACTTGCCACAGCAGTGGCGGTTTATTCGCTGGTTGGTTGCACAGGCCACCATAGTTGTTACGATTTCTGCTATTTATACTATTGACAGATGAGGCTACCTTTACGAGTGACCATGTTTCCTTCAAAAACGAGACTGTGGGCTATGGAGAATCCCCACGGGGATTAATGGCGGGTCGCCTCGTGAGGCCGATCAGTCGTCCTTCCACAGCGTCTCACAGATGAGGCACACCGAGCGAGGTGGCGCAGTGGTAAGACACTGGACTTGCATTCGGGAGGACGACGGTTCAATCCCCCGTCCGGCCATCCTGATTTAGGTTTTCCGTGATTTCCCTAAATCGCTCCAGGCAAATGCTGGGATGGTTCCTTTGAAAGGGCACGGCCAACTTCCTTCCCCATCCTTCCCTAATCCGATGAGACCGATGACCTCGCTGTTTGGTCTCTTCCCCCCAAACAAACCAAAGATGAGGCACATCTGCGCTTCCTGTCTCCCCTGCTTGAATATGTGCCTCTGGTGGCATGAAGGTTACTATGGCCACTACACGAGGGTTCTCCAACTACGGTTATCGATAAAATATCGATATACCGACGTACCGATATACGATATCTGTCTAAAAAGTACCCGACCTTCGATTTTCCCGCGCAAAATAGAGACGATAGCGCGACGCCACTGTACACAGTAAAGGAAGAGACCTTTATGCGCATGCGTGAATTTCGTCCCCGCCTTCCAGCACGTCAGTCGCTGCCTGTAGGTCTCTGAGTGAGGAGCTACACAGCGTGTTCGTCGGATTACCGATTCTCTGAAGTCGACTGCACGTGTTGAGCAAAGACACTGCATCAAATTTTGTCAAAAGCTTCTCAAAGCGAAACAATTCGTAAGATTCAGCATGTGTTTGGAGCAGATGCGATGGGTGTAACACAAATTAAGGAGTGGTTCAACCGATTCAAAAATGGCCGCGCATCAGCGGAGAGTGACCAGCGTTCTGGCAGGCCCCAAACTGCTCGGGGCGCAGTCGTTGTTGAGAGGGCGCAAAATTTGGCGATGGCCCACCGTACGGGAGATTGCCCAAGAGGTTGTAGTGAGTAAAGATTCTGCAGATGCAATTTTGCGTGACGATTTGAACATGTACCGAGTGGCTGCGAAATTCGTGCCAAAGATGTTGTCGCCGAACAAAAGACCTCCGTTTTGCCGTTGCACAGGACCTTCTGGACATCACCAACACTGATCCTGGGTTTCTGAACACCGTGATAACTGAAGATAAGTCATGGGTGTACGGGTACGACCCAGAAACAAAAAGACAGTCGTCGCAATGGAAGCATCCCGAGTCTCCAAGGCCGAAGAAAGTGCGGCAGGTGCGAAGCAAAATCAAGGCGATGCTGTCTTCTTTGATGTCCGTGGAATTGTGCATCCCGAATACGCACCGGAAGGACAAACAGTGACAAAGGAGTACTATCAAGGTGTTCTCCAGCGACTCCGTGACGCTGTTCGGCGCAAAAGACCACACATGTGGACGGCGAAAAACTGGCAACTGCATCGCGACAACGCCCCTGCACTTTCATCCCACTTGATCCAAAATTTCTTGGCCAAACATGGAATTACAGCCGTTCGACAACCTCCCTGCTGTCCAGACATGGCTCCTTGCGACTTCTGGATGTTTCCATAATTGAAGACGCCACTGAAAGGATCCCGTTTTGAGAGTTTTTTTTTTTTTCATCAGTCTACTGACTGGTTTGGTGCGGCCCGCCACGAATTCCTTTCCTGTGCTAACCTCTTCATCTCAGAGTAGCACTTGCAACCTACGTCCTCAATTATTTGCTTGACGTATTCCAGTCTCTGTCTTCCTCTACAGTATTTGCCCTCTACAGCTCCCTCTAGTACCATGGAAGTCATTCCCTCATGTCTTAGCAGATGTCCTATCATCCTGTCCCTTCTCCTTATCAGTGTTTTCCACGTATTCCTTTCCTCTCCGATTCTGCGTAGAACCTCCTCATTCCTTACCTTATCAGTCCACCTAATTTTCAACATTCGTCTATAGCACCACATCTCAAATGCTTCGATTCTCTTCGTTCCGGTTTTCCCACAGTCCATGTTTCACTACCATACAATGTTGTACTCCAGACGTACATCCTCAGAAATTTCTTCCTCAAATTTAGGCCGGTATTTGATATTAGTAGACTTCTCTTGGCCAGAAATGCCTTTTTTGCCGTAGCGAGTCTGCTTTTGATGTCATCCTTGCTCCGTCCGTCATTGGTTATTTTACTGCCTAGGTAGCAGAATTCCTTAACTTCATTGACTTCGTGACCATCAATCCTGATGTTAAGTTTCTCGCTGTTCTCATTTCTACTACTTCTCATTACCTTCGTCTTTCTCCGATTTACTCTCAAACCATACTCATTAGACTGTTCATTCCGTTCAGCAGACGGTTGTTGTCTTGCAAACGCCCCCATCTGTTGACTCAGAGATCGAGACGTGGCTGCACGATCCGTTACAGCCGTGCGGATAAGATGCCTCTCATCTCGACTGCTAGTGATACGAGGCCGTTGGGATCCAGCATGGCATTCCGTATTACCCTCCTGAACCCACCGATTCACTTTCACTCAGGATAGCAATGTCATCAGCGAATCGTATCATTGATATCCTTTCACCTTGTATTTTAATTTTGAGAGTAGAGAAGAGATTATGCGGAACACTACGACGGAGCTGAACACCATTCCAAATGAAGACTCCAGAACTGTTCCCAGTAGCGGAAGGATCGGTGGGCTAAGTGTGTGCAAGCAGAAGGGGCCTAGTTTGAACGGGATTAGGGACCCAACCCCGTCAGGTATTCCAAATATTTTTTCTGGCCAAAGGTGGGACACATTTTAGACATGCCTCGTATGTTCCATTATCGATACGTGTTGCAATATTTCTACCAGACATACATCGATGATTAGATATCATAATAGCTATATCGAGTGCCAATGTTTTTATTTCACGTTATATTTTTTCACATTTTTTCGGTACATATCTGAAGTTATTGGTTTCAAATTGGAGTAGGACATAATTTTACGTTCACTGCGTGAAGGAGTCTTATTACGTTTTGAACTTTCATCATGTCTTTCACTTTTGACTGTGTGAAGCACAAAGGAAGTAGTAGTCCGCCTACACTGGAGAGGTGGGAGGGGGGGTTATGAATGGAATAACAAGATTCACGATGTGAAGAAATAGCACACTAGTGACCTTAGTAAACAAGTCTTAACGCAACTAGTGTGCTATTTTTTCACATCGGCTTTCTTCAAAAGCAGTTGCGGAAAATAATGAACAGATATCTAAATGACAAGATTGATCTTTGCGGTGAGCTGAGACGTGTGAGAGGAAATGCTGACGTAATCTGTGCTCGGCGCTACCTACAGAAACTGCAACGTTCAGCAGTTTTGACACTAGCACTGCCAGGTCACTGGCGTTAACAGAAATGAAGAAGTAGGGAAGTCGACACGAAGCGTGTAAGTAGGCTGTTTAGGTTTTTTTAATGGTAACGCCACGTTGCGCTCTGTATGAAAATCACTGGCTGTGCTGTGTGCTGCCTGTGGCTAGTTTGCATTGTTGTCTGCCATTGTAGTGTTGGGCAGCTGGATGTGAACAGCGCGTAGCGTTGCGCAGTTGGAGGTGAGCCGCCAGCAGTGGTGGATGTGAGGAGAGAAATGGCGGAGTTTTGAAATTTGTAAGACTGGATGTCATGAACTGCTATATATATATATATATATATATATATATATATATATATATATATATATATATTATGACTTTTGATGACTATTAAGGTAAATACATTGTTTGTTCTCTATTAAAATCTTTCATTTGCTAACTATACCTATTAGTAGTTAGTCCCTTCCGTAGTTTGAATCTTTTATTTAGCTGGCAGTAGTAGCGCTCGCTGTATTGCTGTAGCTTGAGTAACGAAGATTTTTGTGAGGTAAGTGATTTGTGAAAGGTATAGGTTGATGTTAGTCAGGGCCATTCTTTTGTAGGGATTTTTGAAAGTCAGATTGCGTTGCGCTAAAAATATTGTGTGTCAGTTTAAGCACAGTCATGTATAATTTTTCTAAGGGGACGTTTCAAGCGTTCCGGACAAATCCGATATGTGACGAAGCCGAACGTCGCAGCCATTGGACATCTTTTATTGTGCCAGTTACGTACAGTTACAATTGTTAGCAAAGTTTATCGCCATACGTGAATGTGTATCGTTCTCCTTTCAATTCTTGGTCTAAGGACAGGCAAGCTGCTAGCTTGTTGATGTACAGAATATCTAATAATAAACAATATTTATGCAGCTCTAAAACTGGAAGCAAATAAAAATGGTTCAAATGGCTCTGAGCACTATGGGACTCAACATCTGAGGTCATAAGTCCCCTAGAACTTAGAACTACTTAAACCTAACTAACCTAAGGACATCACACACATCCATGCCCGAGGCAGGATTCGAACCTGCGACCGTAGCAGTCCCGCGGTTCCGGACTGCAGCGCCAGAACCGGTAGACCACCGCGGCCGGCCAAAACTGGAAGCATATTTACAATTTATATTTGCTGCCGATATTTTTATAGGCAGCTCCGTCGATATATCGATATAACGATACTGTGTCTCGATATAGCGAGTGTAGATACCTATTTAATATCGATATTTTTAAATATATCTGCACTCCTAGCTCCAGCTCACTGCCCTTTAGAGTGCAGAGCCAGAACAATAGTACAGACACAACATTCCCTCTTGCCTGATGTGTTCTCGTTTGTACTCTCAATCATTAAAACCTACACTGTCAAAGATCTTATATCAATTGAAACTATATGGTTCCTGAGACCTTTTAAGGTCTCAAACATCTATGATGAATGTATGCAGACAGCCGCAATGAATGAAAATTTGTACCTAGGCCGATATTCGAACCCAAGTCTCCTACTCGCACGGCAGATGCGCTAACCACTATGCGACCCTTGCATAGTGCTTTAGCACAACGGCATGGACTACCCTACCACCCCTTTCTCTTCAATCCGAACTCTCATCCACTCCGTAGCCTCCACTTTCAAGTGGGTGTACTTCCCTTGGAGTTGGTTGGAGCGCTCTGCCCATAATGATCAAAACGTTTTCAATTGGGGAGAGATCTGTCGAACTTGCTGGCCAATAGCGTTTCGCAAGCAGTAGAAACTGTCGTCGTATGTGGGCGGGTATTATCTTTAAGCCCAAGATGGACTGCCATGAAGGGCAAGAAACAGGGCGTAGAATATCGTCGACGTACCGCTGCGCGGTAAGAATCCCGCGGATGACAACTAAAGAGGTCCTGCTATGAAAAGAAATAGTATCCACACCATCGCTCCTGGTTGTCGGGCTGTATGGTGGCCGGCACCCAAGTTGGTATCCGACCACTGTCCAGCAGTCTCCAGACACGTCTTCTGCCTGGAATCTCACTGACTGGAACAGGCCTTCATTGATGAGTCCCGTTTAAAAATGAGGCCCAATAACCAGCGAACACATATCTGGAGACACCCCAGACAGAGGCTGGATACCAACCTGATCCTCGCCCGCCATAGTGCCCGAAAACCAGGAAAGATGGTATTCGGTCCCATTTCTTTTCATAGCAGGACCACCTTTGGTTGTCATCGTTACGACACAGCGGTACGTCGACGGTATTCCATGCCCCGTCTTGTTGCACGCCATTCTGGGCTTACGTTTGAGCAAGATAATGCCCGCCGGCAGATGGCGAGGTTTTGTACTACTTGTCTTCGTCCTTGATGAATCCTAGCTTGACCAGCAACGCCGGATCTCTCCCCAGTTGAGCAAGTTGGTGCTTTATGGGCAGGGACCTCCAGCCAGCTCGGGATTTTGACAATCTAATGCGACAATTAAACAGAAGGCACGACATCCCTCAACATCCAACAACAGTATCAATCAGTGCCAAGAGGAATAACAGCTTGCAGAAGGGCTAGATGTGGACCAACGAGTTACTGACTTCCTCAATTTGTGACATTCTTTCTCTTGAACGAATCATCCAATTTTTCCGAAATTATAATTATTCGTTAGTCTGTACGAGTTAACCACATCTACACATTTCCGTCTCATTTGGATAATTCTTTCGTGAAGCCTTTTTCTTATCTTAGAGTGCATTAATATGATAAATGTTAACTAGTAAGTGTGCCTATTAATGTTATCGCTCCCACTACCATCCAGTATGTTTATCGATCAGTTATGACAAGAGACGTCTCGACCTGGCACACTAGTTGGAACCATAAATCGAACTCGACCAAATTCTATGATGATCTTCCCATACTGTGCCTCGATCGGACGTTGTCAAACCACCGTTCCGGTCACCGTATTCAGGGACACTGATATACAACTGAAATTGCTATAATGTAAAACCCACAATGGTCTCAATAGAGAGATTGGAGCCGCAACTATGCCATGTCAAGATTCCCAAGCCACAACTAATTATAATACAAACGCCGATACTTCCAGAAGAACCAACACCAATCTTGCTTCCACCGACACGTCCACAAACGCCTACACGGCGCGCGGAAAAGTAATTTCTCCCAATTTTTTAAATTCTGTTCTCGACATCGGATGAAGTGTTACATGTGCGTATTATGCGGTCGACTTTCCCCGAAGCTGACGCAAATTGCAACCCTCTGCCGCACCTAACTGTAGGGTGTAACATGACTTTTTGTAAAGTGGCTATGTCGGTGCGTGAGAAACAGTGTGCTCTAATAGGGTTTCTACCCGCAGAAAACATGCCTCCAATTGCAGTCCATGGAAGAATGAAAGCTGTGCATACTGATGATTGTAAGACACCAGTAACATGAGACGTTGGGCTGTTCGTGCTCGTAACGAAGGAGACGGTGGTGCTAACCTCAACAAAATTGTATGCATAGTGGGTTTCTCAATTTCACTCCTGACATGAAACAAACCAGACTGGACATTTGTCAATAGTTTCTTTTGCGTTTTGAGCGTGGTGGGTTCCTTAATAACGTTGTGACAGGTGACGAAAGCTGGGTGCATCATTTTGACCCTGAAAAACCCACAGCATATTTTCATACGCTTATGTCGTATGGTAATTCTTCGGATTCAAAAAGGGTATTTTTGGCTCAAAAACGGGCTGTTCGAGCTATATGTGGTGTAAGTTCGAGAACCTCTTGTCGACCCCTATTCAAAAATCTGGGAATTCTGACATTGCCCTCACAGTATATATTTTCTTTAACGTCGTTTGTTGTTAGCAATATTAGCCTATTCCCAAGAGTTAGCAGCTTTCACTCAGTTAATACTAGGCAGAAATCAAATCTGCATGTAGAATGCACTTCCTTGACTCGTGTGCAGAAAGGAGTGCAGTATTCTGCTGCATCCATTTTCAATAAGCTACCACAAGAACTCAAAAATCTTAGCAGTAGCCCAAACTCTTTTAAGTCTAAACTGAAGAGTTTCCTCATGGCTCACTCCTTCTATTCTGTCGAGGAGCTCCTGGAAGAGCTAAAAAATTAAGCAAATTCCAGTGTTACATTGTTGATTTTCTTCATTTAAACTTACGACTTGTCATCTGAATATGTTTTTTTTATATTTCATTTTATCTGTTTCTAATATCGTGTTATAATTTCATGTATTGACTCGTTCCATGACCATGGAGACTTCTCCTTAATTTGGTCCCACGGAACAATAAATAAATTAAAAAAAATAAAAAATAAAATAAAACAAGGAAGTGCCATTGGAGTTCCGCCACAAAGATTCACCGACGCCAAAAAAAGCTCAAGTAGGTAAAGTCATGTTCGTAGTGTGCTAGGATGTTCACGGTGCGATGCATTTGGAATTCGTATCTAAACCCGTCACCATAAATTCTGCAAGGTACTGTCACATTCTCAGAAAACTGAAAGCACGACTTCGAAGAGCTCGTCCACACATGGCGCACCCTCTCCTTCACCGTGACAATGTCAGACCACACACGAGCGCTGCGACATCTGCAACAATCTGACGCCTTGAGTTCACTGCCGTCGATCACCCTCCAAATAGTCCCGACTAAGTCGCATCCGATTTTAATCTGTTTTCAAAACTTAACCCTTTGAGTCCCAGTAGAATCTACCTGTAACCAAAGTACTAGTGCCTTTTGCATGACACGGCCGACGCTATTGCAAGACAGAGACGTCTAACGGTACGCTCACCCGTTGCTACAAATGTAGTGCATAACAGCGGTGCCTTACAGCGTCAACAGCAACAGTCGGCACGTATTTGCCACGTGACCATAGGAGATTACTTAACGTGTGGTTGTTGTGTAGTTGGTTGGTTTCGGGGGAGCGGACTATCGGATTAAAGAGGGATGGAGAAAGATATCGGCCGTAAGAGTTTGTCTTACTTTAATATCTTTTAAGATTTAAGATTGATTGTTTTTCAGCTCAGCACGACCTGATACATTAATGTGTCCGCGCACGGCTGCGCACGGTACCAATATGTTCCAAAAAACTGCGCACGAAATGGCGATTTTTCACTGGTCATATCTCGGGGTCCATTGATCACCGAGATAAAGAGTCACATGTTTTGAATAGCTCTTAGCCTAGCGATTATCTGTATACCTATCAGAAGAACGGGCATACTGTAGCATTCCTACAGCACAGGGTCAAAATTTAAATATTACACAGTTCCTCCTTCCCAAGAAAATCGAGAAAATTGGTCAGTTCTCATGCATTAGGTGTGGTCTACAGTAAGCGTTAGGCGGCCTGTAAAAGCCTCATGGCAAATCATCGAAATTTTTACCATATGAACTTAAGGTGGTGTTATCGGGGACTGTCGAAACCTTTCGATATAATAATCCATTATTGGTATCCAGCGGTTCAGAGTTACTGTACTTGTGCAGAAAACTATAAAAACCGGTTTTTACCAATTTTTGCACCGTGGTCCGCAATTATCTAAATAACTTACCATACCAAATGGCTCAAATCTTAACTGTACATTCCTCAGACCGCCATTTTTCCGTTTTTGAATATCTTTATTTGTTTCCAAGATACACCCTAAGAATCATATTTATTGGCTACGAAAAGTACCAATTCTGTGGATGGCCGCTTTTATAATTTCTACTCATGGCAAATTTTCGAAATTTTTACGATGTCTTCTCAAGATGATGTTCTCGGAGAACCGTGAATTTTTTTTAATCTCATTATCCGTTACCGGGACGCAGAGGTTCAAAGTTACCGTGCTGATGTGCGTAAAATATGAATGTAATGTTCGGTCTTTTCAACGTCAATGAACTTCAACAACAGCCGTATACTGTAATATACTTTATTTTATTCTGAAAGCAAACAGTTTCGTCAATTCATTTTGCCATCTTCAGGCCCCATACGCTTTTATCCAAATATAAGAACATATCGTTTATTTGGATAAAAGCGTATGGGGCCTGAACATGGCAAAATGAATAGCCGAAAATGGTTGCATTCAAAATAAAATAAAATATCTTAAAGTGTACCGCTGTTGGTGAAGGTTCTTGACATTGAAAAGTACTTACCAGCCGTGATGGGCCAACAGAGATTTAGTATTCGGTCTGTTGCATAAATGTAGTTTTAGCTGTTGTAGTGAATACATGCCAAGGGTTCTTTTGTAACTACAAGGGTCCTGATGTCAGCAAATTATGTTCATTGTCAGCACTGCTTCACCAATAAATATGACACGGTATTTGTGTATAATGGACACTTTACGCCTGTGCACGCTATCTTGACCTGGAAATTACTCGATACCGCAACCTGTCTGGGTAAAAACCCTAGAAAAAGTGATTTTGTGATATGAAATTCTTTTTACTTACAAATCATACACCGCATTTTTTGGTGTACTGCAAGTGTAACCTAAAAACGGACATTCTTCAGTAAAATAGTGTAAAGTGAATTTGCATCAGATGGGAGCCTAATATAGGCTACATATCTCAAGGTATATAAATGTATCGAAATATATTTTTAAAAAATGTGAAAACTTTGGTGACCTATAGAATTAGTTTTATGTTGGTGTAAGCTGCACACCATGCTATGGCAGGTAAAAGAAGGGAACCAGCTGAGAAATCCTCCTGTTAGAGTACGAAAAAGGCGAACATTCTTCTCTTTAAAACACTCTGACAGAAAATTGGGGAACCAGGTGCCTCCATTCTCATTTCGCCTCTCTTATACGAACATATTCGTCCTTTTTGTGTTGAACGAGAGAAAATGGCAGTGGGAGAGGAAGAGAGAAGACAGTCATGGTGGGATAGCCGCTACGGTCGCAGGTTCGAATCCTGCCTCGGGCATGGATGTGTGTGATGTCCTTAGGTTAGTTAGGTTTAATTAGTTCTAAGTTCTAGGCGACTGATGACCTTAGCAGTTAAGTCGCATAGTGCTCAGAGCCAATCAGTCATGGTGGAAGAGAAAGAGAGATGGATGAAGACAACTGCAATGGAAGTCAGACAGGAGATAGTGATGGCCAGTGAGAGAGAGTGGCAGTAAAGGAGAAAGAGATTGGTAGAGATAGCAGCAGTGGGAACAACAAGAGAGGAGGCAATGGGAATGGAAAAGAGAGAGACCACACATAGGTTGGACCATCCCAAAGTATTTGTGCTGCCGTGGTATGGTAAAGACAGTAGCAGTAGGAACGAAAAACAAACGGAGATGTGTAGGTCAGACGAGACAGTGGCAGTGGAATACACAGTAAATCAATCAGAGGAAAAGGAGACAGGGGAGAGAGAGGTATCTAGGCAGTTGCAGTGAGAGGGAGATGTTGAGTATTAAGGCGAAGCTAAGAAGAAAGACTGGGTAAAAGGATTTAGAATGTTCTGCGTTATAAGGTCGCGAATACTTTCTGGGCTGAAAGCGGAGTGGGGGTTGAGTCAGCTTGTTCTCCAATTTTCTGTGAGAGTCTTTAAAAGAAAGCCATGTTCACCATTTTTGTCAGAGGTGTGCGTTACTCTGCTGGTAAACGAAGCAAACTAGTTTTCTGGAAGGGCTTTTTCGAGTGTGTGAAATGCAGTAGATACACTACCGGCCATTAAAATTGCTACACCACGAAGATGACGTGCTACAGACGCGAAATTTAACCGACAGGAAGAAGATGGTGTGATATGCAAATGATTAGCTTTTAAGAGCATTCACACAAGGTTGGCGCTGGTGGCGACACGTACAGTGTGCTGAGATGAAGTAAGTTTTCAACGGATTTATTATACACAAACGGCCGGCCGGAGTGGCCGTGCGGTTCTAGGTGCTACAGTCTGGAACCGAGCTACCGCTATGGTCACAGGTTCGAATCCTGCCTCGGGCATGGATGTGTGTGATGTCCTTAGGTTAGTTACGTTTAATTAGTTCTAAGTTCTGATGACCTCAGACGATGGGTCGCATAGTGCTCAGAGCCATTTGAACTATTTGAACCATACACAAACAACAGTTGAACGGCGTTGCCTGGTGAAACGTTGATGTGATGCCTCGTGTAAGGAGGAGAAATGCATACCATCACGTTTCCGACTTTGATAAAGATCGGATTGTAGCCTATCGCGATTGCGATTTATCGTACCGCGACATTGCCGCTCGCGTTGATCGAGATCAAATGAGTGTTAGCAGAATATGGAATCGGTGGTTCAGGGGGCTAATACGGAACGCCGTGCTGGATCCCAACGGCCTCGTATCACTAGCAGTCGAGATGAGAGGCATCTTATCCGCATGGCTGTAACGGATCGTGCAGCCACGTCTCGATCCCTGAGTCAACAGATGGGGACGTTTGCAAGACAACAACCATCTGCACGAACAGTTCGACGACGTTTGCAGCAGCATGGACTATCAGCTCGGAGACAGTGGCTGCGGTTACCCTTGACGCTGCATCACAGACAGGAGCACTTGCGATGGTGTACATAACGACGAACCTGTGTGCACGTATGGCAAAACGTCATTTTTTCGGATGAATCCAGTTCTGTTTACAGCATCACGGTGGTCGCATCCGTGTTTGGCGACATCGCGGTGAACGCACATTGGAAGTTTGTATACGTCATCGCCATACTGCGGTATCAACCGGCGTGATGGTATGGGGTGCCATTGGTTACACGTCTCGGTCTCCTCTTGTTCGCACAGACGGCATTTTGAACAGTGGACGTTACATTTCAGATGAGTTACGACCCGTGGCTCTACCTTCCATTAGATTCCTGCGAAACCCTAAATTTCAGCAGGATAATGCACGACCGCATGTTGAAGGCCCTGTACGGGCCTTTCCGGATACAGAAAATGTTCGACTGCTGCCCTGGCCAGCGCATTCTCCAGATCTCTCACCAATAGAAAACGTCTGGTCAATGGTGGCCGAGCAATTGGCTTGTCACAATACGCCAGTCACTACTATTGATGAAATGTGGTATCGTGTTGAAGCCGCATGGGCAGCTGTACCTGTACACGCCATCCAAGCTCTGCTTGACTCAATGCCCAGGCGTATCAAGGCCGTTATTACGGCCAGAGGTGGTTGTCCTGGGTACTGATTTCTAAGGATCTATGAACCCAAATTGCGTGAAACTGTAATCAGATGTCAGTTGTAGTATAATATATTTGGCCAATGAATATCCGTTTACCATCTGCATTTCTTCTTCGTGTAGCAATTTTAATGGCCAGTAGTGTATATAGTATGTACCCCACCACTTGACAGCTCTGTCGTGTTGCAGAAGCAGCAGCTGGTCGGGTACCTGTGGCGGGTGGTGGTGCCTGGTGAGAGGCCGGTGGGCGGCGCCGTGCGGCCGGGGGATCATGAGCGGCACCAGCACCGCCGTCGTGACGGCGCCCGCCGCCAGCACCAGCGCCACGCCCAGCACCAGCGCCAGCTTCAGACGGCCGCCGCCCGCCTTCCGCGTCCTGCGAACCCACACCCGGCGTATCACCGTCTGCGGAGGGTGCTCCATCGTACACTTCTGCACTATCTCAACAAAACTATGAGAACACCATTATGTAACGAGACATTTACACTAAAGCGCTAAAGAAACTGGTATAGGCATGCGTATTCAAATACAGAGATACGTAAACAAACAGACTACTGCAGGGCTTCCCAACGTGTGGTCCGCGGACCCCTTAGGGGTCCGCCGGCTCTTTCTAGGGGGTCCGCGGCCACCCTTCACCGTTGTTGTTGTTGTGGTCTTCAGTCCTGAGACTGGTTAGATGCAGCTCTCCATGCTACTCTATCTTGTACAAGCTTCATCTCCCAGTACCTACTGCATCCTACATCCTTCTGAATTTGCTTAGTGTATTCATCTCTTGGTCTCCCTCTACAATTTTTACCCTCCACACTGTCCTCCAATACTAAATTGGTGATCCCTTGATGCCTCAACACATGTCCTACCAACCGATCCCTTCTTCTAGTGAAGTTGTGCCACAAACTTCTCTTCTCCCCAATCCTATTCTATATTTCCTCATTAGTTATGTGATCTACCCATCTAATCTTCAGCATTCTTCTGTAGCACCGCATTTCCAAAGCTTCTATTCTCTTCTTGTCCAAACTATTACAGCTTACCTGAAGAAACTTGCGGGCTTCTCCCTCGCCTAACTGAGGCTACTACCAAAGCCGGAGACATTGTTAGGGGGTATCAGGGAAAGCGTGGCAAATAAATAACTTTTGACGACTAGAACGGCAGGCCGAGTGAATTAGTAATGTCACCATGTAACTGCACCTGAGAAGATATGTAATGAGCGTCAGCTGCGTCGCTTTGTGAGGGTTGCGAAGGACCCTGGAGAAAACCGTACGTTCTAGTGAGACAACATTAATAACACATGACAAAGACTGGAACGAGAGTTATTTTTGGCTCATGCGTGACCGGATGGAATTTTCTGCTTTCGCATATGACAGCGGTCTGATTTTACATCGAACAGAAATACGAGGGAAACCACACAGACCATCAGTGTTCTGATAAACACGTTTGACCGCACCAAGCGAGGAGTGTGTGACGTAACAAGGCGAGGCTTTCGTCAGACGACGTGTCGATGTGTACGTGCAGTGTGACAATTAGCGACGACATGATGGTTTTCTGATTTACGAAAGATTGGTGGCTTCCCGACATTTACACGTTCTTGGAGAGAGAGGGTATGACCCTAGAAAATGTGCTATCTTTATCTGGGGATGAGAAAAACCAGGCCTTTCCGAACCATGTGAGCTGTGGGAATTAAAAAACGGTGTAAAATGGAGTGGTGGAATTATATATTGATCACATGAGTTGTGATACTTGACGGAGGCAAAAACGGTAAATTTATGATAAAGTTGAGATGGAAATATTGGTTATCAGATCTCTCTAACGCTATCACTGGTTCCAGCGCCAGGGCAAATATAAAAAAAAAAATATTTCATTACCATACTATGAAACTTATTGAAGTTAATAAACTGATACGACGCTCAGTGATGTGTCAACAGATTAATCTCCGATATTCACTCATATTATTCACATGTTTGTTTAGCTACCTGTAGCCTGTCAAAATTACCATATTTCATTACCTTTGGGAAGCTTCATTATTAACAGAATTTGAAGACAGGCAGCATGCACTAGTATTAACAGAGTGATATTAAAATAAGTGTAAATGTTCTTACGTTAATTACGTTCAAAATCAGATGACGCTAATGGATATTATTAATATCACCACTTATAGAAGAACAAGAAATGCTACGTCTTTTCTGAGTTCATAATAGGAAAGAACAGGGGACCTTGCCATGAAGAAGACTTTCTATTTATGTCAAGAAAAAATTAAAATGTGTTTGAGTCTGATATATCAGAGGACAGTGTCGGTTGGAGACCCATAATGAGGGGGGGGGGGGTAATGCCAAGACGCGAGAGTGTCACGTTGATAAAGTATTTGTCGTGAGAAATTGTGAATTCAGGAAGAAGTTTTGGAGGGACTATGGCGTTTCGTATGTAAGTCGCGATACTTCAAGTTTTGAAGGAGATTGGAGTGTGAACGATTCTGGAGGTATGGTAAACTCCCGAATCAAATTTTCACTCTGCAGTGGAATGTGCGCTGGTATGAAGTATAGCAGATTAAAACTGTATGCCGGACCGAGACTCGAACTCGGGACCTTTGCCTCGCGGGCAAGTGCTTTACCAAACGAGCTACCCACGACCCGTCCTTACAGGTTTAATTCCGCTAGCGCCTCCTCTCCTACCTTCCATACTTCACTGAATCTCTCCTGCGGATCATGCAGAACTAGCACTACTGGAAGAATGGAAATTGCGGAGACATGGCTTAGCCACAGCCTGGGGGATGTTTCCAGAATGAAATTTTCACTCTGCACTGGAGTGTGCGCTGGTATTAAACTTCCTAGCGGATTAAAACTGTGTGCTGGACCGAGACTAACTGGAGGAAAGGTCACTAGTTCGAGTCTCGGTCCGGCACACAGCTCTTATCAGCCAGGAAGTTTCATGCGGTAAACTTGTTGACTTACCTTCGTCCGGCTGGTCCAGCACCGGAGGCCGCGCCGGCGTTGCCCAGGTCATCCTGCTGTGGCAGGATGGTGTACTGCAGAGAGTTCTCTCCGTGGCGCACTGTGCGGTACATGCCGCTCACTTGCTGGAAGGACGAGACGGCTGCCGAGGAAGAAGCAGAGGGCCCCTGGTGGCGGGCGAAGCCCAGAGATGCCAGCAGCGAAGTCCGCCGGGTCTTGCGTCGCACGCTCTGCTGATGCGCCTGGCGAGCCTCGGGGGGGTCAGCCAGACTGGACGCTCATCCACTGGAGGACCGGGCTGGAGGCTGGAGTCTCAGGCCGACGAGACCGCTGGGGAGACGACTGTCTGGAACTGCCAGCAAAGTACTGCGCTAACCAGCAGCCTAGGGCTTCCACCAGATTACTGGCCAAGCATTCACTTGGAGGTTCCAGAAGGTCACCAGATCACTGGGGAATCAGTCAACCTGGAGCTTCCAGCTGGTCACCAGATTACTGGGCTAACCGACAACCAGACCACCGATGAACTGGCAGGATGCCAGCAGGCCAAGTTACTCGTCTGCCGCAGATTCACCTGTTGCCAAAACTACTGTATCGTGCTCGAATCTACTCAGGCCAATCTCTCTATATAGCTGGGCACAATCAATCTTCTCCTTACTGCTCACCACTTGTCCATTCCTGCAACTAGGCAGAGGATGAACGGAAGACTTCTAGAGAAGAAATTCACCAGACTGTTTCCGTACTTCCTAATATGACGTGGGATTGTAGGAACGTGGAACACGGTATCTGCCAACTGCGAGCACTATGCTCTAGTGGTATATTAACAACAGACACTGTTCCAGGAGAGTGTAATGTGCTTTTGGTGGTCACCAAATCGCAGATGAGGCCCAGTGAATGTTCAGATCCTCTTTGACCAGTGCATCAGAACTTGCTCTGTACTGGACCGTATTTTCTGAGCAACTGATAACTGGAAAACAAGCAGATGGCAAATGATTGTGCACAGCGAATATTCTTGTGAAGGCAGTAACCAGAAGTTTTATCTTATCTGAAAAACACGACTTCCTGTATTTTTGTCTTCACATCTGTCTTTTCAAGACCAGGATACCTTCCCCAGGATGTTAGGCGCAAATATAAACCTCAGATGGAGAGACCTGTTAGATGGAGGTTGAGCTGTGACAGAACTACCACTACTGCTAGCAGATGGTCCAACACTACTGTTTATATACGACGATCGATGAAAACGCTTCAGATCTGAAACGTTTCGGGAAGGCAGTGGGATGCCTCTTCAGGAGCCGACGTTCCTGTCGGCCGATTCGTCTAGAACTGCTTCCTCTTGCTCCATCTGCTGCTTCTCATCCTGCAACAAAAGAGAGGGTAGCTGTCATCCACAAGACTTAACAAATCTATACTAGGTGGGAAGATAATTCCAAGGGACACCTGCCAAAGAATATACCAGGAAATAATGGGAAGGGTACAAGTAAAACCCTGGTACCACGACAATCTAACACGGACAGTAGCAATGCCAAATAAAATTTTCGTTGTAAACTGCTTCAAGCGGACTGTAAGATTAGTGTGTTGGATATGTATCCGATGCAGGTGAATAGTAGGCCTGTTATTTATATCGGTCTTTAGAATGGTTTTTACAAAAGGGAGAGTACGTAGAGCAATAAACAGAAGCAAGAAATTCGAAACATCACATCACACAGTGTAACACCCCAAGAAACCCGAAAGCCCAAATTAGAATGTCATGATAATTTAAAGTAGGGAACAGTGTTATCCTAACAGCTACGACAACTTTGACAATAATATAACACTTTAAAGTTTTGATGAACACCAATTCCAATAATTACTGAGTATGACATGATAGAAAGCTAGAAAGAAAGAAAGGTTATTTTAATTAGCTATCAAACATCTTAGTAATAACTGCAAATCAGTACGACGAAAATTAAGTCCAAAGTAATATGTCGGTCAGAGATAACATTTATTGTGAAAGAGAGTTGTAAACGCGGCTAAAAGGAAATTCAATGCGTCTACAATGTTCGATCATGGAAACGTTAGTCGCTTGCTAGCTTCCTTGCTATCAAGTCGAGAGAGATCACCGTTTATATACTACAAACGGAACGCTACGAGATTGTTTCTATTCAAAAAAAAGTAATACTGTGTGACAGAGATGCGCGGACTTTGTTCTCAGTTATTCTGACTTGAGAACTTGAACTGAAGTGATATTTTGATAGTGTACGACGAGTTAATGAACTTTAATTATTAGAGATATTATTGTTGGACTCAACCTTCACCAAAGTGAACAGTTAGAACGAAGAATGGACATAGTATCGAAGACTGTAATACCTGATTAGCCTGGAGTAGGAAACATTTATACGAACACACGAAGATAATACAAATACGCCAATTGTAAAAGTTGTCGTAATTGTCACGATCACCGAATTGGAAAGAATCGTAATTGATCTGATCCATCGGTGTGCGTGTGGTGTGATGATTATAAACTAACTGCTAAGAAGGAACAATAAAATTTATCGTCAGTAATGGAAATCTCACGTCTTGGCTCCATCATTAATTGAACTGTGTGATAGTTCATGATCAAAATTAATTAACTGTGAACATTTTAACTGAAAGAGTGACTTGATGAACATTGAGCATTGAAAGGGAGTGTTTTGCCGAAATAATATCACCACATTTCGAAAGCTTCTATTCTCTTCTTGTCCGAACTATATATCGTACATGTTTCACTTCTAGGGGACTAGCAACGTAACAACAACAACTGATACTGAACCGCAAATTAATTTTTCCTCGCTTCTGGGGTGTGAAACGACGCCGCTGATGAATGATTCACTCAATACTGCGATAAATAACTAACCGGGCACAACAAATTATCATAAAACCATTGTTGTTGTTGTGGTCTTCAGTCCTGAGACTGGTTTGATGCAGCTCTCCATGGTACTCTATCCTGTACAAGCTTCTTCATCTCCCAGTACTGCCTACCGGGGTGGCCGAGCGGTTCTAGGCGCTTCAGTGTGGAACCGTGCGACCGCTACGGTCGCAGGTTCGAATCCTGCCTCGGGCACGGATGTGTGTGCTGTCCTTAGGTTAGTTAGGTTTTAGTTCTAAGTTCTAGGGGACTGATGACCTCAGAAGTTGAGTCCCATAGTGCTCAGAGCCATTTGAACCATTTTTTCTCCCAGTACTTACTGCAACCTACATCCTTCTGAATCTGCTTAGTGTATTCATCTCTTGGTCTCCCACTACGACTTTTACCCTCCACGCTGCCCTCCAATGCTAAATTTGAGATCCCTTGATGCCTCAGAACCGGTCCCTTCTTTTTGTCAAGTTGTGCCACAAGCTCCTCTTCTCCCCGATTCTATTCAATACCTCCCCATTAGTTATGTGATCTACCATATAATCTTCAGCATTCTTCTGTAGCACCACATTTCGAAAGCTTCTATTCTCTTCCTGTCCGAACTATTTATCGTACATGTTTCACTTCCATACATGGCTACACTTCATAGAAATACTTTCAGAAACGACTTCCTGAAACTTAAATCTATGCTCAATGTTAACAAGTTTCTCTTCTTCAGAAACGCTTTCCTTTGCCATTGCCAGTCTACATTTTATATCTTCTCTCCTTCGACCATCATCAGTTATTTTGCTCCCCAAATGGCAAAACTCCTTTACTACTTTAAGTGTCTCATTTCCTAATCTAATTGCCTCAGCGTCACCCGACTTAATTCGACTACATTCCATTATCCTCGTTTTGCTTTTGTTGATGTTCATCTTATATCCTCCTTTCAAGACACTGTTCATTCCGTTCAACTGCTCTTCCAAGTCCTTTGCTGTCTCTGACAGAATTACAATGTCATCAGCGAACCTCAAAGTTTTTATTTCTTCTCCATGGATTTTAATACCTACTCCGAATTTTTCTTTTGTTTCCTTCACTGCTTGCTCAATATACAGATTGAATAACATCGGGGAGAGGCTACAACCCTGTCTCACTCCCTTCCCTACCAGTGTTTCTCTTTCATGCCCCTCGACCCTTATAACTGCCATCTGGTTTCTGTACAAATTGTAAATAGCCTTTCGCTGCCTGTAGTTTACCCCTGCCACCTCCAGAATTTGAAAGAGGGTATTCCCGTTAACATTGTCAAAAGCTTTCTCTAAGTCTAAAAAATGGTTCAAATGGCTCTGAGCACTATGGGACTTAACATCTGTGGTCATCAGTCCCCTAGAACTTAGAACTACTTAAACCTAACTAACCTAAGGACATCACACACATCCATGCCCGAGGCAGGATTGGAACCTGCGACCGTAGTCTCTAAGTCTACAAATGCTAGGAACGTAGGTTTGCAATAGACAATTAAAATCAGCAGTTCGCATCGCTGAGAAGACTGTGCGGACTCGCAAACGGTCTTTCATACATTACGCGAGGAACAATTTTCTTTAGAGATTTCCAGGTGCTGTTCCAAGTTATCTGATGCGTCTCCATTCCACCGACCGAGCTGTAGCAGTAGCGGCTCAACATCAACAGCGACAACAAAAAGGGGAGAGGGACGTCACAACAGGACTGTCTAGTAACGACCTCTTACCCCTCCCCAAAGTGCCCTTTTCTTTAAAATATCAGATTTCTGATTACAAATGTGTTAACGTGTTAAATACGTTGATCGGCCATAACATTATGATGACCGGCCTACTATCGACATAAACCCGCCCAGTCACGTGTCGACCAGTGACCGCTAGTCAGATGCACTCACTGTGTGTGTAAGAACAGTGAGCGTGCTCTCCTTGTGTAGAATGGGGAAGGCGCGCGACCCAGAGCAGATTGTATGGCCCGGCGACTCAGCACGAGCATTTGGGAAACTGCACGACTTGCCGGGTATTCGAGGAGTGCTGTGGTGAGTATATTCAACACGTGGAGAAACCAGGTGAAACCACGCCGACTAAAACTGTGAGGGACGGGGAAAACCCACCGTGGTTCAACAACAACGTTAGGAAACTACCGCGAATGCAAAGAGAGCTTCACTCCAAGTTTAAACGCAGCCAAAACCTCTCAGACAAACAGAAGCTAAACGATGTCAAAGTTAGTGTAAGGAGGGCTATGTGTGAAGCGTTCAGTGAATTCGAAAGTAAAATGCTATGTACCGACTTGACAGAAAATCCTAGGAAGTTATGGTCTTACGTTAAATCATTAAGTGGCTCAGCATATCCAGACAGTCCGGGATGATGATGGCATTGAAACAGAGAATGACACGCGTAAAACTGAAATACTAAACACCTTTTTCCAAAGCTGTTTCACAGAGGAAGACCGCGCGGCAGTGCCTTCTCTAAATCCTCGCACAAACGAAAAAATGGCTGACATCGAAATAAGTGTCCAAGGAATAGGAAAGCAACTGTAATCACTCAACAGAGCAAAGTCCACTGGACCTGACGGGATACCAGTTCGACTCTACACAGAGTACGCGAAAGAACTTGCCCCCCTTCTAACAGCCGTGTACCGCAAGTCTCTAGAGGAACGGAAGGTTCCAAATGATTGGAAAAGAGCACAGGTAGTCCCAGTCTTCAAGAAGGGTCCTCGAGCAGATGCGCAAAACTATAGACCTATATCTCTGACGTCGATCTGTTGTCGAATTTTAGAACATGTTTTTTGCTCCCGTATCATGTCGTTTTTGGAAACCCAGAATCTACTATGTAGGAATCAACATGGATTCCGGAAACAGCGATCGTGTGAGACCCTACTCGCTTTATTTGTTCATGAGACCCAGAAAATATTAGATACAGGCTCCCAGGCAGATGCTATTTTCCTTGACTTCCGGAAGGCATTCGATACAGTTCCGCACTGTCGCCTGATAAACAAAGTAAGAGCCTACGGAATATCAGACCAGTAGTGTGGCTGGATGGAAGAGTTTTTAGCAAACAGAACACAGCATGTTGTTATCAGGCCGGCCGGTGTGGCCGTGCGTTTCTAGGCGCTTCAGTCTGGAACCGCGTGACCGCTACGGTCGCAGGTTCGAATCCTGCCTTGGGCATGGATGTGTGTGATGTCCTTAGGTTAGTTAGGTTTAATTAGTTCTAAGTTCTAGGGGACTGATGACCACAGATGTTAAGTCCCATAGTGCTCAGAGCCATTTGTTGTTATCAATGGAGAGACGTCTACAGACGCTACGGTAACCTCTGGCGTGCCACAGGGGAGTGTTATGGGACCATTGCTTATCACAATATATATAAATGACCTAGTAGATAGTGTCGGAAGTTCCATGCGGCTTTTCGCGAATGAGGCTGCAGTATACAGAGAAGTTGCAGCATTAGAAAACTGCAGCGAAATGCAGGAAGATCTGCAGCGGATAGGCACTTGGTGCAGGGAGTGGCAACTGACCCTTAACGTAGATAAACGTAATGTATTGCGAATACATAGAAAGAAGGATCCTTTATTGTATGATTATATGATACCGGAACAAACACTGGTAGCAGTTACTTCTGTAAAATATCTGGGAGTATGCGTGCGGAACGATTTGAAGTGAAATGATCACATAAAATTAATTGTTGGTAAGGCGGGTACCAGGTTGAGAAAAAAATGGTTCAAATGGCTCTGAGCACTATGGGACTTAACTCCTGTGGTTATCAGTCCCCTAGAACTTAGAACTACTTAAACTTAACTAACCTAAGGCCATCACACACATCCATGCCCGAGGCAGGATTCGAACCTGCGACCGTAGCAGTCGCGCGGTTCCGGACTGAGCGCCTAGAACCCCGAGACCACCGCGGCCGGCCGCCAGGTTGAGATTCATTGGGAGAGTCCTTAGAAAATGTAGTGCATCAACGAAGGAGGTGGCTTACAAAACACTCGTTCGGCCTATACTTGAATATTGCTCATCAGTGTGGGATCCGTACCAGATCGGGTTGACGGAAGAGATAGAGAAGATCCAAAGAAGAGCGGCGCGTTTCGTCACAGGGTTATTTGGTAACCGTGATAGCGTTACGGAGATGTTTAGCAAACTCAAGTGGCAGTCTCTGCAAGAGAGGCGCTCTGCATCGCGGTGTAGCTTGCTCGCCAGGTTTCGAGAGGGTGCGTTTCTGGATGCGGTATCGAATATATTGCTTCCCCCTACTTATACCTCCCGAGGAGATCACGAGTGTAAAATTAGAGAGATTCGAGCGCGCACGGGGGCTTTCAGACCGTCGTTCTTCCCGCGAACCATACGCGACTGGAACAGAAAAGGGAGGTAATGACAGTGGCATATAAAGTGCCCTCCGCCACACACCGTTGGGTGGCTTGCGGAGTATAAATGTAGATGTAGATGTAGAATATCGAACTAACATCAGACCTTAAAGCTAGGCGGAGAGTATAAGTGTGTCTGAACACACAGAGCGCCGAACACTCCTAACGGTGGGCCACCACAGCGGACGACCCGTGCGTGTGCCAATGTTGACACCACGACATCGGCAACTACGACTGATACGGGCACGTGACCATCGACACTGGACGTTGCTACGGTAGCAGAGCGTTGGATGGTCTTGTAATAAACACGACACTATGTTCTAGTCACAAGATGTTAAAATGAACTAAGTGTACAAACTTCAACAAATACGAGGTGCATTCAAGTTCTAAGGCCTCCGATTTTTTTTCTAATTAACTACTCACCCGAAATCGATGGAACTGGCGTTACTTCTCGACGTAATCGCCCTGCAGACGTACACATTTTTCACAACGCTGACGCCATGATTCCATGGCAGCGGCGAAGGCTTCTTTAGGAGTCTGTTTTGACCACTGGAAAATCGCTGAGGCCATAGCTGCACGGCTGGTGAATGTGCGGCCACGGAGAGTGTCTTTCATTGTTGGAAAAAGCCAAAAGTCACTAGGAGCCAGGTCTGGTGAGTAGGGAGCATGAGGAATCACTTCAAAGTTGTTATCACGAAGAAACTGTTGCGTAACGTTAGATCGATGTGCGGGTGCGTTGTCTTTGTGAAACAGCACACCTGCAGCCCTTCCCGGACGTTTTTGTTGCAGTGCAGGAAGGAATTTGTTCCTCAAAACATTTTCGTAGGCTGCACCTGTTACCGTAGTGCCCTTTGGAACGCAATGGTTAAGGATTACGCCCTCGCTGTCCCAGAACATGGACACCATCATTTTTTCAGCACTGGCGGTTACCCGAAATTTTTTTGGTGGCGGTGAATCTGTGTGCTTCCATTGAGCTGACTGGCGCTTTGTTTCTGGATTGAAAAATGGCATCCACGTCTCATTCATTGTCACAACCGACGAAAAGAAAGTCCCATTCATGCTGTCGTTGCGCGTCAACATTGCTTGGCAACATGCCACACGGTCAGCCGTGTGATCGTCCGTCAGCATTCGTGGCACCTACCTGGATGACACTTTTCGCATTTTCAGATCGTCATGCAGGATTGTGTGCACAGAACCCACAGAAATTCCAACTCTGGAGGCGATCCAACAGTCGTTCGGCGATCCCCCAAAACAATTCTCTCCACTTTCTCGATCGTGTCGTCAGACCGGCTTGTGCGAGCCCGAGGTTTTTTCGGTTTGTTGTCACACGATGTTCTGCCTTCATTAAACTGTCGCACCCACGAACGCACTTTCGACACATCCATAACTCCATCACCACATGTCTCCTTCAACTGTCGATGAATTTCAATTGGTTTCACAGCATGCAAGCTCAGAAAACGAATGATTGCACGCTGTTCAAGTAAGGAAAACGTCGCCATTTTAAGTATTTAAAACAGTTCTCATTCTCGCCGCTGGCGGTAAAATTCCATCTGCCGTACGGTGCTGCCATCTCTGGGACGTATTGACAATGAACGCGTCATCATTTTAAAACAATGCGCATGTTTCTATCTCTTTCTAGTCCGGAGAAAAAAAATCAGAGGCCTTAGAACTTGAATGCACCTTGTATTATCGATACTACTATAAAAATGTATGGTGTAAAGTGACGATAATTATTTAATTATTTCTGTAATAATTTAATTTCTGTGTGAATTAAAATTATTATCATAAAACTACACTCATGGATAATGACAAATATAATTTTTTTTGTTATCTGTGATAATTGTGGTTCAGTTGTTCTTCTTGTGCTAACCGATAAACTGTTCGGACGTGAGAAGTGTGAAGTCTGTAAAGAGAAAACCTGTAGCTATATATTGTTAATTATTATTTGAAAAATAGTCGCTATTGTATAGACGTGGATTTGTTTTATTTCAATTGTAATCCAATCTAATTAATGTTTTTAAGTGTCAATTTTCAGCTCCGCAATTAGTAGCGCAGCATTTAGCGCTAGTAACTTACAGCGGAGTTTACTAGTACCTGGTATAAAAAAATATGTCGGTATTTATCATTGAAAATGATTTTAAATGCTAAAGAATAGAGTAAAAGGCTTAAAGAGTTTTATCTAAATATATTACCTTGATAACATAAATCAAGAATAACAATAGACAAAACGACTATCGTCTGTCTGCCGCCGTCTTAGAAAAAATCTCCGTGGCAATTTTGAACCGAGAATTTTAACAAACATAAATGTTGTTAGAAATAAATGAATGGAAGTAAATGTGCACTGGTGGTCCCGAATCTACTTTAAAAGCAGAATTAAACTCAGATTGAATCCTTAAATACAGTGCACACAGCAACGTTACGTAATATCAATTTCTTATTTGCTGATGTATGAAGCCTAATTATTTCGGACGATTTACATGAAATATTTTAATAGGAGACGTACGTCAGTGTTGTGCCCGGGTAGTATTTAGTGACTAAATGTTCCCATTGCTAGAGAAAAGTGCTTCCATCTTAAGTAACAGTTGTGTAAATCTGATAAATGATATGCAATTTAGTGCCACTCACACGACTTTACAACGTTTCTACACAACGTCAAGTGGAGATTTCTTTAGCAGAGTGATAAACATTAGCCTAGATAATCATTTTTGAGATCAAACGAATTGTTACGCTGACAATAGGTAACTGATTTAGATCTTTTTTTTATCTACCTGAAATGTAATTTATAAGTAATTAAAGTCACGAAATACTATAAACCGGTTCCGTCACAGTCTGATGAATCCCAATACTTCTTGATGCCGATAGGAGGGTGCGAATTCGACGTATTCCATAGGAACAGCTTCTTGACACCTGTACTGCGGGTCAGATACAAGCTGGCGGAGGCTGCGATATGCACTGGGGAACATTCACGTCGGCATTCATGCGGTCAGTGGAGCTCCTGCATGGCACCATGGCGGACAAGGAGAATCATACCCTGGTTGCAGACCACGTAGACCTCTTCATGACGACTATGTTTGCTGACAGTTGTGACATTTTTCAACAAGATAATGCGCCATGTCGCAAGGTCAGGAGTATGATGGAGTAGTTCGAGGGACACAGCGGCGAGTTCCAATTGATCTGCTGGCCCCCCAACTCGCCAGATCTGAACCTGATCAGACACATCTGGGATGTGATTGAACGTCGCGTCAGAGGTCATCGCCCTCCCCCCCCCCTCCCCGTAATTTACGGGAATTATATGAGTCGTGCGTGCAGATGTGGTTCCAACTCTCTCCTGCGACCTACCGAGGCCTCGTTGCCACCATGCTCAGACGCTTCGTTGCTGTTATCCATGACAAAGATGAACATACCGACTGTTAAGTAGGTAGTCATAATGTTCTGGCTGACCTGTGCATTTGACGTTAAGCATGCAAAGCGTTTATAATTGAAAACGTCAACCTCTTAATTACGAAGATTTTATTAGATTTGGAATATTCACCCACAAACTAATGAAAACGCCGAAACAAAAAATGGTGTAGAAAAAAATTAACATTCCCTTTATATGTTCACTAGCAATCCGCCCTACTTCGCATTGGTAGCATAAGTATGTTCGGGCAGACAGTTTGCTATGTATAGTGGTAATACATTATGTACACAGAGCTCCTCGTGAATCAGTCTGCCTCTTAGTGACAACCGTATCAGAATCCCTGGAGCAGTTCCTGAGCCTAACCTTTATATACAGACGAGGCAGGAAACTTTAATTGATCACAACTGAGCTAATTTGCGTTAAATATTCGTACATTATACATACAAAGCCTCCTCGTGGGTCAGCCTATCTACAGGCTGACTCCTGGGCTCGATTCCTGGGCAGGTTGGGGATTTTCACTGCCTGGGGACTGGGTGTTCGTGTTGTCCTGATCATTTCATCATGATCATGATCATCATCATCATCATCATCATCATCATCATCATTCGAGACAGTGGGTAGATTGGACTACGTAAAGAAAAGTTGGTTATGTAAAAATTGGGACTTTCTACGGGCGCTGATGACCGCGCAGTTGAGCGCTCCACAAACCAAACATCAACATCATCATCTACAGGCTGATTCAGCTGCCCCTACATATGGGTTTTATGCAACCTGCAACGCCTTCAAATACCACGAAGAACCTTTTCATATTCTCTCTTTTGCTACATGAAGGGGCTGTAGTTTTGGAAGTATTCAAGAAAGAGTACAAAACTTACCTTAAACGCGATTTTCTTGAATAATTCGAACACCGTAGCCTCCAGCGAAAACATATCCCAATACAAAATTTAACTACATTTACTTTCAAATAAAAGGGCCTGTTCATTTGTTTCTGCAGCAATAATAGTTTCCCTGTAGCAAGCGAGAGAATATGAAAATCTCGTGCATGGTTTTTGAAGGCTTTGTGTTTGGAGAGTGGCAGCTGAATCAACCTCTGTGTGTGGGAACCGGATCAAAATCCATACAGTAATTCCTGAGATTAGCCTTCACTTGCAGATAGAATAATATGGCGTGTGACTTTAATTTATAGTATGCATAGTTGCAAGGGAATACATATCCAGGGACAAGGGGGTCTGCGAACCGTCCCCCCCCCCCTCCCTCCCCCCCTCCAAGAAAATTATTTTAAATTCGGTTCTGTGCAGGTTTTTCGAAGTGGCAGAACTGTAACTCTTTTATGGCTATTTACATGTCGCCATTCATCTTCCAAAATACGAGGGGTATTTGGAAAGTAAGTTCCGATCGGTCAAGAAATGGAAACTACTGTGAAAATTTAATAAAGCTTGGCACAAATGTGTTCGACAGTGTCTCTAGTATCCCTGTCGGTTGCATCACTTGGCTCTTTCCAGTTCTGGGCGCGTGGTGAGCACATAAAGATGCGTATGGAATAGTGTCTTCCGCCAACTATGAGGTCCTGGTGAGAGAGTTCGCCTGATTGTATGCAACCCACATTACAGAACTGTCATACAGTTCCTCCTTCGTGACAATTCTCGGTCGCAATCTGCAGGGGCAATGAAAATGCTCCTGTAGCGTTTTCGATGGGAAGTGTTTGACCACCCGCACTACTGCCGGTAATTGGCTCCCTCTGTGTTTCATCTCCGCTCACATTAACTACTGGCTATCAAGGCAACATTTTCGCACAGACAACGAGCTATAGATGAGCGTAGAGAATTGGCGGGAAGCAGAGGCGGCTGCCTTCTATGACACAGGTGTCGTAGCTGGAGCGGCGACTATGTACAGAAGTAGCTGGTAGGTAGAGCCAACTGTCCCAAATAAAACGTTTCTGATTTTCAGTGTAGTTTCCATTTCGCGACTGATCGGAACTTACTTTCTGGACAAGCCTCGTAGGTAATACTGCGTGGCCTCAGTTCTAGCTCCCTCCCTATAAATATTGTATAGGCGCCACTGAATACTCGTAGCTGTAAAACTTTTTTTGGGAAATGGTGCGTACTGTAAAATCGTCTGTTTTTGGCTTGATCATAGTTTGATTATTTTGTGGAGCTGTAAGCGAGAAAAAGTTCAGACGAGTTTTCGTTTAACGTTTGTTGGAAGTCGCTAAATGCTGTTGTTATAAAACATTGGGGAAACTGTCCCGAGTTTTAAGAAAAGCTAATTTTTCACGCATATCAATGTTTATGACGCAGTATCTACCGAACTTCGTGCCGTACAATGATATAACTTTGCACGTACATTTAATGGTGTATGTGAATAGTGCCTGCAGAATATGTTGCGAATAGGGTAAGTTGTAATGAAGTAATAAATTAAAACGTCGAGCCTGAAGCTGAATTTCTACTGCATGAACAGCGAAAATGTAGTAAAAGATAAAGCTCATCCTTTCATTATTTTATGAGGGGCTGTCAGCGAGAAGAAAGTTTCGAAAAGGTTTGAAACTGTGTGTTACGTTCGTTGCAAGCCGCTATGTGCTCTCATTCTCAAATACTGGATGAATATAGTCTGGCTAATTTGCGCGCCACGCATTATGCTGCCCCAATAGGTACAATTTCTAGCTTTAGTGTAAGCCTTTAACGTAATATTATACCTCTTAATGAAGAGATATTGACAGTATTTTAAGTTTTTAATCGATCACGGAGATAAGCGATCAAGCGTTGTGGACAGCCATTGGTCCAGCAAATATTTTTATACCTATCGGAAGAACGTGTGTACTGTAGCTGTCCTCAGAGTACAGGGTCGAAATGTAAACATAACTCAGTCCCTGCAGCCCAGGAAACTAAGCAAATGGGTCGGTTCTTTTGCATTACATGTGGTCTAGCGTGTGCCTTAGGCGGCTTATAGAAGCACCATTTGTTCATGGGCGGTTTATATGAAACTATCGAAAAAACACTAATTTTAGTACGAAAAATACCAGTCAAGACGACAGCCATTTCTGCAGTCTCCATTCATGACAGATCGTCGAAATTTTTTCCATATGATCTTATAATAAAGGTTTCGGGGAACCTTGAAACTTTTTCCGATATCATCCGCACAAGAGCCAGAGATTCACTTAAGCACACAAAATATAAACGTACGAGGGTGAGTCAAATGGAAACCTTAAATTTGTAATAACAAATCGAAATTGTACGTTGTACGTTGTTGATACGCGTGTTACAAACAGCGTGCAGAATGGCCTGTAGGTGGCAGCATAGTGAAGATGCACACATACCGTCGAAGTATCAGTATAAAGATGGCCGCCCCACTTGCGACTTGCACCAGGGAAGAACAGCGTTCTGTTATTCGGTTTCTGAGTAGTGAAGGTGTGAAACCTATCGAAATTCATCGACGAATTAAGGTTCAGTACGGTGATGCATGTTCGTCACAGCAGCAAGTCTACGAATGAAGTAGGAAGGTCAGGCACAACAAGGTGTGACTACACAGAACATTGCAGTAGTTGAAGCCATACTGAAGGAAAACCGCTAAGTGACACTGAATCACATTGAAGCATGTTTACAGATTAGTAACGGGTCAGCACACCACACTGTGAATGATGTGCCCCAGTTTCACAAAGTGTCTGCATGATGGGTGCCACGGCAGCTGACTCCTGAAATGAGAGAACGACGTGTTGATGCTTGTGAAGAACTTCTTCGGCGTTTTGAACGAGAAAGTGATTACATCTTTGCAAGAATCGTTACTGGGGACGAAACGTGGGTTCACTTTCACCAACTGGAAACAAAGAAAGCGAGCAAGGAATGGCGCCATTCCTCATCACCAAAACCAAAGAAGTTTCGAACAGAACCATCAGCAGGGAAGGTTATCTGACTCTCTCTTGGGACGAAAAAGGCCTCATTTTGGAGCATTACATGCCTAGAGGGACCACTGTCACCAGTGTTATCATACACAGATCTCATAAAAAATCATCAGCGGCCTGCAATCAAATCAAAGCAACGTGGATTGCTGTCAGCAGTTGTCCTTTTGCAACATGACAATGCAAGGCCCCATACTGCCCGTACAACAGTTGCAACAATCACAGACCTGTATTTTGAGTGTCTTCCTCATCCACCATACTCACCAGACCTTGCCCCAAGTGATTTCCATATGTTTGGACCACTCAAAGACGCAATAGGAGGAAAGAAGTTCCGTTCTTATGAAGAGATACGCCACGTGGTGCATGAGTGGTTGCGAGGACTACCATAAGAATTTTTTTCTAAAGGAATTTATTCACTTTGTAAGCGCTGAAGGACTTGCATTGAGTGTGGGGGAGATTATGTTGAAAAGTGATGCAGCTTTGTACCACTTCTGCACAATAAATAATATTTAAAAAAGTATTTAAGGTTTTCATTTGACTCACCCTCGTAACATTCGGCCTGAGTCGTAAATGCAGTTTTAACTGTCTTAGTGGACACATGACAGTGGTTTCGGAACAAAGCAAATGTCAGAGATCAACAATGTATGTTTGTAGTCAGCGTTTATTCACTAACAAAACTTAATGATGTGCCGTCTCTGTATAATCGGCTCTTCACGGCCGTACAGGTTGTCTTGGCTTCGATGATTCCATCTGGCGGCGTAAGCACCTTGCAATGATCATTTTATCATATGACATTCTTTGTACTTGGAAAGCAAACATCTCATTTTTTTGGTACACTGTAGGTGCAGCCTCAAACTTTTGTCTTTTTATGAAAAGTGGTGTAAAGTGAACTGGCGTTCGATGGGAGGCGATTTTGTGTTAACCTTATAGTATTCGTACTTATTTGTTGTTTATATGTTACAAAGTATACAAATAAACTGCCAAAGCTTTACTGACCAACAATATTCGTTTTATACGAGGGTTGGAAGTTTAATTGTGGCAACTATTTATTTACAGCTCGTACAAAATAGATACGTCTTTCAAAGTTTTACTTCAAAGTAGTCACAAGCATTGTGTATAACCCGTTGCCAGCGATGTGGAAGCCCTAGGATACTCTTAGCAGTGCCAGTTGTGTTGACAGTTCGAGAGGCGCGGTCTATTGTCGACGAAATTGTATCAGTTCTGAAGCGAATGCCGTGAAGTGTTTCCTTCAGTTTAGAAATGGAGTTGAACTCACGAGGTCTTAAGTCAGGGGAGTGCAGTAGGTGGTATAGCACTTAGCAGCCCCATCAGTCAAACAAATCAGTAACAGCCTGCACTGTACGTGCTTGAGCATTGTCCTGCAAAATGATGGTCAGGTCCTGCAGAAAGTGTCATCACTTCTGTCTCTATGCTGGTCGTAGGTTGTGCTCCATAAATGACAATGCTCATGCACGTACAGTGCAAGCTGTTACTGATTTGTTTGATTGATGGGGCTGCTAAGTGCTATACCACCTACTGCACTCCCCTGACTTAAGCCCTCGTGTGCTCAACTCTATTTCTAGACTGAAGGAAACACTTGACGGCATTTACTTCAGAACTGCTAAAAATTCGTCGGGCAACAGACCGCGCCGCTCGAACTGTCAACACAACTGGCACTGCCAAGAGTATCCTACGACTTCCACATCGCTGGCAACGGGTTATACACAATGCTGGTGACTACTTTGAAGGTCAGTAAAACTTTGAAACACGTATCTATTTTGTACGAGCTGTAAATAAATAGTTGCCACTATTAAAGTTCCAACCCTCGTATCATAGCACTCCCTGGTTTTCAGTGTTTTTTTTCTTTTTGAGTCATCAGTCTTGAGACTGGTTCGATGCGGCCCGCCACGAATTCCTCTCCTGTGCTAACCTCTTCATCTCTGAGTAGCACTTGCAGCCTGCTTCCTCAACTATTTGCTTTATGTATTCCAGTCTCTATCTTCCGTTACACTTTTTTCCCTTTACAGGTAGGTCTATTACCATGGAAATCATTCCCTCATGTCTTATACGTAAACCATATGGCGCGGAAGTAGGTATATAAAAGCACGTGCATATTCGATTGCACCGATGAGTCAAAATCTCAAAGCATTCGGTGAAGAAATTTCGAAGATTTACAAGTTTGTACACAGAAACATTGACATCTATACACATAAAGATGTAAGCGTTCAAAATCTTAAATCTCCGAAATTTATTCACCGATTGCTTTGGAATTCTGACTTACTACTGCATTAGAATACGAGCGTGTTTTTGTATAAATATTAGAGTGCCACATTAATACATAAATATGCATGTCATAATTATAGGAGTAATGAATAAAAATATAAAGCTTCACTAGAACAAAAAAGTAAATCTCCGAAAGGGGAGTGTTAAGGGACCATTGCTTTTCACAATATATATAAATGACCTAGTAGATAGTGTCGGAAGTTCCATGCGGCTTTTCGCGGATGATGCTGTAGTATACAGAGAAGTTGCAGCATTAGAAAATTGTAGCGAAATTCAGGAAGATCTGCAGCGGATAGGCACTTGGTGCAGGGAGTGGCAACTGACCCTTAACATAGACAAATGTAATGTATTGCGAATACATAGAAAGAAGGATCCTTTATTGTATGATTATATGACAGCACAACAAACACTGGTAGCAGTTACTTTTGTAAAATATCTGGGAGTATGCGTGCGGAACGATTTGAAGTGGAATGATCTTATAAAATTAATTGTTGGTAAGGCGGTTGCCAGGTTTAAATTCATTGGGAGAGTCCTTAGAAAATGTAGTCCATCAACAAAGAAGGTGGCTTACAAAACACTCGTTCGACCTATACTTGAGTATTGCTCATCAGTGTGGGATCCGTACCAGATCGGGTTGACGGAAGAGATAGAGAAGATCGAAAGAAGAGCGGCGCGTATCGTCACAGGGTTATTTGGTAAGAGTGATAGCGTTACGGAGATGTTTAGCAAACTCAAGTGGCAGACTCTGCAAGAGAGGCGCTCTGCATCGCGGTGTAGCTTGCTCGCCAGGTTTCGAGAGGGTGCGTTTCTGGATGAGGTATCGAATATATTGCTTCCCCCTACTTATACCTCCCGAGGAGATCACGAATGAAAAATTAGAGAGATTCGAGCGCGCACGGAGGCTTTCAGACAGTCGTTCTTCCCGCGGACCATACGCGACTGGAACAGAAAAGGGAGGTAATGACAGTGGCACGTAAAGTGCCCTCCGCCACACACCGTTGGGTGGCTTGCGGAGTATAAATGTAGATGTAGAAGTTCTGTATTGCTTGCTTTGAAATTTTAACACCACGTTGCATTTGGAAACATGAGTGTTTTTGTATATACCTATTTATTAATACATTAGGTTAATGCATAAGTTCTTGGCATTTTCGTTTTGCAGTTGGTATTACGAATGCTATGGGTGTATTTATCGATTGTCGATTTTTACTCGTAGTTCAGTGTTGCTATTTGAGTTTATATTTTGTCATCTGGAGATACTGAGTGGATCTGTCGACGCTAGAAATTGGAGTGCCAAGTGGAGGAATGGGAACATTTCCGACTTCAATAGAGGGGTGACAGCGGCGGAGGAAGCCAGAAACGTTGGCATCATGTATGTACAGAGGAGGGAAGGAAAATAGTTTACTCGTTTTAAGGATTATTGTTTTGACATTAGTGACTCTTCACGTTCGGGAAGACCTTCGGGGTTTGATGAACATCGTTTAAACGCATTAACCCACATCGATCCATATCAGTGTACTCCAGAATTGGAAAATGTGATGATCTGCGATCATTCCACCATCGTGCGACATTTGCATTCAATGAGGAACGTTTAAAAATCGGTTGTATGGGTATGGCTTGCTCTACCCCAAAATCACAAAAAAAGTGGGTGACCATTTGTGCAACTCTGCTTACACGTCATCAATTGGCTCATGAACAACACCGACCATTCCTATCCCGTATAGTTACTGGTGACGAGAAATGGTGTCTTTATGCTAACGTAAGGAAAGCAAAGGAATGGTTGAGCCCAAACAAAGCAACAGCTCCCCTTACCAAGACCTGCGTCCATCCGCAAAAGATTACGTTATGTATCTGGTGGAAGAGCGAAGGTGTAATGTACTACGAATTGCTTATCCGGGGTGACATTTATTGTCAACAACTGTGACGCCTTGCAGACGCAATCCAAGAATAACGACCAGGAAGAGTGCGTGAAGCGATGCTACTCCATGATAATGCACGCCCGCATTCTGATAAACTGACGAAAAACACTATAAAATGTTGGGTTCGGAAGTCATTACACACCCACATTATTCAACTGATCTTGCACCCCCATATTTTCACTTTTTCCGCTCTGTATCGAACAACCTTCAATGAACTTCCTTCCTGGATGAAAATGCGCTCCGAACATGACTCGATGAGTTCTTCGTCTCAAAACCACGTGGTTCCTATTGTTGCGGAGTCGAGAAGCTACCCCGGCGTTGATAGACTGCTGTAAATATTTAGAAATAATGTACTACTGACGACTGAAGCCTCTCTTATGTGCATTGTTGTGTTTACTAAACTTATGGAAAAACGCTACGAACTTACGTAACAACCAAACACACTACTGGCCATTAAAATTCCTACACCACGAAGATGATGTGCTACAGACGCGAAATTTAACCGACAGGAAGAAGATGGTGTGATATGCAAATGAATAGCTTTTCAGAGCATTCACACAAGGTTGGCGCCGGTGGCGACACCTACAACGTGCTGACATGAGGAAAGTTTCCAACCGATTTCTCATACACAAAAAGCAGTTGACCGGCGTTGCCTGGTGAAACGTTCTTGTGATGCCTCGTGTAAGGAGGAAAAAGGCGTACCATCACGTTTCCGACTTTGATAATGTTCGGATTACAGCCTATCGCGATTGCGGTTTATCGTATCGCGACATTGCTGCTCGCATTGGTCGAGATCCTATGACTGTTAGCAGAATATGGAATCGGTGGGTTCAGGAGGGTAATACGGAACGTCGTGCTGGATCCCAACGGCCTCGTATCACTAGCAGTCGAGATGACAGGCATCTTATCCGCATGGCTGTAACAGATCGTGCAGCCACGTCTCGATCCCTGAGTCAACAGTTGGGGACGTTTGCAAGACGACAACCATCTGCACGAACCGTTCGACGACGTTTGCAGCAGCATGGACTATCAGCTCGCAGAAAATGGCTGCGGTTACCCTTGACGCTGTATCACAGACAGGAGCGCCTGCGATGGTGCACTCAACGACGAACTTGGGTGCAAGAATGGCAAAACGTCATTTTTTTTCGGATAAATCCAGGTTCTGTTTACAGCATCATGATGGTCACATCCGTGTTTGGCGACATCGCAGTGAACGCTCATTGGAAACGTGTATTCGTCATCGCCATACTGACGTATCACCCGGCGTTATGTATGGGGTGCCATTGTTCACACGTCTCGGTCACCTCTTGTTCGCATTGACGGCACTTTGAACAGTGGACGTTACATTTCAGATGTGTTACGACACGTGGCTCTACCCTTCATTCGATCCCTGCAAAACCCTACATTTCAGGAGGACAATGCACGACCGCATGTTGCAGGTCCTGTACGGGCCTTTCTAGATCCAGAAAATGTTCGACCGCTGCCCTGGCCAGCACATTCTCCAGATCTCTCACCAATTGAAAACTTCTGGTCAATGGTGGCCGAGCAACTGGCTCGTCACAATACTCCAGTCACTACTTTTGATGAACTGTGGTATCGTGTTGAAGCTGCATGGGCAGCTGTATCTGTACACGCCATCCAACAGACTCAATTCCCAGGCATATCGCCGTTATTGCGGCCAGAGGTGGTTGTTCTGGGTACTGATTTCTCAGGATCTATGCACCCATATTGCGTGAAAATGTAATCGCATGTCAGTTGTAGTATAATATATTTGTTCAATGAATACCCGTTTATCATCTTCATTTCTTCTTGGTGTAGCAACTTTAATGGCCAGTAGTGTAACTGCAAAAATTTGACAAGCTGCGACATTGTCGCGAATAAAACACTGACCCGTATACAGCATAAATTTCCTTTAATTTACGTCTATGGTCACAAACTTTTTGTTCACAGATTACCGGTTTCGGTCTATAACGATAATGAAACACAGATCTGAAGATGGTCATTACATACCGAAAATGGTAATCTGTGAACAAAACGTTTGTGACCACAGACGTAAATTAAAGGAAATTTAAGCTGCACTAGTGTTCAAAACAAACAGTCGTACAGTAGCAACAAAATATTTGTGTTGCAAGTTCGCCAGATGTCGCTACTGTAAGCGTACATATATTCTTCGACGATATAAAATAAAGAGATATACTATGATTAAAGTCTGTAACGGGCTTATAATGTGTAAAAAAAATTTCAGTAATAAAAAAAGCAGTGAAATAAACCACGACAAAAGTTGGATTGTTAAAACAGGTAGTAATTGACATATAGTCAAGTGGCGATTTATAGATAATGATACAAATAATAAACAGCTTTCCGAGTACACATAATGATATAAAAATTACAAACAAATAGCTGAAGAAGCCAATGAATGAAAACAGACTTCCGCACATAATCAGCGCTCTCTTTTGGCGCTAACGCCAGAACGCCGCATAGGCGAGAAGTGGCTGGAGGAATGTGACCACCAGAGGGCTCCTTGTAGCCTGTCGCACGCCGTTCCAGGAAAAGAATGATAAACACCGTAGCTGTGCATGAGCAAGATTTTCTAGTTATGAAGTATATTATAAAAACTGCAAAAGTATGTCATTGGACGACAAATAGTTGAGGAGATACGATGTCGTAAACATTGAGACGCGTGAGAAACTAAAGGTTTGCTTATAACGGAGCGGAGATTAAACAAAACTTCAGATTGAACTCTCCCCATTGGATGCAAATGTCGCATGATTGTGGAATGACCACAGTTCATCACATTTGCAAGTTCTCGAGTATACTGACGTGGACTAATGCGTTTAAACTATCTTTATCAAAAAATAAAAAAATAAAAAAGGCTCTAAGCGCTATGGGACTTAACATCTGAGGTCATCAGTCCCCTAGACTTAGAACTACGTAAACCTCACTAACCTAAGGAAATCACACACATCCATGCCCGAGGCAGGATTCCAACCTGCGACCGTAGCAGCAGTGTGGTTCCGGAATGAAGCGCTTAGAACCACCTCTTTTTTTTTAATCTCATTTTGTTCGCTTTTGTTCGTTGCATCTGCTCAGGGTGGACGTCGTACGACATCCGTTTAAGTTCGTTGTTGATCGATTAACTTAGGTTTTCTTTTCTTTTTTTTTTTTTTTTTACAGAGAGCTGCTAACCCTTTGACCGGACACGCTGAGCTACCGTGCCGGCGTTCGGCCACAGCGGCGATCTTTATCCAACCCCAAGATCTTCCTGAACTTGGAGAGTGACAAAGCCAAACGATCCTCCTTAAAGCGAGAAAACCATTTCTTGCCGCTCCCTGTCCAATGACGTTATACCCAATCAGGCACAAAAGTTTCTAGCTGCCTCCGTTGCTGCCACTGTACTGAAATCGGAAACGTTCCGATTTCTCCACATGGCACTCCAATTTCTAGCGCCCACAGCTCCACTCACTATCTCCAAATTACAAAACGCAAACTCAAATAGCAACAGTGAACTACATACAAAAAAGGATATTCGATAAATAAACTCGCAGGAACGGGAATATAAGCAGTGGTAATGGTAAGTTCCTGTGGGACCAAAGTGCTGAGGTCATCGGTCCCTAGGCTTACACAGTACTTACTCCAACTTAAACTAACTTAGGCTAAGGACAAACACACACACCCATGCCCGAGGGAGGACTCGAACCTCCGACGGCGGGAGCCGCGCGAACCGTGGCAAGGCGTCCTAGACCACGCGACGGGAATACAAACATTCAAAACAAAAACGAACTTCTCCAACTAACTAATAATTACACGTTGTCTGAATAGTCATTGTTATCATTCCATAAATATTGCTTATTCCATGACTGCGTCTAACCATGCTGGGAGCCAAAATTTCATTGATGTTACCACAAGATAGATCCTCAGTGAAATTAAGACCCCTACGATGTTAATGGGCTAAACAATATTTATGGACTGATGATAATGATATAGTCAGACGCAACCCGTACTGCCACCAACAGTTTTGGTGAGCACTGGCACGAAACCAACTCCGTAGTTGCACAGTAAGTCCGGCAGCTTGTGACGTAGCGGACCGTGGAATATTGCGGCGCGGTCACGTGCCGTGTTGATATTGGCCGGCGACGTGCAGACGGGAAAGGCTGTAGCCTAATCAGGCGGGCGGAGATTGAGTTTCGCTGGGGGGAGGGGGGGGGTGGGCTTTGTCTGACCCCGCGCGCCGGCTAATGAGGCCCGGTGTACACACACCACCCACGCCGGCTTAACACGTGTGTCCACTCGCGGTGTCACCCGGCCCGCAGGGGACGTGACCGGGTTACGCTTCTCCGCTTGGGACGAGGGGGAGGGGGGCGGGGACAGGGCTGCGGAGAAAGGCGAAGCTGGTCTCCCGCGAAAGCCGCAGCGGGGGGCAGGCTAGCAGGCTATACAGAGGTTGCCCATAGCGACCAGTCGCATTCACTGCTGGTCATTAAAAATGTAGCATCGTGAAGTGACCTGGAACAAGTAACAAAATGGTACGGAGTATGTGTACTGTTTGTTAGGGGTACTACAACTATTAAAGCCGTGTATCGGATTCTGCAATATTCAATTGGTTAATGTATCAGATATTACAATACCTTTGGCGCGTATCATGCGCTTCAGTAGGAGTTGAATGCTCAAATATCAGCAAATAATACCCGGAGTAGAGGGAGCAGAGTAAACATTGCCATTAGTGACAAGGCGCTTTCACTGCTGGTAATTGAAAATGCAGCACTGTGAAAGTGGCATGCAACAAATAACAATATGGTATGGAGTGTGTGTACTACATGTTAGGGATACTATAACGAATAATCCCATTTATTGGATTCTACAATACTGAATTAGTTAATGTATCAGATACTACAAAACATACTGCGCTTATCATGTTCTTCAATAGAAGTTTGTATGCTCAAATATCAGAAAATAGTGCCCGGAGATATGCAGACTAGATGGGAGAGTGGTAACAATGTCTATCGCGGTTGTTCGTAGCGACCAGTCGCTTTCACTGCTGGTCTTTAAAAATGGAGCACCGTGAAAGCGGCATGCAAGAAACAATAAAATGGTATGGATTGTGTGTACTACGTGTTAGGGGCACTATAACGATTATTGACTTGGATTCTACAATAATGAAGTAGGTAATGTATCAGATACTACAGTATATTCTGCATCGAATCGAGTACTTCAATAGAAGCTTGCGGGCTAAAACATCAGAAAATGATATCCGGAGCAGCGGGGAGCAAGGTAGAAGTGTGACAGTGTGCAGAGCGGCCGGCCGTAGCGACTTGTCGCGTTCACTGAAAAAAAAAAAAAAAGTTTCAGTTGGTCTGGGCACTATCTTGGCATTATGGGACATAACAGCTGAGGTCATCAGTCCCCTAGAACTTAGAACTACTTAAACCTAACTAACCTAAGGATATCACACACATCCATACCCGAGGCAGGAATCGAACCTGCGACCGTAGCGGTCGCGCGGTTCCAGATTGAAGCGCCTAGAGCCGACTGATATCAGTCGAAATCGATTTGCAACAAGATAAATAAATTAAGTTTCCACGGCTGGTTGCTACACCATTTATAATTTTACATTCCACGGCCGCTGCACGGAAAGGGAACCTTATGGAGCCCAACATTCGAAATAATTATAATATGCTGCAGCATAGAAACAACAATGTTCGACGACGTCAAGTTGATTTTGTTTGTATTTTTTCTCGATGTTACTCTGACTTCATCCTATTAGGAAATGTTTCAGCAGGTGGGCTTCGTCATATTTTGGGCGCATGTATATTACATGTATCTACATCTACATCTACGAAGATACTCTGCACGCCACCGTGCGGTGGTTGGCGGAGGGTACCCTGTACCCCTACTTGTCATTTTATTTCCTGTTCCTCTCGCAAATAGAGCGAAGGAAAAACGACAGTCTATATGCCTCCGCACACGCCCTAATTTCTCGTATCTTATCTTCTTGGTCCTTACGGGCAATGTATATTGGCGGCAGTAGAATCGTTCGCAGTCAGCTTCAAATGCCGGTTCTCTAAAATTTCTCAATAGAGTATCTCGAAAACAAAAACCGAGCGAGGTGGCGCAGTGGTTAGCACGCTGGACTCGCATTCGGGAGGACGACGGTTCAATCCCGTCTCCGGCCTTCCTGATTTAGGTTTTCCGTGATTTCGCTAAATCGCTTCAGGCAAATGCCGGGATGGTTCCTTTGAAAGGGCACGGCCGATTTCCTTCCCCATCCTTCCCTCACCCGAGCTTGCGCTCCGTCTCTAATGACCTCGTTGTCGACGGGACGTTAAACACTAATATCCTCCTCCTGCTCGAAAACAACGTCGCCTTCCCTCCAGGAATTTCCATTTGAGTTCCCGAAGCATCTCTGTAACACTTACGTGTTGTTAGAAGCTACCGGTAACAAATCTAGAAGCCCGCCTCCGAATTGCTTCGATATCTTCCTTCAGTCCGACCTGGTACGGATCCCAAACACTTCAGCAGTTCTAAAGAACAGGTCGCACCAGCGTTCTACATGCGGTCTCCTTTACAGGTGAACCACTCTTTCCTAAAATTCCTCAGTAAATCGAAATCAACCATTCGCCTTCCCTACCAAAGTCCTCACATGTTCATTAAATCTCATATCGCTTTGCAGATATTTCAATTTCACTGTGTCAAGCAGGGCACAAGTAATACTGTATCCGAACATTACAGATTTGTTCTTCCTACCCAGCCGCATTAACTTACATTTTTCCGCATCAACAGCTAGCTGGCATTCATCAGATCAACTAGAAATTTTGTCTAAGCCGTCTTCTATCTTCCCACAGTCACTCCACTTCTACACCTTACCGTACATAACATCATCAGCAGATTGCTGGTCACCCTGACCCAAAAATCATTTATGTATATAGAGAAATTAGTACTTTACAGCATAGTTTTTGTTATAAGATCGGGGCTACCCATTAGTTGTATTTGGTTTTCCTCATGTTTCCAAAAACTGTAGTCGGTCACCACTGACGAAAATCGATAGTCTGAGGAAAAAAAAAAATTGTCATACACAGGAATAAACCAAACAAATTCCACACATTTGGGATCGATATCTCACCCACGGCTATGTTGCAGTTTGCGAGATTATAGTGTAACTTTCGTTTTACGAGTGTCAACAACATCTGCCGAGATCAACGCTCTTGCACTGTGCAGAACAGCAATTAATTAAAATTTTATAGAAAATGATAATTTTGGAGAAATAGAAATAATACATTAATCTAATCTTTTAGGGTTCAACATAAATTTGAATGATTACTTTAATAAACGTGCGTTAAAAAGTGAAAATATAAAAGTTGTGTTGACTTTGGAACAAGAACATCATGTTTGTCACACAAACCAGAAAAAGAGAGTCACTAATTGGATGTGTCACAAAAAGACGTATTTTTGTAAAGTCTGCATACCATCTTTAGATCACTTTTGGTAAAATATGTCAGCGTACAGAATACGTATGACCCACATTGTTTGTATAACTTGGTACATGTTCGTATGTGAGATAAATTCCAACGAGATAATACCATGTACACTGATTCTAAACCAGCCTTCCTAAAACGGATGTCTGACATAAAATATGCACTGTAATTATTTTATACCCGAATACAAATTTAATACATGCGGCTTCGAAACTGTCTGTTTTGTCTATTAGCGAGAAATCTGTGGAAGCTGTCTCTTATATGAACATGTACCACGCTATACAGACGATGTGGTGCATCCGTATTCCATACACTGACATTATATTTTACCATGAGTGATCTGAAGAGGGTATTACGAGCAACCGAAACTAGTTTTCAAATTTCAATTGTTTGCGATAAAGGCGGACAAAAACTTTTTGTAATTCATCTGATAACGTCAGGTATTGTTATTACTTTCTTTGTCTTACCCATTCAGGTTTTGACAGTTACGCACAGGGTTGACCAATGGCACCTTGGGGCGCCACGCTGAGAAGGGGAGCAGAGGAGTCACAAATGTGAGATTTCCACACAGGCTGTGGTGGACACTGAGACAGGTGGAAGTCCGTGACAACAGAAGCAAAAATGTCCAGCGCGCATGGGTTCCCGGTTGAGCTGTTTGTGAAACAGTGGCGAATATGTGCTAGGACTGTTGATATTTTTAAAAATATCAGGAATCCGATATATCGACATTTAAAAATATCATAGTATGCTCTCGATATATCGAAAATGGTATCCAAGCAAGGGTATATCGAAAGAGAGACAACAAAAATATGGGCTGCACATTGTAAAAATACTGCCAGTTTTAGGCTGCATATTTAAGTATTGATTATTATTAGATATTCTGTACATCAACAAGTTAGCAGCCTACCTATCCCTCCCCCACGCTTTTTTTTATTTTTTTTTAGTCGTTAGTCTTCTGACTGGTTTTATGCGGCCCAGCACGTATTCCTCTCCTGTACCACCCTCTTCATCTCAGAGAAGCACTTGCAACCTACGTCCTCAGTTATTTGTTGGATGTATTCCAATCTCTGTCTTCCTCTGGTACCATGGAAGAAATTCCCTGATGTCTTAACAGATGTCCTATCATCCTGTCCCTTCTCCTTGTCAGGGTTTCCCACACATTCCTTCCCTCTCAAGATTATGCGGAGAACCTCCTCATTCCGTACCTTATCAGTCCACCTAATTTTCAACATTCGCAGTACCACCTCATCTCAAACGCTTCGATTCTCTTCTGTTCCGGTTTTCTCACAGTCCATGTTTCCCCCTAAAAGAATAAGAATTGAAAGGGAAGCTTTGGATGTTCACGCTTGGCGATACCCACTTTGCTGACAATGGTAACTGCGTGTAAGTGACACAAGAAAAGGTGTACGACGGGTCCGTCGTTCGGTTTTGTCACATATCAGATTTTTCCAGAACACTTCGAATCTACTTCCCTTTTTCTTTCATTTCTACCAACGCCAGCGACCTAGCAATTGTAGTGTCAAAAGTGCGTGGTGAAGTTAAAAGTTGCAGTTTCTGTTGGCAGCGCCGAGCGCCAAGTATATTAGCATTTCCCCTGACACCTCTCCGCCCACAGTACTTGACCACTCTTGTCAATTACATTTTTGTTTATCATTTTAAGCAACCGATGTGAAAAAATAGCTCAAAAAATTGTTTCTTCACGTCAGAAATGTTTTCCATTCACACAACCACCCCGCAGTGGAATCGGACTTTCGTTGCTACACATACTTGCTTCACACAGTCAAACAGAAAGATTGGACGTGATAAAAGTTCAAAAAGTAGTGAGATTCCTTCAAACAGTGAAAGTAAAGTTGTGTTCTACTACAGCTTCAAAAGAACAACTTCAAATATTTGCCGAAAATTGTGAAAAATATATAATATAAAATAAAAATATCGGCACTCGATATTGTCATTTTGATATCGACATGACAGCATATGGAAGATTACCGATAAATATAAATACTCTTAGGCTATCCTGCCTCGGGCATGGATGTGTGTGATGTCCTTAGGTTAGTTAGGTTTAAGTAGTTCTAAGTTCTAGGGGATTGATGACCACAGATGTTAAGTCCCATAGTGCTCAGAGCCATTTTTTGAACTCTTAGTCTAAATATCGATATACCCTATCAGATCAAAAGTATCTGGACACCTGACTCGAAATGACTTACAAGTTCGTGGCGCCTCCCATCGATAATGCTGGAATTCAGTATGGTGTTGGCCACCCTTAATCTTGATGACAGCTTCCACTCTCGCAGGCATACGTTCAATCAGGTTCTGGAAGGTTTCTTGAGGAATGGCACTGAGAAGAGGTATCGATGTCGGTCGGAGAGGCCTGGCACAAAGTCGGTGTTGCAAAACATCCCAAAGGTGTTCTATAGGATTCAGGTCAGAACTCTGTGCAGGCCACTCCATTACAGGGATGTTATTGTCGTGTAACCACTCCACCACAGGCCGTGCTCTATCAACATGTGCTCGATCGTGTTGAAAGATGCAGTCGCCATCCCCGAATTGCTCTTCGAGAGTGTGAAGCAAGAAGGTGCTTAAAACATCAATGTAGGCCTGTGCTGTAATATTGCCATGCAAACCAACAAGGAATGCAAGCCCACTCCATGAAAAACACGACCGCACCATAACACCACCGCCTCCGAATTTTACTGTTGGCACTACACACACTGGCAGATGACGTTCACCGAGCATTCGCCACACGCACACCCTGTCATCGGATTGCCGCATTGTGTACCGAGATTAGTCACGGTTTTTCCACTGTTCAATCGTCCAATGTTTACGCTCCTTACACCAAGTGAGGCGTCGTTTGGCATTTACTGGCGTGATTGAGGCTTATGAGCAGCCACTCCAAGTTTCCTCACCTCCCGCCTAACTGTCATAGTACTTGCAGTGGATCCTGATGCACTCTGGATTTCCTCTGTGATGGCCTGGATAGATGTCTGCCTATTACAGATTACGACCCTCTTCAACTGTCGGCGGTCTCTGTCAGTCAACAGACGAGGTCGGCCAGTACGCTTCTGTGCTATACGTGTCCCTTCACGTTTCCACTTCACTATCACAGCGGAAACAGAGGACCCAGGGATGTTTAGGAGTGTGGAAATCTCGCGTACAGACGTATGACACAAGTGACACCCAATGACCTAACCACGTTTGAAGTCCGTGAATTCCGTGGAGCGCCCCATTCTGCTCTCTCACGATGTCTAATGGCTACTGAGGTCGCTGATATGGAGTACTAGGCAGTAGGTGGCAGCACAATGCGCTTAACATGAAAATCGTATGTTCGGATACTTGTGATCACATAGTGTATATTGGGTCCTATAACACGCCGCTGAGGTACGCCCGAAGTTACTTCTTCGTCTGACGACTTCTCGCCATTGAGAATGACATGCTGTGTTCTGTTTGCTAGCAACTCTTCAGTGCAGTCACGCAGTTGGTCAAATGTTCTTACTTTGTTCGTTAGGCGGCAGTGCGGAATCGTGTCGAATGCCTTCTGGATGTCAAGGAATACGACACCTACGTCGGTACTGCGTTCTGGGTAACGTGGAAGAAGAGAGCCAGCTGGTGTTGACACGATCGCTATTTTTTTTTCCCTTCAGAACCCACGAGGGTTCCAATTCAGCAGGCATTCGGTCTCCAGAAATATCATTATACACAAGCATAAAAGATTTTCCAAAATCCTACAACAGGCCGACCTCAGAAATACAGGTCTCCTCTGCAGTGAGTTACGAATTCTCTGAGGCAACAACATCTACATCTACGTCTACATGATTACTCTGCAATTCACAATTAAGTGCTAGGTAGAGGGTTCGACGAACCATATTAAAGACACTTTTTTTACCGTTCCACTCTGAACAGTGCGAGGGGAAAACGAAAAGTTAAATCTATCCAAGCAAGCTCTGATTTCTCATTTAGTTATGAAGATCATTCCTCCCTATGTAGGTGGACACCAACATAATATTTTCACACTCTGAGGAGAAAGTTGGTGATTGAAATTTCATGAGAAGTACCTGCCGCAGCGAAAAACGTCTTTGTCTGAATGACTGTCACCCCCCATTCGTGCACCATATATATGGCACTCTCTCCTCTATTTCGCGATAATACAAAAACAGCAGCCGTTCTTTGAACTTTTTCGAAGCCCTATGTCAATCCTATCTAATGCGGATCCCACTCCGCACAGAAATACTCCAGAAAAGGTCGGACAAAGGTACTGTAAGCAGTCTCTTTAGTAGACCTGTTGCATTTTCTAAGCGTTCTCCCAATAAATCTCAGTCTTCGGTTTGTTTCCTCCACAACGTTATCTATGTGATCGTTCCAATCTGAATTATTCGTAACTGTAATTCCTAAGCATGTAGTTGAGTTTACAACCTTTAGATTTGTGTGTTTTGTCGTGTAACTGAAATTTAGCATATTCTTTTTAGAATTAATGTGAATGACTTTTCATTATTTAGAGTCAATTGCCATATCTAAATTATTTTGCAATTCGCTTACATCATTGAATGACATTTCATGCATGTAAATATTAGCATTATCGCAAACAATTTAAGAGGACTGCTCAGATTTTCTAAATCGTTTATGAAGACGAGGAACAACAGATGGCCTATAATACTTCCATGGGGAACGCCAGATATTACTTTTGTTTTAGTCGATGCCTTTCCGCAGTTATTACGAACTGTAACCTTACTGACAGGAAATCACGAATCCTGTCACACAATTCAAATGACATGCCATAGGAAGAACGGTGTCAAAAGCCTTTTCGAAAGCTGAAAATATGAAATCAATTTGACGACCCATGTCGACAGCACTCACTACTTCGTGAGAATAAAAACCCGGTTGTTATTCAGAAGAACGATATTTTGCGGATCCGTGTTGGCTGTTTGTCAATAAAACGATTTCTCCGCAGTGGTTCATAATGTTCGAATACAATACATGTTCCAAAATTGTACTACAAATCGACAATAGTGATATGGGTTTATAGTTCACCAGATTATTCTCATTTCATTTCTTGAGTGTTGGTGTGACCTGTGCAATTTTCCATTCTCTGGGTAAGGATCTTTCTACTCAAAAATGGTTCAAATGGCTCTGGGCACTATGGGACTTAACATCTGAGGTCATCAGTCCCCTAGAACTTAGAACTAACCAACCTAAGAACATCACACACATCCATGCCCGAAGCAGGATTCGAACTTGCGACCGGCGATCTTTCTACTAGCGAGCTGGTGCACACGATTGTTAAGTATGGAGCTATTGCGTCATCATAATCTGAAAGAAACCTAATTGGTATTCAGTCTGGACCAGAAGACTTGCCTTTATGAAGTGATTTAAGTTGTTTTTGTTGTATTGCACGTCTGTTAGTGTATTTCGTGGATTGCAATTATGCACACTGTTGCTGCACACTCTTTCCACTTTACTGTGGCTATTTATAAATGGCGATCCTGGCCTTTTAGCGTATGACACGGAAGATGAGAGAAAAACCCTTCGAAAATGGAGATATGTTCTGTTTTTCTACAAGCTGCGGACTGAAGAACGTTTCATTATAAAGCCGTCACTAATATTTCAAATGTAAAAAAGTACTTTTCGTGAAACACTGCGCTTAACGTCCCTATTCATTACGTTACCAACAGCAAACATGTCCTTTCGGATACACGTCTTGGTTCAGTATTACAGCGAACGAATTTCACTACACGAAATACATCATTCGCTCCACGGACGGAGCCCGACACACTTTTTTTGTGCGCTGGTGGTGTTTAGTGGAACGTTTTTGTTTCCGTCATCGCGTACTTTCACCTACGTTAGTGTTCGCTACGAAGAGTGAACCACCCTACAAATTTAACAAAATTTCATTATGATGGTGATTTACAAATGAATAATAGTTTCGGTTAGCTTGGCGCACCTGAAGCCAGCATCGTTCATCATCCGAAGCCAACTCAGTGAGCGTGTCAGTTTAAATAAGTGCTGTCAACAGTAACTGAACCAGGGTCCACCTTGTGAAAAGCGAGGATGCTACCTTTCAGCTCCGGAGAGGATAATTACATTTATGGCATTAGTAACACGAATAAAACCTCAAAGAAGGCAAGTAGCGTCTGATGCTGGGCTGAGAGCTCAGATTCAGTAAGTCTCGTTATTTATTTTCTAAGCTCCATTAATTTAAGCTTCCGCTGAACAGGGTTCTGTGCAGTGGTGTGTTTTATGGCTTCACAGCACGACATGTTTTCCTCAACTACATCTACATGCATACTATGCAAATCACATTTAAGTGCCTGGCAGAGGGTTCATCGAGCCACCATCACAATTCTCTATTATTACAATCTCGTATAGTTCCTGGAAAGAACGAACACCTGTATCTTTCCGTACGAGCTCTGATTTGTCTTATTTTATCGTGGTGATCGTTTCTCCTTGTGTAGGTCGGTCTCAACAAAATTTTTCCGCATTCGGAGGAGCACGTTGGTGATTGGAATATCGTAAGAAGATTCCTCCGCAACGAAAACGTCTTTATTTTAATGATGACCATCCCAAATCCTGTATCATTTTAGTGACACTCTCTCACCTATTTCGCAATAATACAAAACGTGCTGCCTTTCTTTGAACTTTTTCGATGTACTCCGTCAATCCTATCTGGTAAGGATCCCACACCGCGCAGCAGCATTCTAAAAGCACAGTGCAGGCAATCTCTTCAGTAGATCTGTTGCATTTTCTAAGTGTCCTGCCAATAAAATGCAGTCTTTGGTTAGACTTCCCCACAGCATTTTCTATGTGTCCCTTCCAATTTAAGTTGTTCGTAACTGTAATTCCTAGGTTTTTAGTCGAATTTAGATTCGACTGATTTTTCATGTAACTGGTTCCAACCGAAGTTCAACTGGTTCCTTTTAACACGCATGTGGATGACTTCACACTTTTCGTTATTTAGTATTGGCTCTGAGCACTATGGGACTTAACATCTGAGGTCATCAGTCCCCTAGAACTTAGAACTACTTAAACCTAACTAACCTAAGGACATCACACACATCCATGCCCGAGGCAGGATTCGATGGTTCAAATGGCTCTGAGCACTATGGGACTCAACATCTTAGGTCATAAATCCCCTAGAACTTAGAACTACTTAAACCTAACTAACCTAAGGACACCACACACACCCATGCCCGAGGCAGGATTCGAACCTGCGACCGCAGCAGTCCCGCGGTTCCGGACTGCAGGATTCGAACCTGCGATCGTAGCGGTCGCGCGGTTCCAGACTGAAGCGCCTAGAACCGCTCGGCCACTTCGGCCGGCTATTTAGGATTAATTTCCAATTTTCGCACTATACATATATCTTTTCGAAATCGGTTTGCTATTTGTTTTGATCTTCTAATTACTTCGCTAGTCGATAAACTACAGCGTCATCTGCAAACAACCTAAGACGGATGCTCGGATTGTCTCCTAAATCGTTTATATAGATAAGGAACCGCAAAAGGGCTATAACGCTTCCTTGGGGAACATCGGAAATCACTTATGTTTTACTGGAGACTTTCCGTCAGTTACTACGAACTGTGACCTCTCTGACAGGAAATCACGCATCCAATCACATAGCTAGACGATATTCCATAGGCAGACAATTTCACTACAAGCCGCTGGTGTGGTACAATGTCAAAAGCCTCCTGTAAATCTAGAAATACGGAATAATTTTGAAATCCCTTGTGGACAGGACTCTTCGTGCAAATAAAGAGCTAGTTTTGTATCACAAGAACGATGTTTTCTAAACTCATGTTGACTGTGTGTCATTTTATTCGAGGTAATTCATAATGTTCGAAAACATATGTTCCAAAATCCTGCTACATATGGACGTTAATGATATGGGCCTGTAATTTAGTTGATTACTGCTACTACCTTTCTTGAATACTGGTGTGACCTGTGCAACTTTCCAGTATTAGGGTACGGCTCTTTCGTCGAGCAAACGGTTGTATATGACTGTTAAGTATGGAGCTTTGCCATCAGCATACTCTGAAAGGAACCTAATCGGTATACATAATTGTTGTGTACATAGTTCCGCGTAGTCACCGCATACACAACTTTACCACTAGAGCGCGCACCGCTAAGCACAACTGCGCAGGCGCAGCGCTCGTCCATCTCCGCACTACGAGATGGCGCTGCCATAGAGACGGACCAAATTCTGCTTCCGCCGATCCGCGTATTAATATGTAACAGAGCCAATGAGATTGCTGCTAACGTAGAACGTTTTCTACTCACAGATCACACTCGCGCAGTGATACATGAACGCGCGAGGTATTATAACGAGTGTAGAGACCTCCGATTAGTCAGTCTGCATTTGTCTGCATCAGTCTGTACCAGTCTGCATTTGTCTGTACCAGTGGTTCGAGTTCTAAGTTTGTCTGTACCAGTCTATAGTCAAGTTTCAGTCTGCGCCTAATATGATTACCATATTCCTGTACCTAGCCATGAAGATAAATGTACAGACACTTTTGTCAAGTATCAGAGATATATGTGAGAATAAGATTAACGTACCAATACCAAAGGAACTTCAGATTGTCAATTGTAAATAGCATCCAGAACCAAACTAAGTTATTTTTATGCTTGTTATTATTTTAATAAATATGTGTGAAAATTAATCAAGTTCTGTTTAAAGTTGGTCACCATCAATCTGGTACTCTAAGCGTGCAAGTGGCATTTCTATGTCTGACCTAATGGCAGAAGATTAAGCACGCCACGATAAGACCACGAGACGTATTGCTGACGCTCGCCTACTTCGTTAGAGCGACAAGTCAAATAATCTGATGGTGTGTGTGCTGAAGGTCTTACAGTACGCACACCACAAGAATGTACCACAAGACTTGATTTTATGAAGTGATTCGTTTTTGTTGCATTGCGTGTCTATTAGTGTATTTCGTGGCTTGCAATTATACACACTCTTGCTGCACACTTTCCACTTTACTGTTAACTGTTGGTGCCTACTTTCAGTCTCCGTCATCTGTTGTGTAAGAAAATAAAACAAAATAAAATAAAAAGCTGGAGTGGCGGGCCACGCATCTAACCAGTAAAAGACTGATGGCTCGCAAACAAAAGCGGCCTGTGGGACACGCCAGACCCTTTCTCGAGGCAGGGTGTTGTTCGAGCCGGACTGGCCGGTCGCTGGAGTGAGACGGGCAGACAAGGGTAATTGGATTGTGGGTTCGGGGGCCCCCTGGCGCTGTAATTGTGTTGTTTTTAAGCTGCTGGCCGGCCCGCCACTGCCACACGTGTGGCGTGACTCATCTGGACGGAGTGACGGCCGAAGCCCCGCAAGCCGCCGGCGCCTTCGTGTGAATGGTCGGCCTGTGAGCAGTCTGGAGGACTGCGGCCGGCTGGTACGGCTTCTCAGCACCGGCGGTGGCAGAAGACTCGGGCACACCCGGGACACTGCGAGCAACCACACACGTGGCGGTAAGAACTTCATGAGTAAAAAACTGAGCAATTTGGAGTAAGGAACCCAAAAATTGCCTCCAACGCCCTCCCTCCTCCTCCTCCACCCGATTTTACACTGAAGAGCCAAAGAAACTGGCAGGCCCGCCTAATTTCGCTTAGTGCCCCACGAGGACGCAGAAGTGCCACAACACGACGTCGCATGGACTCGACTACTGTCTGAAGTACACTACTAGTCATTAAAATTGCTACACCAAGATGAAATGCAGATGATAAACGGGTATTCATTGGACAAATATATACTAGAACTGACATGTGATTACATTTTCATGCAATTTGGGTGCATAGATCCTGAGAAATCAGTACCCAGAACAACCACCTCTGGCCGTAATAATGGCCTTGATACGCCTGGGCATCGAGTCAAACAGAGCTTGCTTGGATGCCGTGTACAGGTACAGCTGCCCACGCAGCTTCAACACGATACCACAGTTCATCAAGAGTAGTGACTGGCGTATTGTGACAAGCCAGTTGCTCGGCCACCATTGAGCAGACGTTTTCAATTCGTGAGAGATATGGAGAATGTGTGGCCTGGGCAGCAGTCGAACATTTTCTGTATCCAGAAAGGCTCGTACAGGACCTGCAACATGCGGTCGTGCATTATCCTGCTGAAACGTAGGCTTTCGCAGGGATCGAATGAAGGATAGAGCCGTGGGTCGTAACACATCTGAGATGTAGCGTCCACTGTTCAAAGTGCCGTCAATGCGAACAAGAGGTGACCGAGACGTGTAACCAATGGCACCCCATACCATCATGCCGGGTGATACGCCAGTAGGCGATGACGAATATACGCTTCCAGTGTGCGTTCACCGCGATGTCGCCTAACACGGATGCGACCATCATGATGCTGTAATCAGAACCTGGATTCATCCGAAAAAATGACGTTTTGCCATTCGTGCACCCAGGTTCGTCGTTCAGTACACCATCGCAGGCACTCCTGTCTGTGATGCAGCGTCAAGGGTAACCGTAGCCACGGTCTCCGAGCTGATAGTCCATGCTGCTGCAAACGTCGTCGAACTGTTCGTGCAGATGGTTGTTGTCTTGCAAACGTCCCCATTTGTTCACTCAGGGATCGAGACGTGGCTTCACGATCCGTTGCATCCATGCGGATAAGATGCCTGTTATCTCCACTGGTAGTGATACGAGCCCGTTGGGATCGAGCACGGCGTTCCGTATTACCCTCCTGAACCCACCGATTCCATATTCTGCTAACAGTCGTTGGATCTCGACCAACGCGAGCCGCAATGTCGCGATACGATAAACCGCAATTGCGATAGGCTACAAACCGACTTTTATCAAAGTCGGAAACGTGATGGTACGCATTTCTCCTCCTTGCACGAGGCATCACAACAACGTTTCACAAGGCAACGCCGGTCAACTGCTGTTTGTGTATGAGAAATCGGATGGAAACTTTCCTCATGTCAGCACGTTGTAGGTGTCGCCACCGGTGCCAGCCTTGTGTGAATGCTCTGAAAAGCTAATCATTTTCATATCACAGTATCTTCTTCCTGTCGGTTAAATTTCGCGTCTGTAGCACGTCATCTTCATGGTGTAGTAATTTTAATGGCCAGTAGTGTAGTTCTGGCGGAAACTAACAACATGAATCCTGAAGAACTGCCCACAAATCTGTAAGAGTGCGAGGGGGTGCAGATCCCTTCTGAGCAGCATATTGCAAGGCATCCCACATATGCTCAATAATGTTCATGTTTGGGGAGTTTGATGGCCAACAGAAGTGTTTTTAAACTACTCATAAGAGTGTTCCTGGAGCCACTCTGTAGTAATTCTGGATGTGTGAGGAATTTCCCAATTCCGTTGGAATGCACGATGGTCATGCATTTGTAATGTCTCTTGCAGCGGTCTCTCCGTGATATTTTCAGAAATTTTATAAATTATACAACTCATTACATATCTCGAAATATCTCTTCTTATCTTACCGATTATCTATGCAAAGTAGTTTCAAGCCCAATTATTCCTTGGAGCGTCCATTTACTCCATGGAATAGCTTCTCTGCTATCTATGTTTTCTCTTAGAAAAGAGAATGGGGACTTCTTGCCGATTAGTCGGGAAAGAAGGGTGTATATGTATGTATTGTTGAGCTAGTCGCCATCTTGATGAGATTCTGTATGAGAAGGAATTTAATACATGAACTAAACTAAAGTAAGTGTGTTCGCGTATTATTTAACGGATTATTATTATTGACAGTGTCTGCTTACTACGCTGTGTTGCACGGGATCAGTGGGGAACGTCTGATTTACACTGGACGAACCTGCCGTTTTGTATGCTCAAGATATCCAGTTACTTCAAATAAATAGGCTAACACGGTCTTACCAGCAGATCTCCGGTCTTCCCCATGTGATCACCGAAAGTTCATAATTATTACAAATGTTTCCAGGAGATCGACTGATAATTTTCGTCGCACCGAGACTTCGAAATTGCTTCACTGCCTTATGGAATTTAAGTTAAGCTTAATTTAATCAGGATAGAACAGTATTGAACTGTGTGAATGTGATAAGCCTGCTTTGTCAATGAAAATTCCCTTAATATACGCATGTTTTTACTATCCTGTACGTGTCACCTGTCAGAGTCGTATATAGACGTATCAGTGGTCCCATAACACCCCAACTGCACGCGCCCCACACCATTACAGAGCTTCCACCAGCCTGAACAGTCCCCTGCTGAAAGCAGGCTCCATGGATTCATGAAGTTGTTTCCATATCTGTACACGTCCATCTGCTCGATACAACTTGAAACGAGGCTCGTCCGACCAGGCAACATGTTTCCAGCCATCAACAGTCCAATGTCGGTGCTGACGGGCCCGGGCGAGTCGTAAAGTTTTGTGTTGTGCAGTCATCAAGAGTACACGAGTTGCCGTACCGTGTGTGGACGAACATTTTCCTGTTACAAAAATATCCGCATTATGTTGTCGCACGACAAGTAACTCTCGAAGACGCAGCATGTCCGTCAGGGTACCGACAGGTGCACGTATATAGATGGACTGGATAGTTTCAGAATGAGTGGAAATTTTATGTCACGAGAGCGAGGCAGTCGCCTGTGACATGTTTGGAACAATGGACAGCGACAGTAGTACCTCTGAACTTGTGTATCTATGGCTCTGCTGTAGAGGGTAGAGGAGTGTTGGATACGCAGTAAGCCGGCAGAACTTTCAGCGTAGTGTATATTGGACGAGGATTTTGCTGAAGAAAATTGATAGGAATTATGTAAATGTGTGCACTACGACACACAGCTGGCAATAGCAATTTCAGTTCAACCTTTTTATAACAGAGGACACTACATTCAGTTTTGAGTAAAAAGCAGGCAAACATTTTAATGCTCACGAACAGAATATCAATTCTAAGGGGCCGGTTTCGATTCCCGGCTAGGAGATTTTCTCCTCTCAGCGACTAAGCGCTGTGTTGTCCTAACCATCATCATGTCATCCCCATCGACGCGCAAGTCGCCGAAGTGGAGTCAGATCAAAAGACTTACACCCGCGAACTGTCTACTCGACGGGAGGCCCTAGTCACACATTTATTTTACCGCCGAACACAATACAACGCTGTTCATCAACTGTCCATTCATCCAGGTCACGGCACCTGTCCATACTCTGCTGCCCGTGTCGTGGTCTTAATGCTATCTTACGCAGGGGCAGTAACTCTCCAATTGGGCTGCACCTAGCCTCAGACCAATGTTATGGGACGACACCCAATGTTGGAGAGAAGGCATTAGTTCTTCTTGGATGGCAGCGGAGTGTTATAACCCCAGAGCTGAGGCCGGCCTGTGTTGCCGAGCGGTTCTAGGCGCTTCAGTCTGGAACCGCGCGACCGTTACTGTCGCAGGTTCAAATCCTGCCTTGGGCATGGATGTGTCTCAAGTCCTTGTGTTAGCTAGGTTTAAGTAGTTCTAAGTCCTATAGGACTGATGACCTCAGATGTTAAGTCCCATAGTGCTCAGAGCCATTTGAAGCATTTGACCGCGAGCTGAGTGGTTGTAATATGTCAGAACGACAGAGACGTGTGATATAGGAGGGAGGTGTGACTCACGCCGAAGCGTGTAGAGAAACACAGGGAAATGTGTGACTAATTTATTACATCGAAGATACGCAGGGGCCCTCGCGCTGAATTCGGCGATGGCGCCGGGCACCGTACTTGCTTGGGTCAACTCTAGCTCTAACGCCAGTGACGGAATCTGCAACGTCGGCGCCTGGTCGCCCAGACTTGCGGACGTACAGGGCTAAGTACAGGGGACTGGCAACACCTGTACTTACTTGGGAATGGTTTATTAATAAAGGGTTGGACCCCCATTTGCCCATTATACAGTTGCGATTCTTCTTGGAATACTGGCATATAATGATTGTATAGCCCCCAGTAGAATGTTTTGCCACTCTTTGACCAGAACCTCTTCTAACTCCTGTAGCGACGAGGGAGGCGGAAATCTGCACTCCAATACCGCCCACAAGCGTTCGATAATGTTAAAGTCAGGGGACAGTGCGGGCCAGGTAAGACCCTGCTGTTCAGTTGCATGCTCCTCGCACCGCGATTGTGCTGTCCTGGCTGTGTGAATTGGTGCATTATCGTCCTGGAATCTGGCACCATTGCTGATGAACAACATATGAACGATGGGGTGCACATGATCACATAAAATGTTCGCATAATCGTTGGCTGTAAGACAGCCTTTGAGAGTAATGATGGAACCAGCGGAATACCATGATATGGCGGCCCGCACCATCACGCTCTCTGCTTGACCGTTGGAATCAAGCAATAAGGTTGTAGCTTCCAGACTTAAACCTGGCCCGATGTGGGAAATAACGAAAACGTTGACTGGTCGGACCATATGACGTGTTTCCACTGATAAGCCGTCCAGGATTTATGCTCCTGATACCATGTCTTACGTTTCTTTGCGTTGGACGTCGTCACTAAAGGTTTCGGTACAGCAGCTCGTCCATGTTTGGACAACATGGTTGTGGAGTAAGAGCGATTGATATAAAATTAACTTAGTATTAGGAAAACAGTCTTAATCGGATTTATTTACTTATTCAGTGCCGGCCAGTTTCAGCCTATCGCAGGGGTCATCTTCAGGACGAACATACCGCTGGTGCCTCTTGCCACACCTTTGTAGACGTGACGCCACCAGCAGTCGACCAGCGGTATGTTCGTCCTGAAGATGGCCTCTGCCATGGGCTGAAACTGGCCGGCACTAAAGTGCCGCGCGGGATTAGCCGAGCGGTCTGGGTCGCTGCAGTCATGAACTGTGCGGCTGGTCCCGGCGGAGGTTCGAGTCCTCCCTCGGGCATGGGTGTGTGTGTTTGTCCTTAGGATAAGTTAGGTTAAGTAGTGTGTAAGCTTAGGGGCTGTTGACCTTAGCAGTTAAGCCCCATAAGATTTCACACACATTTGAACATTTTTTGAACTAAATATGTAAATAAACGCGGTTAAGACTGTTTTCCTAATACTAAGCTCGTCCATGAATATTCACTTTATGGAGTTCTCGGCGGACAGTGTCGATACATACGGGGTCTGGAAGATGGCTATTGAGCTCTGCAGTCACTTTAGCAGACGTAGTTTTGCTGTTTTGGCACAATTCGTGTTAGCGTACGACGATCTCTGTCATTTAGGATTTGCGCCCGCTGTTACATTTACACGATGACGTCATTCCATGTTTTATGCAGGCTGTCATAACTCTTGAAACATGCAGTAAGTTGGCGGTGTTGGTTACTGATGCTCCAGCTAATCGGACGGCCACGATCTACCCTCTTTGGAACTCTGTTAGGTCTTTCATTGCACTTCAGCCTCGAGCTCTGAAACCAAACACGAAGTGTGCACTACTCGTTAACAACCTGCGCTGATGCCTAGTCCGTACTGTACACGCACAGTCCATCGCGACAGGCGACTTACCCGCGGTTTTGACCGTGAAACATAACCCTCCTATTATCACCACTAATCACATTACTTCGCCTATCCCCTGTAGCTACCGCGTGTGTTGGTGCGGCCGATAGCCCCCATAAAGAGCGCCGAAGGGAAACAGGCGACCGCCGTCGTTGTAGTGAGCCTTAGCAGCTCCGAGTATCTACCCAGGGCAGCTCGTTCAGTGACCGCAGGCAGCTCTGCACCCGCGAGGCCGCGAGTTCACGGCCCGACCTCGCCTCTACAGATGGCAGCTCCCAGTCTGCCGGAGCGCAGAGGCCTGCAGGGCTGTCGCTCCTCGCGTCGCTACAGCTGCTAGGTGCGGCGCGTCCCTGCAGCGGAGGTTGCAGGTAGCTTCAGCGGGCCGGATAGCCGCTGATATCCGTCACCAGAAGGTCATCGTGCTTGGCCTGTAACTTATACAATCGCCATTCCCTCCGGTTCTACACGCGGACAAAATGGCGGCACGATTGTCTCATTTGATTTCTGGGCTCGCTTATTTATACGTCTTTTCGCCTCGCCTCAGACATAGTTTCTCTGCAGCGGACTAGTAGACTTATCTTTGATACATCTAAATCTACAGGGACATTCTGAAAATGACATTTAAGTGCCTGGCAGAGTGTTGATCGAACCACCTTCACAATAATTCACTATTATTCCAATCTCGTACAGCCCGCGGAAAAGACGAGCAACTATATCTTTCCGTGCGAGCTCTCATTTCCCTTATTTCTTTATGATGATCGTTTCTCCCTATGTAGGTCGGCGTCAACAAAATATTTTCGCATTCGGAGGACAAACTTGGTGACTGAAATTTCTTGAAAAGATTCAGTCGCAACGAAAAACATTTTTTTTTAAAGATGTCGACTCCAAATCCTGTATCATTTCAATGACACTCTCTCCCTTATTTCGCGATAATAGAAAACGTGCTACCTTCTTTGAACTTTCTCGATGTACTCCGTCAACCCTATCTGGTAATGATCCCACACCGTGCAACAGTATTCTAAAAGAGGACGGACAAGCATAGTGTAGGCAGTCTCATTAGTAAATCTGTTACACTTCCTACGTGTCCTGTCAATAAAACGCAGTCTTTGGTTAGCCTTCCCCATAACAATTTCTATGAATTCCTTTCAATTGACGATGTTCATAATTGTAATTCCTAGGTACTTAGTCCAATTTACGGCCTTCATATTTGACTGATTTACCGTGTAACCGATGTTTAACGGATTCCTTTTAGCACTCATGCAGATGGCCTCACACTTTTTGTTATTTACAGTCAAAAAATGGTTCAAATGACTCTGAGCACTATGGGACTGAACATCTGAGGTGATCAGTCCCCTAGAGTTAGAACTACTTCAACCTAACTAACCTGAGGACATCACACACATCCATGCCCGAGGCAGGATTCGAACCTGCAACCGTAGCAGCAGTGCCGTTCCGGACTGAAGCGCATAGAACCGCTCGGTCAAAGCGACCGGCTATTTAGGGTCAACTGCCAATTTTCGCACCATACAGACGTCTTTTCTAAATCGTTTTGCAATTTTTTTCATCTTCTGATGACTTTAATAGACATTACACGACAGCGTCATCTGCAAACTACCTAAGACGACTGCTCAGATTGTCTCCTAAATCGTTTATGTACATAAGGAACAGCAAAGAGCCTGTATCACAACCTTGGGGAACGTCAGCACTCACTTCTGTTGTACTCCATGATTTTCCGTCAATTACTACGAACTGTGACCTCTATGACAGGAAACCACGAATCGAGTCACTGAGACGATATTCCATAAGCACGCAGTTTCACTACAAGCCGCCTGTGTGGTACAGTGTCAAAAGCCTTCCAGAAATCAAGAAATACGCAATCAACTTGAAATTCCTTGTCGATAGCACTCAACACTTGATGTGAGTAAAGAGCTAGTTGTGTTTCAAAAGAACAATGTTTTCTAAATCCGTGTTGACTGTGTGTCAAAAAATGGTTCAAATGGCTCTAAGCACTATGGGACTTAACATCTGAGGTGCCCGACGTGGTGGCCGAGTGGTTCTAAGTGCTACAGTCTGGAACCGCGCGACCGCTACGGTCGCAGGTACGAATCCTGCCTCGGGCATGGATGTGTGTGATGGCCTTAGGTTAGTTAGGTTTAAGTAGTTCTAAGTTCTAGGGGACTGATGATCACAGCAATTGAGTACCATAGTGCTCAGAGCCATTTGAACCATCTGAGGTCATCAGTCCCCTAAACTTAGAACTACTTAAACCTAAGGAGATCATACACATCCATGCCCGAGGCAGGATTCGAACCTGCGACCGCAGCATCAGTGCGGTTCCGGACTGAAGCGCCTAGAACCGCTCGGCCACAGAGGCCGGCGACTCTGTATCAACAGACCATTCACTTCGAGGTAATTTATAATGTTCGAGCCCAATACATGTTTCAAAATCTTGTAATTTAGTGGATTACTGCTACTACAAAGACAGCTTTCCTCAGCCCGCTTCGTCCCCTACACATACGTCACTAGGTGCTGTTGTAACTGCAACGTATGGGGTCTTCTCAGCCCTCTGCTGCCCTGATCAGTTCACAGTTGTGTACAGCGCCCGCCAGGCCATGCCTTCCCGCCTGCGAGCGGTGTCGTAAACCTGCCTCGCAGAATTTTTTGGAAAGTATCAACATTGCCCGTGCCTGCCATCCAATGTGCCAGTCGATCCCTTAATAACTACCTTCCATGCACGAAATTTATAAGAATTCTCCAACGCCACGGTTGCACTTATTCGTGGTGCAGCTGCTGCCTGTGTTGTTGTGTTTATGATATGTTTCACATGGGACGGTAGGTCTCCACTCCAGCTGCTCCTAGTCTCAGAACAGTGTTGCATGATGACACAGCATGCTGGACAGAAAGCATTACTTCTTCTCGGATGGCAGCGCATATACGAAGATGTTACGATGTGCTTGGTGTACAATACGGTGACCCTTCCTTGTGGTGATCAGACGATGACTAAGGTTATGCCGTCTCACATGTTCCCATGGAGTCCAACATCGTACCACTGTCACATACAAAGGCCCCAGAAATCTTAATATTGGACGATTCAATAATCCAGGCAAATGGTCACCCACAGTGAGGTCCATTTCAGTCAGGTGCTGACAATGCTTCCTCACACGAGTACGTGGCATCTCCGTGTACTTACGTGTCACTCAGCTCCTGAAAAATACTAACCACGAACAACGCTACTGTACACTGGTGGCCATTCTAGCTGTCATAGACAATCGTAGTTCTAATTATTTACATAACCGCCGATGATGTGTGAGTTCACGAAGTTACACTGATATCTGACAATGACTCCTGGCTGTTACACTTTCTTGTCATACCCAGCAACTACTTGAGAAACAAAAACAGTTGTCACAGCTGTGGTCAAAATGTTTAGGATTAAACAAGCCAAAAAATTGTATTCTTGTTTTTAATTCATCATCATTGTAAGAACGTCCGCCCCGATAGCTGAGTGGTCAGCGTGACAGACTGTCACTCCTAAGGGCCCGGGTTCGATTCCCGGCTGGGTCGCAGATTTTCTTCGCTCAGGGACTGGGTGTTGTGTTGTCCTAATCATCATCATTTCATCCCCATCGACGCGCAGGTCGCCGAAGTGGCGGGAGGCCCTAGCCACACGACGTTTCCATTTTCCATTTCCATTGTAAGAACGGTGAGACAGCTAAAAATGACATTATGTAAATCAACGTGATGTATGAACTACGCACACGTCAACTGCAATCGTAATTTAACTGTAATATTAAGTAAATGTCGATTTCGAGCCAGAGAGCCGAGCATGCTGGAGAAAAGCAGCAGGAAATTGTATCTCCAATACGTGAATTCCGACTGTATTGCAAGGATGAAAATTGTGTCATACGAGCTGGACCAATCTGAATACAGGAACTAGAAATGTCAGATTTCCTCGTGGGGCCCCTGTTGGTATCTGCTAAGTGGGACTGGCATTTGTGGCAATGTTGTTTTGTAGCCGGCGCCTGACATTTGATGCTGGCCCGATGTCTGACATTTGCACAGTGCGGGTTTGTTGATCCGATGAACTTTGCACGGTGTTGGCGCTACGCGTTACAGGCAGGCAGGTACTGCACTCTCTGTACTCTGCTGTGGAAAAGCGAGCGAATTCCTCTGATCCAATTTGTGTCTCGGCCCTATTCAAATCGGGTATAGCTATTAGAAGATATTCACCCACATCCATATTCCCCCTAATGCATGGTTGGTGGGAAATGTCTATGTACCACGCGCTCAGGGGCAACTGAATTAGAGATTCCGCACTGCATGACGTATTTCATTTGTCCCACTACTACTCATTCCTTTCCCTCTACTAACGCAACTCTGAGGGAGGAAATAAACTGACATTACCTGTTTTCACGAGCTCAAACCCTCTGGTTTCGTCCTGACGGCCTTAAGCGAGATAAAGTAATACAATCTTACTGCATTTAACACTTTAAAGAACATAGTTTTTATATAGGAAAACAGCGATCTGTAATTATTATAAACAAACTGGAATCAGTTTGATCGCATACCTTATTTAATGTGGTGACCGGTTTCGATCTTTTTATAAGATCATCTTCAGACCTACAATAAACAGGAATCGATATAACCATATAAAGGACGAAATCATATATTGATAAAACAGTAAATGACGCTGATATACCGCGAATGTCTGCTGGAGGCGGTGTCGCATGGCAGCCCTCTTGCTTGTGGCTGGTGGTGTACTGCAACGTGAAGAACACTAGCCGCTAATTAAATACATGAAGCACCGCCCACCGTCCCCGGCATTACGTCATGGATAGCCAATCACGTAAGTTGCATTTCTGCCGCTTAAGAAAGTAACATGGTAGTTCCTTTAAGTCATTACTACCACCTACAGGACTTATAAAACACTTTAAAATCTTATAGCTTATAAAATACAGTGTAAAAAGGTAATTACTGCGACCTAAACAGTGTGGCCCTCTATCATGTACTGTTATCGACCAAAGCAAAGATGATGGTAAGGACGCCACACTTTTAACCGTAGTCACATCATGTACTGATCGACCTTCGTTGAGCCTCCCTGGCAACCTTAGAGCGACCAGGACGCTTTCCCCACATATAGCCTCTTTGGCCCTTGTAAGACGGGTAGGTAGCCATGGTTACTACAGTGGCGTCCTAGCCATCATCTTTGCTTTGGTCGATAATTTATAAGTCCTACAGATGGCAATAATGACTTAAAGGAACTACCATGTTACTTTCTTAAGCGGCAGAAATGCAACTTACGTGATTGGCTATCCATGACGTAATGCCGGAGACGGTGGGTGGGGCTTCATGTGTTTAATTAGCGGCTTGTGTTCTTCACGTTGCAGTACACCACCAGCCACAAGCGAGAGGGTTGCCATGCGACACCGCCTCCGGCAGATATCCATGGTATATCATCGTTATTTACTGTTTTATCAATATATGATTTCGTACTTTTTATGTCAACTCCTGTTTATTGTAGGTCTGAAGAAGATCTTATAAAAACATCGAAACCGGTCACCACATTAAATAAGGTATGCGATCAAGGCTGCTTCCAGTTAACTTATAATCTCACTGCAGTCTGTCGACAATGCTAGTTCTATGAAGTTAGCAAATTGGGAAAAGGTCTTCTTCTTCACTCCCATTAACACGCACGGAAGATTTCCGGAACACTATGATTCCAAACTTATTTTTTTCGGCTACCAGTTTCAGCGTTTTACTACGCCATCTTCAGGCCCCTGAACGACGTGTAGGAAGAGCCTACCTCGGTTCTGATCAACTGAGTCTGCAGATGGTGGTTGATGCTTGAAGTGATCGCTATAGCAAAAATCTACTAATACCAATATTGCTGGCCACTGTTGTAATCATGAGAGATGTAGAACCGTACTACACGTCGTTCATGGCCCAAAAGATGGCGTAGTAAAAACGCCGAAACTGGTAGCCAAATACAATAAGTTTGTAAACCAGATGTCTGAAAGGTGTTTAATATGACATCCTGTTTCGAACAGCTGAGTCCCGCAGCCATCTCTAAAAAGATGTACATACAAACTGTCATTCGATGTCGTCCTTAGACCAGAAGACCAAGTGCCCAAGCAAAAACACTCGATCAGTATTCAAGAATGGGTCACACGCCCATTCTATGAGGAGCAGTCAAATGAAAACCGAACACCCCTAAAACAGGACCATGGAATGGTTCCACTCAACAGTAACCACCACACGCGTTAAGACTTTTACTCCACCGAGAGATGAGAAGGTCAGTTCCTGTTTCGTAGAACGCAGTCGGCCGTTGACTGATTCACAACCGCACCCCCTCTTGCAGTTCCTCGTCTGACTGAAACCACCGACCGTGCACGTTTCTCTTCAGGTCGACGAGGAAAGATCGGGGCTGTACAGAGAATGCTGCAGTGTTTCCAAACGAAACCGCTGAACCGAAGCCTTCGTCCGGTTGGAAGTGTGGGGGCCGGCGTTATCGTGCGACAGGATGATTCCATCTCACAGCATTCCGACAGCCGAAGGGCAAAAGGCAAAGCCAACAGTAGAAACATCCCCCGCCAAAGTAATCCAAAGCTAGTCATAGACGTTTCGGTAATGTGATGATGATCTCCGTCTTCAGGGACCCTCTGCTCGTCGAGTTCCTCGAACGTCGAGCCACGATCAATGCACATTGCTATGAAGACACTCTGTAGAAACCGCGACGCTCCACCAAGTCAAAAACACCACGAATGCTGTCCGACACAATCATTATTTACACGATAACACCCGCTCCCCACACTGACAATCGGATGAAGGCTACTCTTGGAAAACACTGAAATATCCTCCGTACAGTCGGTATCTTTCACCTTATGATTTTCAGATGTTTGGCGATCTGAAGAAAGACATGAGTGGACGTCGGTTTCACTCGGACGATGAAGTGCAAGAGTGGGTACTGTTGTCTAACCGCCAGCAGCCGTCCGAGTTCTGCGGAACAGAAACTAATCGTCTCGTCTCCCAGTCCGATACATGAGTTAACGCGTACGGTGATTACTTTTGACAGGAGGGTTCGATTGTCATTTGATCGCCCCTCATTTTGATCGTCCCCTATTTAGGTGCGATGCAATTCAAAGCAATACTGAGAGTTTAGAACTCCCCAATAAATTTCCCAGTAGCCAGTCTTACGTTCTCATTCCATTTGATGTTATGCCCACATTTCTGGCCAGTAAAACTGTGACAGCGGGAAGGATAGCAAATAACGAAACCTTTCTAACGCGTATTTTGCCGATAATACCATAAAGAACCAAAGAAACTGGTACACCTGCCTGATATAGTGTACGGCCATCACGACCACGCAGAAGTGCCGCAACACGACGTCTTATGGACTCGACTAATGTCTGAAGTAGTGCTGGAGGCAACTGACACTTTGAATCCCGCAGGGCTGTCCATAAATTCGTAAGAGTACGAGGGGGTGGCGATCTCTTCTGAACAGCGCGTTGGAAGGCATCCCATGCTCAATAACATTCATGTATTTGGAGTTTGAAGACCAGCGAAAGTGTTTAAACTCAGAAGAGTGTTCCTGGAGCCACTCTGTATCAATTCTGGACGTGGGGGCGTCGCATTGTCCTGCTGCAACTGCCCAAGACCGTTGGAATGCAGAATGGACACGCATGGATGCGGGTGATCAGACAGGATGCTTACGTACGTATCTAGATGTATCAGGGCTCCTACGTCACTCCAACTGCACACGCCCCACACCACTACAGAGCCTCCACTAGCTTCAGCAGTTTTATTAATTCCTTGTCAATATTATTTACCGACACTCAAATCATTTTAGCACTATCATATTAAAATTGCTGTTCCTTAGGTGACTATGATGCATATGTGAAAGTCTGGTCTGGTGTACGAGAGGGCCTAATCAGATCAGATTAAGTAAATAAATAAATAATATGCAGTCTCGCGTTATCTTGTTGAATGATAGCGAAAATGGTTCAAATGGCTCTGAGCACTATGGGACTCAACATATTAGGTCATAAGTCCCCTAGAACTTAGAACTACTTAAACCTAACTAACCAAAGGACATCACACACACCCATGCCCGAGGCAGGATTCGAACCTGCGACCGTAGCAGTCCCGCAGTTCCGGACTGCAGCGCCAGAACCGCACGGCCACCGCGGCCGGCGAATGATAACGCATTGGATCTACAGGACAGGGCACAGCCATTGGCCTTAAGTGTGGATGCCTAAATGAAGTGGCTGCTGTCTAATTAACAGCCTATGGGTGCCAAGGTGACCGCGTTGTTTACCCGGTTCACTCCCTCACTATCAGGACAGGACATCAGCTCCCCAACACACCGATACACTCATCGTGTTGCAGTACACACTGCTGGGACTCGACAGAAAAGACGACACCGCGCCGCTCGTGAGTCCAGTGTTGTGGATGGTCCCACCGCTTTCCGTGAGCTTCAGTCTGCCGTCGCGTCAAGGGAAGCCACCACAGTGGTCGTTTGCTAACAGACCCAGCGGCTACAGGCACCGTCGCGATATCCGTGTGGGTGACTGTCTTGTTGCAACCAAGTACAGTCCCTGCCTCAACTTACGTGATCTCTATGATCAAGCTGAGAGGTCAGTGTGTTTGTGTGTGTGTCATCTCGGCTGCTAGTAGCGTGCTGGCGTTGGGATCTTGCACGGTGTTGGGTAAGGTCCTCTTAAAACATCGATTCAATATTCGTATGACAGTTGTAGCTTCCCGGCAGTAACATCGCGGAACGATTAACTGCAGTTTCATCAGGTGACTAGTCTCCTTCTATCAAAACTACCGTTCGGTAGTAAACCGTATGATTACCAGAAGTACTGGTAGCACTGCTAGGGAAAGAAACATAATGAATGTCTAAGAGAGAAACTAGGAACCGATGATTTCTCCCCCTCCACCCCATCCCCCCTCTCTCTCCCACCCTCCCTCTCTCTCTCTCTCTCTCTCTCACTTTCTCTCTCTCTTCTCGTTCCTTTCTTTCTTTGTTGTTGCACATAATTAGAACTGCATATCATTTAGGGTTAGTCCATTGTGTCTTTTATGTCCTTACAGAATACAAGTTGTATTTTATAAGTAACAAAAATTAGTTGACCACGTAACTTCGGCGCTTTTATGTAAGAACGCAAGTACTCTTGATGCAAACACAGTTTACATGCGCAAACATTAACAAACTTATATAATTTTTGTTGTTATTTTGTAGTCAGTAGCCGGCCGCGGTGGTCTAGCGTTTCTGGCGCTGCAGTCCGGAACCGCGGGACTGCTACGGTCGCAGGTTCGAATCCTGCCTCGGGCATGGCTGTGTGTGATGCCCTTAGGTTAGTTAGGTTTAAGTAGTTCTAAGTTCTAGGGGACTTATGATCTAAGATGTTGAGTCCCATAGTGCTCAGAGCCATTTGAACCATTTTTTGTAGTCAGTAGAACGTTCATCATGATCAAAGGCAAGAGTTTTCTGTTATTCTGGATAAATGCGAAAGTCGATTTCAGCAACTGAAACATGTTTTATAGTAAGTTCCACGAAAGTATTGAAGCGACGTTTGATATATCTTTGTTTTGCTTTTCTTGTTTTTCAACTGTGTTGGACGAAATTACGTTTTCCAGCGCTATGTGACTTTTTTTTTTTTTTTACTAAAACATCCCTTCGCCTCACATTACAAATCAACAATTTTCGAATAAACCCTGAATTAAACAGCGACCGTTTGCTATTAATACTGGAATACTGATTGTCTTTTTTAGCAGACGGAAGGATAACTATTTAGAACAAAAATGTTCCTGCCCTTTCTACATCCTCACTCAGTTTCTAGACGGTTTACAGCTTTCAGTTCTTAGGGCAATCTAGTAAGACACTGATCGCATACGTAAAGAAAGCGATCGATACGTGTGCAACTTCTTAAGTAATAGACCTCAGTACGTTGTCCTCGATGGTGAGTGTTCATCGGAGGTGAGGGTATCATCTGGAGTGCCCCATGGAAGTGTGGTAGGTCCGCTGTTGTTTTCTATCTACATAAATGATCTTTTGGATAGGGTGGATAGCAATGTGCGGCTGTTTGCTGATGATGCTGTGGTGTACGGGAAGGTGTCGTCGTTGAGTGACTGTAGGAGGATACGAGATGACTTGGACAGGATTTGTGATTGATGTAAAGAATGGCAGCTAACTCTAAATATAGATAAATGTAAATTAATGCAGATGAATAGGAAAAAGAATCCTGTAATGTTTGAATACTCCATTAGCAGTGTAGCGCTTGACACAGTCACGTCGGTTAAATATTTGGGCGAACATTGCATAGCGATATGAGGTGGGACAAGCACGTAATAGCAGTTGTGGGGAAGGCGGATAGTCGTCTTCGGTTCATTGGTAGAATTTTGGGAAGATGTGGTTCATCTGTAAAGGAGACCGCTTATAAAACACTAATACGACCTATTCTTGAGTACTGCTCGAGCGTTTGGGATCCCTATCAGGTCGGATTGAGGGAGGACATAAAAGCAATTCAGAGGCGGGCTGCTAGATTTGTTACTGGTAGGTTTGATCATCACGCGAGTGTTACGGAAATGCTTCAGGAACTCGGGTGGGAGTCTCTAGAGGAAAGGAGGCGATCTTTTCGTGAATCGCTACTGAGAAAATTTAGAGAACCAGCTTTTGAGGCTGACTGCAGTTTTACTGCCGCCAACTTATATTTCGCGGAAAGACCACAAAGATAAGAGAGATTAGGGCTGGTACAGATGCCTATAGGCAGTCATTTTTCCCTCGTTCTGTTTGGGAGTGGAACAGGGAGAGAAGATGCTAGTTGTGGTACGAGGTACCCTCCGACACGCACCGTATGGTGGATTGCGGAGTACGTGTGTAGATGTAGATGTAGATGCGTGCTGGTAACGCGGGCACGACCTTAATTGACCAAAACTACTAGGAAAACTAACGTAGTCTATGCATACTTATGATAGTTTAGGGAGCCTACGGTAGCCTTACAACTCTGCAGGTAACTACCACGCTGCATAATCTTTTTACTTTGCGCGGAGCATATCAAATCATTTGTAAAGTATCTGCGGTAGCAGAATAGAAGTGCGGAAAACACAAGTCAGAAAATAATTTATTGGACTCACCAAAACGAAACAATAATATCTCCAAAAGAACAACAGGCCCGATCCCAACTGCGGATCGTCACAAATATAAAATAACAAATAATAAACTATCAAGATGTTGGTCGACTATACCATCTGCAAGAGATCAGCTAGCTAGAAGAGGGATCTGGCCACGGCAGCCGGGTGGTAGCTCTGTATAGCTCCAAGCCGTGCGTCGAACTGTCCTTTGCCGGCAGTGCGCGGTCCTGTAAAGCCCGTTTGGCGGATGCATCTGCCGGAACTATTTGCGATCACGTGCCCGGTGTATCAAAGTAGTTCCTGGGCTAGCTGCGACCTCTGGTGAAGCTGTCTGCAGGATTTGCGAACGGGTAGCGGTCCCTGGCGGTTGTTGGTGGAGACCTGGTGTGTTGTCTTGCGGCCGCCGGTCAATATTTGTGTTGACAACACAGACGAAGTAGGTTTTCCTGGTAAATATACACCCTCTGATGCAAGCATCCCGTGTTGGTTGGACTTCAAGGGGGATGCCGATGCAGTAGGCGCTACGATGTATGAGGTGGGCGGCCACAGCAATTTGGTTGTACATCTCATGCCGACATTCGTTGCATATCTGATTCGTGGTGTTGCTATTTAACCCTGGCAATAGCAAGGCATTTTGCTCAACGCGTATTAGCAAGGAGTCGATTGGGAGGGGGCAGAGGGTACTTTATGGCCACACTCTGAAAAACGTTAAAAAAAGTTTCGTTAATTGTTTTGATTTGTATTAACAACATACATTTAAACAGGTAGGCTGTTTAAGTAGGATCTAGAACCTGAAATATCTTTTAGCACACTCTTAGTAATATCAATAGATTTAAAGTAACATGCAGCACCGAGCTGCGGTACTTTCATCACTACCACGAAAGAAAAATGCAAATTTCGTTAATTGTTATTTACTTTCATTTCCGATATGATTTTTGAAGACATAACAATGTGTAAGTAAGGTCCTAAACCTGAAAATATTGAATATGACTTTCACTGTGGAAAGCGACATATACGAGGGTCGTTGAATACGTAATGCCCCACATTTTTTAAAAAAGCCATTAATATACATAGACGAAAGTCCCTGTTGATGGTTCACATTTGATATTTGTTCTGCGCGCCGCTGAAGTTTCGAACCGTTCTGGCAGATGGCGGAGCTGTAGTACAGCGTCAAAGTGGCGTCTACATACGACTCACGTTACAAGAAGCGTGCTGTTATTGAATCCTTGTGAGCAGAGAAAGAAACCATGGTGAATATCCATAGACGTTTGTGTGCCGTGTAGGACGATGCTACAGTCGATAGGAGTACAGTTTCGCGATTGGTAAAGAAAGTTACAGCCTCAGGAAATGCAGAAACAGAGCTCCATGATCAACCACGCTCGGGACGTCCTGTCACAGCCACTGCTCCAGACATGCTGAATCGTGCGGATGCCGTTATTCGTGCCGACAACTCGACAATTGGCTCTACAGTTGTCGGTCAGCATTCGAAGTGCGTCTGCAATGTTCGAGACTCGGATATTCAAAGAGGTGCTGACGATGGTTTCCACGAATGCTCACAGTGGGCCGCAAGATTCAAAGAAAGGCCATTTCATCTGAATTTTTGGAGCGTTTTGAGACCGACGGAGAGGCCTTTCTGTCGCGGATCGTTAATGGGTAAGAAGGCTGAGTGCACCACGTTGCGCCGGAAACAAAAACGCAGTCCATGGAATGGCGTCAGCCTCATTCACAGCAAAAGAAGAAATTCAACACAACCTGCTCTGCCGAGAAAGTCATGGTGACAGTCTTCTGGGATCGCGATGGCGTCATTCTCGTGGATGTGATGCCAAGAGGGTCAACCATCAATTCAGAGGCACGCGTGAAGACTTTGAATAATCTCAAGAACCTTTTCCGATGTGTTCGATCTGACAAGAAGCCAGAATAAATCTTGCTCCGACACAATAATGCACGCCCACACACAAGTTTGAGAACCCGAGAACACGTCGAAATAGGGGTTGGACGTCAGTGCCTCATCCACCCTACAGTCCGGACCTGGCAGGCTCGGACTTCCGTCACTTTGAACCGCTTATTCTCTACGGGGAACACATTTTGAAGGTGACGAGAGTGTCAGCCATGCAGTGAAAACATGGCTACGCCTACAGGAAAAGAGCTTTTGCTAGCAGGGAATATAAAGGGTTATTACAAATGATTGAAGCGATTTCACAGCTCTACAATAACTTTATTATTTGAGATATTTTCACAATGCTTTGCACACACATACAAAAACTCAAAAAGTTTTTTTTAGGCATTCACAAATGTTTGATATGTGCCCCTTTAGTGATTCGGCAGACATCAAGCCGATAATCAAGTTCCTCCCACACTCGGCGCAGCATGTCCCCATCAATGAGTTCGAAAGCGTCGTTGATGCGAGCTCGTAGTTCTGGCACGTTTCTTGGTAGAGGAGGTTTAAACACTGAATCTTTCACATAACCCCACAGAAAGAAATCGCATTGGGTTAAGTCGGGAGAGCGTTGAGACCATGACATGAATTGCTGATCATGATCTCCACCACGACCGATCCATCGGTTTTCCAATCTCCTGTTTAAGAAAAGCCGAACATCATGATGGAAGTGCGGTGGGGCACCATCCTGTTGAAAGATGAAGTCGGCGCTGTCGGTCTCCAGTTGCATGAGCCAATTTTCCGCGGGCTACGCGTGAAACTTGGCCGCACGCGTTCAACCGTTTCTTCGCTCACTGCAGGCCGACCCGTTGATTTCCCCTTACAGAGGCATCCAGAAGCTTTAAACTGCACATACCATCGCCGAATGGAGTTAGCAGTTGGTGGATCTTTGTTGAACTTCGTCCTGAAGTGTCGTTGCACTGTTATGACTGACTGATGTGAGTGCATTTCAAGCACGACATACGCTTTCTCGGCTCCTGTCGCCATTTTGTCTCACTGCGCTCTCGAGCGCTCTGACGGCATAAACCTGAAGTGCGGCTTCAGCCGAACAAATCTTCATGAGTTTTTCTATGTATCTGTAGTGTGTCGTGACCATATGTCAATGAATGGAGCTACAGTGAATTTATGAATCGCTTCAATCAATCGTAATAGCCCTGTATGCTCTTTCACAACGTTGGCGTACGGCCATAGAACGTGGTGGAGAATACGCATGGACACGACTGTTGATGTATATAGTCACCAAATTCTGACTCTTAACAGTAAATATGTTCTGAGAAAACAAAATGTGGTGCATTACTTATCGAACGACCCCGTATATTCGCAGTTGCGAATATGGATGACGATCAGCTGTACAGTGAAATGGCGACAACGAAAATTTGTTCTAGACCTAGAATCGAACCGATTCCCCGCTTATCGCGAGCGGTCGCTTTACAATTAGGCTATCCGAGCAGGATTCGCGGCCAGATCCATGTTATGTTACGTTTTGTTAACCGGGAACCTAGAAACGACGGAGAGGCTCCGTCCCCGCTGCAGCCACAGTGGTCCGCAACCCCACGACGACTAGCCCGCATTTGCCGAAGCAGATGGAAAACCGCCTAAAAATGATCCTCTGACTGGCCGGCTCACCCGACGTCGACACAAATCCGCCGGATGGATTCGTGCCGGGGACCGGCCAAACCGGCGGACTTTCATATGTCGACAACTATATATCTACCACCGGTACTGCGAATACACTTCATGACTTTCATAACGGGTCTAATCGCCACAGTGCCAGAAACCTTACATCGTAATTCGGAATTACACATGTACTGCAACATCGTATTTATCTGCCGACACTGGGCAAGCTACTTACATGTAAAATGCCGCCCCCGTACGGGAACGCACATAATGCATGTACGAGTCCAGGTTGTAGACACATGGCTATCGACAAAGTACGCGTCTGACCGTGAGTCGTGCTGGGGTAGCCAAATGGTCAGGCGACCGCGCGTGATAAACGGGAAATCCGGGTACGAATCCCAGTCCGGCACAAATTTTCATAGTCGTCATTCCGTTATAAAGCTGATGGTTATCCATATTCGCAATTCCGAATATATTTCGTGTATTTTATAACGGCTGTAGTAGCCACAGTGGCTATTCCTTCAGACATGCATACATGTCCGAAGGAACTTTGCATCGTAGTTTGGAATAACACCAGCACTGCAATATCGTACAAATTTCTGACGTCGGTGGTAAGTGACGCTTGAGACGGGGCAAAGAGCGACGCCACAGGCTGGAAACTCGCGATCTGGACGATGAATCATACCATACCCTGTTGCAATCCGATGGAAGGGTCTGGGTTTAGTGAATATCCTGAGAACTCTACTTGTCAACATGTGTAGCACCAACAGTGAAAGATGGATGAGATGATTGATGTTTTTCGTTGCTTCGGTGTGGTCCCCTTATTCTGATTGTTGTTGTTGTTGTCGTCTTCAGTCCAAAGACTGGTTTGATGCAGCTCTCCATGCTACTCTATTCTGTGCAAGCCTCTTCATCTCCGAGTAACTACTACAACCGATATCTTATTTATTTATTTATTTATTGTTCCGTGGGACCAAATTAAGGAGAAGTCTCCATGGTCATGGAACGAGTCAATACATGAAATTATAACACGATAGTAGAAACAGATAAAATGAAATATAAGAAACATATTCAGGCGACAAGTCTTAAGTTTAAATAAAGAAAATCAACAATCTAACACTGGAATTTGCTTAATTTTTCGGCTCTTCCAGGAGCTCCTCGACAGAATGGAAGGAGTGAGCCATGAGGAAACTCTTCAGTTTGGGCCGGCCGCGGTAGCCGTTCGGTTCTGGCGCTGCAGTCCGGAACCGCGGGACAGCTACGGTCGCAGGTTCGAATCCTGCCTCGGGCATGGGTGTGTGTGATGTCCTTAGCTTAGTTAGGTTTAAGTAGTTCTAAGTTCTACGGGACTTATGACCTAAGATGTTGAGTCCCATAGTGCTCAGAGCCATTTGAACCATCTTCAGTTTGGACTTAAAAGTGTTTGGGCTACTGCTAAGATTTTTGAGTTATTGTGGTAGCTTATTGAAAATGGATGCAGCAGAATACTGCACTCCTTTCTGCACAAGAGTAAGGAAGTGCATTCCACATGCAGATTTGATTTCTGCCTAGTATTGACAGTGAAAGCTGCTAACTCTTGGGAATAAGCTAATATTGCTAACAACAAGCGACACTAAGAAAATATATACTGTGAGGGCAATGTCAAAATTCCCAGACTATTGAATAGGGGTCAACAAGAGGTTCTCGAACTTACACTACATATAGCTCGAACAGCCCGTTTTTGAGCCAAAAATATCCTTTTTGAATCAGAAGAATTGCCCCAAAAAATAATGCCATACGACATAAGCGTATGAAAATATGCGAAGTAGACTACTTTTCGTGTTTAACTGTCACTTATTTCAGATACTGTTCTAATGGTAAATAAAGCAGCATTTAGTTTCTGAACAAGATCCTGAACATGAGCTTTCCTCAACAGTTTACTATCTATCCGAACGCCTAGGAGCTTGAACTGTTCCGTCTCGCTTATAATATGCCCATTCTGTCTGATCAAAATATCGGTTCTTGTTGAATTGTGAAACAGAAACTGTAAAAACTGAGTCTGACCGTGATTTAGCATCAAATTATTTTCCACAAGCCACGAACTTATTTCATGAACTACATTATTTGATAATGTTTCAATATTACACACAAGATCCTTCAATACCAAGCTGGTGTCATCAGCAAACAGAAATATTTTTGAATCACCTGTAATACTACAAGGCATATCATTTATATAAATAAGAAACAGCAGTGGCCCTAGCACCGACCCTTGGGGAACGCCCCACTTAACAGTGCCCCATTGGGACTGAAAATCACTACCACACTGAATATTGCTTTCTGTTCTTAAAGTAAGAGGTGAACCAATTGTAAGCTACTCCCTTTACTCCATAATGGTCCAACTTCTGCAGTAATATTTCGTGGTCAACACAGTCAAAAGCCTTCGTTAAATTAAAGAAAATACCTAGCGTTCGCAACCTTTTATTTAATCCGTCCAAAATCTCATAGAGAAAAGACAATATAGCATTTTCAGTTGTTAAACCATTTCTAAAACCAAACTGAACATTTGACAGCAATCTGCTTACAGTGCTCGTCTCTCCGTCTCCCTCTACAATTTTTACACCCCAAGCTTCCCTCCAGTGCAAAATTCATGATCCCCTGAAACCTCAGAATGTGTCCTAACAACCTATCTCTTTTTCTAGTCAGGTTGTACTCCAAATCGCTCTTTTCGCGAATAATATTCAGTACCTCGTCATTACGTACGTGATCTACCCATCAAATCTTCATCATTCTTCTGTAGCACCATATCTCAAAAGCTTCTATTCTCTTCTTGTCTAAAGTGCTTATCGTTCATGTTTCACTTCCATACATGGATACACTCCACACAAATACTTTCAGAAAGGACTTCCTGACACCTAAATCTATACTCGATGTTCTTCAGAAACGCTTTTCTTGGCATTAGCAGTCTATATTGCATATAGCAAAAGTCATCTAATTCTTTAAGTGTCTCATTTCCTAATCTAGTTCCCTCAGCATCACCTGATTTAATTGGACGACATTCCATTATCCTCATTTTGCTTTTGTTGATGTACATCTTATATGCCCCTTTCAAGACACTGTCCATTCGTGATTAAGGTAACGTAAAACGCGGAAGGTTATGCACACTTTTCACAGCTTTGTGATATGCGTACAGTGGAGGAACAGTTCGGAGGCTGCGATAGAATCGTTATGACAATTCAGCCCATCAGAATGAAACATCTGTGAGACAGTGGTTTCTGGACAATAATATCTATGATATGGACTGACCTGTGCAGAGTCCCAAAATGAACCCAGTATACGAAGGAGTGCTGAAAAGAATGCATCGAATTTTTTATGCGACAATTCTAGAAGCTTTTTAAATAAAACAATCGTTATCAACGCTCTTCGTCTTTATTCTTCATGTCTACATACAATGAAGCGAAAAAAAAACTGGTATAGGCATGTGCATTCAAATAAAGAAATATGTAAACAGACAGAATACGGTGCTGCAGTCGACAACAGGATGTTACAAAAAAGGTACGGCCAAACTTTCAGGAAACATTCCTCACACACAAATAAAGAATAGATGTTATGTGGACATGTGTCCGGAAACGCTTAATTTCCATGTTAGAGCTCATTTTAGTTTCGTCAGTATGTACTGTACGTCCTCGATTCACCGCCAGTTGGCCCAGTTGAAGGAAGGTAATGTTGACTTCGGCGCTTGTGTTGACATGCGACTCATTGCTCTACAGTACTAGCATCAAGCACATCAGTATGTAGCATCAACAGGTTAGTGTTCATCAAGAACGTGGTTTTGCAGTCAGTGCAATGTTTACAAATGCGGAGTTGGCAGATGCCCATTTGATGTATGGATTAGCACGGGGCAATAGCCGTGGCGCGGTACGTTTGTATCGAGACAGGTTTCCAGAACGAAGGTGTCCCGACAGGAAGACGTTCGAAGCAATTGATCGGCGTCTTAGGGAGCACGGAACATTCCAGCCTATGACTCGCGACTGGGGAAGACCTAGAACGACGAGGACACCTGCAATGGACGAGGCAATTCTTCGTGCAGTTGACGATAACCCTAATGTCAGCGTCAGAGAAGTTGCTCCTGTACAAGGTAACGTTGACCAAGTCACTGTATGGAGAGTGCTACGGGAGAACCAGTTGTTTCCGTACCATGTACAGCGTGTGCAGGCACTATCAGCAGCTGATTTGCCTCCACGGGTACACTTCTGCGAATGGTTCATCCAACAAAGTGTCAATCCTCATTTCAGTGAGGCTTCATTCCAACGTGATCAAATTGTAAATTTTCACAATCAACATGTGTGGGCTGACGTGAATCCGCACGCAATTGTGCAATCACGTCATCAGCACAGATTTTCTGTGAGCGTTTGGGCAGGCATTGTTGGTGATGTCTTGATTGTGCCCCATGTTCCTCCACCTACGCTCAATGGAGCACGTTATCATGATTTCATACGGGATTCTCTACCTGTGCTGCTAGAACATGTACCTTTACAAGTACGACACAACATGTGGTTCATGCACGATGGAGCTCCTGCACATTTCAGTGTAAGTGTTCGTACGCTTCTCAACAACAAATTCGGTGACCGATGGATTGGTAGAGGCAGACCAAGTCCATGGTCTCCATGCTCTCCTGACCTCAACCCTCTTGACTTTCATTTATGGGGCATTTGAAAGCTCTTGTCTACGTAATCCCGGTACCAAATGTAGAGACTCTTCGTGCTCGTATTGTGGACGGCTGTGATACAATACGCCATTCTCCAGGGCTGCATCAGCGCATCAGGGATTCCATGCGACAGAGGACATTTTGAATATTTCCTGTAACAAAGTGTTTGAAGTCACGCTAGTACGTTCTCTTGCTGTGTGTTTCCATTCCACGATTAATGTGATTTGAAGAGAAGTAATAAAATGAGCTCTAACATGAAAAGTAATCGTTTCCAGACACATGTCCACATAACATATTTTCTTTCTTTGTGTACGAGGAATGTTTCCTGAAAGTTTGGCCGTCCCTTTTTGTAACAACCTGTGTAAGACAACAAGTGTCTGTCGCAGATGCTAGATCGGTGATCGCTGCTGCAATGGCAGATTATCAAGATTTAAGTGACTTTGAACGTGGTTTTACAGTCGGCGCACGAGTGGTGAAACGCAGCATATCCGAAGTAGGCGATGAAGTGGGGATTTTCCAGTAAGACCATTTCACGAATGTATCATGAATATGAGGCATGTGGTAAAACATCAACTATCAGACATAGCTGCGGCCGGAGAAAGATCCAGCAAGAACGGCACCAACGCCAAATGAAGAAGTGCAAACCTTCCGCAATATGCTGCAGATTTCAATGCTGGGCCATCGACAAGTGTCAGCGTGCGAACTACTCAACGAAACATCATCGATATGGGCTTTCGGAGGCGAAGGCCGACACGTGTACTGTTGGTGACTACACGACACAACGTTTTAAGCCTCGCCTGGGCTCGTCAACACCAGCATTGGACTGTTATTGACTGGAAAGATGTTGCCTGGTCGGACGAGTCTCGTTTCAAATTGTATCGAGAGAATGAACGTGTACGGGATGGCGATAATCTCAGCCAGAAGGGGATTGTTCAAGCATGTGCAGATGGATTGATAAACCACTTCTGATACATTTAGATTCGACTCTAACAGGTAACATGTACGTAAGCATCTTGTCTGACCACCTTAATCCATTCATGTTTAGTGTGTATTCCGACGGATTTGGGCAATCCCAGCTGGACAATGCGACACCTCACACGTCCATAATTGCTACAGAATGGCTCCAAGGACATCCTTCGGAGCTTAAACACTTCCGCTTGTCACCAAACTCCACAGACATGAACATTATTGAGCATATCTTGGATGCCTAGCAACGTGGTGCTCACAAGGGAATCTCCCCACCGCACCCCCCTCAGATTTAGTTATAAGTTGGCACAGTGGATAGACCTTGAGAAACTGAACACAGATCAATCGACAAAACAGGAAGAAGTTGTGTGGAACTATAAAAAAAAATAAGCAAAATATACGAATTGAGTAGTCCATGCGCAAGATAGGCAACGTCAAGGACAATGTGAGCTCAGGAGCGCCGTGGTCCCGTGGTTAGCGTGAGCAGCTGCGGAACGAGAGGTCCTTGGATCAAGTCTTCTGTCGAGCGAAAAGTTTAATTTTTTATTTTCAGACAATTATCAAAGTTCAAGCACTCACACATAATGAACTTCGCTCTCCAAAATTCCAGGACATGTTCAGATTTGCTTGGACATATGCAGGATTTGACGGTCTACACAGGGAAAAATTTGAAAACGTTAAAAACATGTGTTTTGACAGAGCACAGGAAAAACTGTGCGACTGTGAAACTGTTGCATTCATTTGTTGCAGTTTATCCTTCGGAGCTTAAACACTTCTACAGACATGAACATTATTGAGCATATGAGGCATGTGAACCTGTTCCTTTGCAGTATGTTTGCAGCCCTCTGCCGCTAGAGGACTCCGAATTGTAACACGTATCACGACTGTGTGTAACGCAGCGGTGTAGGTGCATAAGAAAGAGCATGCTGTATTTGAAACTTCCTGGCAGATTAAAACTGTGTGCCGGGCCGAGACTCAAACTCGGGACTTTTGCCTTTCTCGGGCAAGTGCTCTTCCACTTTCTCTGCGAGAAAATACTGTACCAAGCTGTGAGGACGGGTCGTGAGTCGTGCCTGGGTAGCTCACATGGTAGAGCACTTGCCCACGAAAGGCAAAGATCGCGAGTTCGAGTCTCGGTCCGGTACACAGTTTTAATCCGCTAGGAAGTTTCATATCAGCGCACACTCTGCTGCAGAGTGAAAATGTCATTCTGGATACATAGCCCATGTTTGTCGAAATGTTCATTAGAATATCGAGTAAAAATTCGGAGTAAAGCGGTAGAAAATATTTCGAGACGTTTTGGTCACATTTACCCTTTATATGTCAGATGTGTATTTATATATTGTGTGATTTAAAAAATATACAGCTATGTCTAAATGTCTTAAACTATCGTGTAAAAAATTGAAGTATTGGGTTGTCTGATAAGTTCGTTTGCTTTTCGTTACAATGCAGTCACAAAGAACGCCTTGGAACATACCTCTCTGTAGTACAGCAACGAAGAGTGGTTGCCGGCTTGTCTGGTTATTCACTTCATACACAAGGTCGCACAAGCGCAACTAAATAAGGCGAATGGGTTTTGTAAAGAAACTATTTATTTCTTACAGTACACACCATTATTATCAACAATATATTGCCATTTATTTGGAAGCTTATAAATGCCATTCTTCCAAAATGTGGGGGTTTTCAGGTTGATGAATTCTTCGAGGTTCAGTCTATAGTCATTAAAGGAGATGAGGCGTTTGATAATCAGGAAATTCTCCAGGGAACGGAATAGATCTAAGTCCTAAGGGTCAATGTGACGGATCACCGTAGCGTTCGGCGTTGTCGTTTGGAAAGACTTTATCATGCCCCAAATCCGGTGGTTTCTCATCAGTGGCTGCCTTGAGACGATCCGACGCCGAACTGTGTTTGTCGGAAGCGATAGTCTCATTCGGAAGAAGTTCTTAACACACGACGGGTTTTAGTCCCACCAGATGCATAGCAGAACCTTTCTCGGATACAGCCGTGGTCTAGGAAGCGAATGTATTGGCTGCCTCGTCGTGCGCCTCGATTTACTGTTCCTGGCGTTGTTGTACACGATCCCACTTCTGGTTTCCATTTACCAGCCGTCCCAGAAAACAAGCATTCTGATTGCGACCCAATAAGAGGTCACAGATGGACACGCGCTGAACCACATTCACTTCTCTCAGTTCATGAGGGACCAATACATCTACATAGATAATATGCAAGCCATCGTACGGTGCGTGGCGGAAGGTTCCCCGTATCAGTACTAGTAATTTGCTTTCCTTTGTCTACACGCCTTCGTGTGAGTCCTAATTTCTCGTATCTTATCTTCGTGGTCCTTACGCGCAATGTATATTGACAGCAGTAGAACAGTTTGTCAATCAGCATCAAATGTCTGTTCTCTAAATTTTGTCAATAGTGTTTCTCGAATAGAACGTCGCCTACCCTCCTGGGATTCCCATATGAGGACCCGAAGCATCTCCGTAACACTTACGTCTTGTTCGAACCTACCGGTAACAAATCTTGGAGCCCGACTCTGAACTACTTCGATGTCTTCCTTCAGTCCGACCTGGTGCGGATCCCAAACACTCGAGCAGTACTGAAGAGTCTGTCGCACTGGCGTCCTATATGAGGCCTCCTTTACAGATGAACCACACTTCCCTAGAAATCTCTCAATAAACCGAATTCGACCATTCGCCTTCCGTGCCACAGATCGCACATACGTCATACCTCTTTGCAACGTTACCCCCAGGTTCAAATGGCTCTAAGCACTATGGGACTTAACATCTGAGGTCATCAGTCCCCTAAATTTAGAACTACGTAAACCTAACTAACCTAAGGACAGCACACACATCCATGCTCGAGGTCTGCAACCGTAGCAGCCGCGTCGTTATGGACTGAAGCTCCTAGAACCACTCGGTCACAGCGGCCGGCTACCCCAACGTGTTCAAACGAGATGAGTACGTCAAACAGGACACTAGAAATACTGTATCTGAACACTAGAGGTTTGATCTTCCTACTCATCCGCAGTAACTTACATTTCTCCACATTTACGGCCAGCGGCCATTCACCACACCAACTGAAAATTTTCTCTTACTCGTATTGTATCTTCCTACAGTCACTCAACTTCGACGCCTTACCGTACACCGCACAATCATTAGCAAACCACCGTATATTGCTGCCCATCCTGTCCACCAAATCATGTATGTATCTTCAGAACAACAGGGGTCCTATCACACTTCCATGGGGCACTCCTGCCGATACCCTTGTGTCTGATGAACACTCGCCATTGAGAACAACATACTATTACAGGACTATTACAAATGATTGAAGCGATTTCATAAATTCACTGTAGCTCCATTCATTGACATATGGTCACGACACACTACAGATACGTAGAAAAACTCATAAGGTTATGTTTGGCTGAAGCCGCACTTCACGTTTCTGCCGCCAGAGCGCTCGAGAGCGCAGTGAGACAAAATGGCGACAGGAGCCGAGAAAGCGGATGTCGTGCTTGAAATGCACTCACATCAGTCAGTCATAACAGTGCAACGACACTTCAGGACGAAGTTCAACAAAGATCCACCAACTGCTAACTCCATTCGGCGATGGCATGCGCAGTTTAAAGCTTCTCGATGCCTCTGTAAGGGAAAATCAACGGGTCGGCCTGCAGTGAGCGAAGAAACGGTTGAACGCATGCGGGCAAGTTTCACGCGTAGCCCGCGGAAGTCGACGAATAAAGCAAGCAGGGAGCTAAACGTACCACAGCCGACGGTTTGGAAAATCTTACGGAAAAGGCTAAAGCAGTAGCCTTACCGTTTACAATTGCTACAAGTCCTGACAGCCGATGACAAAGTCAAACGCTTTGAATTTTCGGCGCGGTTGAAACAGCTCGTGGAAGAGGATGCGTTCAGTGCGAAACTTGTTTTCAGTGATGAAGCAACATCTTTTCTTAAGGGTGAAGTGAACAGACACAATGTGCGAATCTGGGCGGTAGAGAATCCTCTCGCATTCGTGCAAATTCGCAATTCACCAAAAGTTAACGTGTTTTGTGCAATATCACGGTTTAAAGTTTACGGCCCCTTTTTCTTCTGTGAAAAAAACGTTACAGGACACGTGTATCTGGACATGCTGGAAAATTCGCTCATGCCACAACTGGAGACCGACAGCGCAGACTTCATCTTTCAACACGACGGTGCTCCACCGCACTTCCATCATGATGTTCGGCATTTCTTAAACAGGAGATTGGAAAACCGATGGATCGGTCGTGGTGGAGATCATGATCAGCAATTCATGTCATGGCCTCCACGCTCTCCCGACTTAACCCCATGCGATTTCTCTCTGTGGGGTTATGTGAAAGATTCAGTGTTTAAACCTCCTCTACCAAGAAACGTGCCAGAACTGCGAGCTCGCATCAACGTTACTTTCGAACTCATTGATGGGGACATGCTGTGCCAAGTGTGGGAGGAACTTGATTATTGGCTTGATGTCTGCTGAATCACTAAAGGGACACATATCGAACATTTGTGAATGCCCAAAAAAACTTTTTGAGTTTTTGTATGTGTGTGAGAAGCATTATGAAAATATCTCAAATAATAAAGTTATTGTAGAGCTGTGAAATCGCTTCAATCATTTGTAATAACCGTGTACTTAAGAAGCATTAGAGTCCCTCACATATCTGAGAACTTATTCCACATGGTCGTACCACACATCGCGAATATTTACGTATCCCAGCTTCTTCTGGCTTCAGTAGCACGTCAACACTGACCTCCAGAGCCAAAACCTGCGTTGTCATTCGTGAATTGTTGACTACCATGTCATTAGACCGATCCATGTCCGTAACCGTTGGCCGTACAGATCAAGGTTTGTCTGTTAGGGCGAAATTTCCTGCTCGAAATCGACTAAATCACCTCTGACATACTCGAGCCGTTACCGCGGCACATATTTCTGGGGCATTATGAGGCGGTTTTCCCCATACGACAGTAAAACAACATTAGATGTCAGTGAATTCGAAAGTAAAATTCTATGTACCGACTTGACAGAAAATCCTAGGAAGTTCTGGTCCTACGTTAAATCAGGAAGTGGCTCGAAACAGCATTTTCAGACACTCCGGGATAATGATGGCATTGAAACAGAGGATGACACGCGTAAAGCTGAAATACTAAACACCTTTTTCCAAAGCTGTTTCACAGAGGAAGACCACACTGCAGTTCCTTCTCTAAATCCTCGCACAAACGAAAAAATGGCTGACATCGAAATAAGTGTCCAAGGAATAAAAAAACAGAGGGAAGTCCACTGGACCTGACGGGAAACCAATTCCATTCTACACAGAGTACGCGAAAGAACTTGCCACCCTTCTAACAGCCGTGTACCGCAAGTCCCTAGAGGAACGGAAGGTTCCAAATGATTGGAACAGAGCACAAGTAGTCACAGTCTTCAAGAAGGGTCGTCGAGTAGATGCGCAAAATGTTAGAACATGTTTTTTGCTCGAGTAACGTGTCGTTTCTGGAAACCCACAATCTACTCTGTAGGAAAGAACATGGATTCTGGAAACAGAGATCGAGTGAGGCGCAACTCACTTTATTTGTTCATGAGACCCAGAAAATATTAGATACAGGCTCCCAGGTAGATGCCATTTTCCTTGACTTCCGGAAGGCGTTAGATACAGTTCCGCACTGTCACCTGATAAACAAAGTAAGAGCCTACGGAATATCAGACCAGCTGTGTGGCTGGATTGAAGAGTTTTTAGCAAACAGAACACAGCATGTTGTTCTCAATGGAGAGATGTCTACAGACGCTAAAGGAACCTCTAGCGTGCCACAGGGGAGTGTTACGGGACCATTGCTTTTCACAATATATATAAATGACCTAGTAGCTAATGTCGGAAGTTCCATGCGGCTTTTCGCGGATGATGCTGTAGTATACAGAGAAGTTGCAGCATTAGAAAATTGTAGCGAAATGCAGGAAGATCTGCAGTGGATAGGCACTTGGTGCAGGGAGTGGCAACTGACCCTTAACATAGATAAACGTAATGTATTGCGAATACATAGAAAGAAGGATCCTTTATTGTATGATTATATGATAGCGGAACAAACACTGGTAGCAGTTACTTCCGGAAACTATCTGGGAGTATGCGTGCGGAACGATTTGAAGTGGAATGATTATATAAAATTAGTTGTTGGTAAGGCGGGTACCAGGTTTAAATTCATTGGGAGAGTCCTTAGAAAATGTAGTCCATCAATAAAGGAGGTGGCTTACAAAACACTCGTTCGACCTATACTTGAGTATTGTTCATCAGTGTGGGATCCGTACCAGATCGGGTTGACGGAGGAGATAGAGAAGATCCAAAGAAGAGCGGCGCGTTTCGTCACAGGGTTATTTGGTAAGCGTGATAGCGTTACGGAGATGTTTAGCAAACTCAAGTGGCAGACTCTGCAAGACAGGCGCTCTGCATCGCGGTGTAGCTTGCTCGCCAGGTTTCGAGAGGGTGCGTTTCTGGATGAGGTATCGAATATATTGCTCCCCCATACTTGTACCTCCCGAGGAGATCACGAATGTAAAATGAGAGAGATTCGAGCGCGCACGGAGAATTTCCGGCAGTCGTTCTTCCCGCGAACCACACGCGACTGGAACAGGAAAGGGAGGTAATGACAGTGGCACGTAAAGTGCCCTCCGCCACACACCGTTGGGTGGCTTGCAGAGTATAAACGTAGACGTAAATGAGCCATCATGCTACGCATAGCTTGTAAACACACGTTCATGCCGTTTCATCTATCGGCAGGTACAAACACACATTGACATATCCTGTGGCACGGCAGACTGTCGACATCTATGTCGCAGGGGCGGTCAAGCAACTGAGTCACCCTGTGAGACACGGCGGGTGCACCGTTTGCAGGCACTACAGATGGAACGTGAGAGCAAACCGAACGAACTTACCAGACAACACAGTAGTCGGTCCAAATCTTTTCGAGGTTTTTAGTAACAACATTTCCCTTTTATGCGTCACTTGTATGCCATGCTGCTCCTTCCTGTGCAAGCCCCTTCACTTCCAAGTACCTACTGCAACCTACATCCTTCCGAATTGCTTACTGTATTCAACTCATGGTCTCCCTCTGTTATTTCTACCCCCCACGCTTACCTCCAGTACTAAATTGGTGATCCGTTGATGCCTCGAAATGTGTCCTACCGAACGATCACTTCTTCTAGTCAGGTTTTATCACACTTTCTCTTCTACCCAAATTCTGTTTACCTACTCAATAGTTATGTGATCTACCTATCTAATCTTCAGTATTCTTCTGTAGCACCACATCTAAAAAGCTTCTATTATCTCCTTGCCTAAAATGTTTATCGTCCGAATGTTTATTTAAGTATCGTGTAAAGAGCTAAAATAATCGGTCCTAAGCTTTTCGAAAATTTTGATAACAACCTATCCCTTTTACATGGCACATATATATTTATTCACTGTATATATTAACAAATATCTAGCATGTCTCAGTCCAAATTCTCATTTAATTATCATGAAAAAAATTGAAATAAATGGGTGAAGACCTTTTCGTGATTTTTGGTTCAAATGATTCAAATGGCTCTGTGCACTATGGGACTTAACATCTGAGATCATCAGTCCCCTAGGACTTAGAACTACATAAACCTAACTAACCTAAGGACATCACACACATCCATGCCCGAGGTAGGATTCAAACCTGCGACCGTAGCGGACGCGTGGTTCCAGACTGAAACGCCTAGAACCGCTTGGCCACACGGGTCGGCCTCGTGATTTTAGGCAACAACATTTCTCCTTTACATATTACCTATATATTTATACACTACTGGCCATTAAAATTGCTGCACGACGAAGATGACGTGCTACAGACGCGAAATTTAACCGACAGGAAGAAGATGCTTTGATAGGCAAATGATTAGCTTTTCAGAGTATTCACACAAGGTTGGCGCCGGTGGCGACACCTACAAAGTGCTGGCATGAGGAAAGTTTCCAACCGATTTCTCACACACAAACAGCAGTTGACCGGCGTTGCCTGGTGAAACGTTGTCGTGATGCCTCGTGTAATGAGAAGAAATGCGTACCATCACGTTTCCGACTTTGTTAAAGATCGGATTTTAACCTATCGCGATAGCGGTTTATCGTATCGCGACATTGCTGCTCGCGTTGGTCGTGATCCAATGACTGTTAGCAGAATATGGAATCGGTGGGTTCAGGAGGGTAATACGGAACGCCGTGCTAGATCCCAACGGCCTCGTATCACTGGCAGTCGAGATGACAGGCGTCTTATCCGCATGGCTGTAACGGATCGTGCAGCCACGTCTCGATCCCTCAGTCAACAGATGGGGACGTTTGCAAGACAACAACCGTCTGCACGAACAGTTCGACGCCGTTTGCAACAGCATGGAGTATCAGCTCGAAGACCACGGCAGCGGCTACCCTTGACGCTGCATCACAAGGAGGAGGAGGAGGAGATTAGTGCTTAATGTCCCGTCGACAACGAGGTCATTAGAGACGGAGCGCAAGCTCGGGTGAGGGAAGGAAATCGGCCGTGCCCTTTCAAAGGAACCATCCCGGCATTTGCCTGAAGCGATTTAGGGAAATCACGGAAAACCTAAATCAGGATGGCCTGAGACGGGATTGAACCGTCGTCCTCCCGAATGCGAGTCCAGTGTGCTAACCACTGCGCCACCTCGCTCGGTGCTGAATCACAGACAGGAACGCCTCCGATGGTGTACTCAGCGACGATCCTGTGTGCACGAATGGCAAAACGTCATTTTTTCGGATAAATCCAGGTTCTGTTTACAGCATCATGATGGTCGCATCCGTGTTTGGCGACATTTCGGTGAACGCACATTGGACGCGTGTATTCGTCGTCGCCATACTGGCGTATCACCTGGCGTGATGGTATGAGGTGCCATTGGTTACACATCTCTGTTACCTCTTGTTCGCATTGACGGCACTTCGAACAGTGGACGTTACATTTCAGATGTGTTACGACCCGTGGCTCTACCCTTCATTCGATCCCTGCGAAACCCTACATTTCAGCAGGATAATGGACGACCGCATGTTGCAGGTCCTATACGGGCCTTTCTCGATACAGAAAATATTCTACTGCTGCCCTGGCCAGCACATTCTCCAGATCTCTCACCAATTGATAACGTCTGGTCAATGAAGGCCGAGCAACTAACTCGTCACAATACGCCAGTCACTACTCTTGATGAACTGTGGTATCGTGTTGAAGCTGCATGGGCAGCTGTACCTGCACGCCATCCAAGCTCTGTTTGGCTCAATGCCCAGGCGTATCAAGGCCGTTATTACGGCCAATGAATATTTGTCCAATGAATACCCGATTATCATCTGCATTTCTTCTTGGTGTAGCAATTGTAATGGCCAGTAGTGTATATTAAAAATATATAACTTCTGTTTGTCTTAATATTCATTAAAGTTTCATGTAAACATCTTAAATTAACGGAAGAATTTCTCGAGGTCCTTAGTAAGAACGTTAAACAAAATTTTGAATATATATTAGTACAGATTACTTCCTTAATGGTGGTAGTAATCTGGCATTAGACCACCTGATGTCTTCTTCATCCCTCCTCCTCCAGACGTGCGCATCATGTCTTGCTACAGGGCCAGCTGTCAGCTCGCTGCAGAGTAATTCGCTTCCTCTCTCTGAGGGTAATAAATCTCGCGGGGGATCGGCGCTGTCCTAATTGCCCTGGCGACCCCACCTGTCGCAGCACCCCTCGGAGTGACATCCCGACGCGCCGGGACAGCTGCGTCCGCCAGGGCTGCTGGCCTTATCCCAGGTGACGCCCTCACGAGGGAAATTTACTCCTACGTCCTCCCGAATAAAATGAGAACTAGACACACCACAGTGCTGCCAGATTGAATCTTTCGCTCTGCAAATAGAGAGTTCACTGTGTTCAAACGTTCAACTTAGCCCCGTATAGTTTTTAGTAGCAGGATAAATATTCATTCTCGAAAGAAGCCCTCCATCTACACTGAACCAAACAAACTGGTACACCTGCCTAATATCCTATAGGCCCCCACGAGCACGCAGAGGTGCGCAACACGACATGGCCTGGACTAATGCCTAAAGTAGTGCTGGAGGGAATTGACACCATGAATCCTGCATGGCTGTCGATATATTCTCTTCTGAACGGCAAGTTGCAAGATATCCCAGATATGCTCAATAATGTTCGTACAATGTTACTTATAATCCGTCTTGATTGCAAAACATTTCAGTCCAGAACCGCGCGACTGCTACGGTCGCACGCTAGAATCCTGCCTCGGGCATGGATGTGTATGATGTCCTTAGGTTAGTTAGGTTTAAGTAGTTCTAGGTGATTGATGAACTCAGATGTTAAGTCCCATAGGTTTTTTTTTCATATGACCGGTTTCGGTTCCTCTAGAACCATCTTCAGATCTGATATTCTGGTTACATAATCCGTCTAATACAGTGACGCAGCATGTGAAAGTTGCTGTATTTGGACGGGTTACTCCTGTAACGAAATATTTGATCTGAAGTTGGTTCTAGAGGAACCGAAACCGGTCATATGAATAAACATTTTGCAATCAAAATGGATTATATTGTAAAATCACTGATTGCTGCTATCAGACATTATATCTGTTTTTGCAAAATAATGTTCGTGTCTGGGGAATTTCGTGGCCGGCGGAAGTGTTTAAACTCAGAAGAGTGGTACTGAAGCCACACTGTAGTAATTCTGGACGTGTGAGGTGTCGCACTGTCCTACTGGAATAGACCAAGTGCGTCGGAATGCACAATGGACATGAATGGATGCAGGTGATCAGACAGGATGCTTACGTACGTGTCACCTGTCAGAGTTGTATCTAGACGTATCAGGGCTCCAACTGCACATCTCCCACACCATTACAGAGCCTCGCCCAGCTTGAACAGTACCCTTCTAACATGCAGGCACATGGATTCATGAGGTTATCTCCATACCGTACACGTCCATCGGCTCGATACAATTTGAAACAAGACTCGTCCGACCACGCAATATCTTTCCAGTCATCAACAGTCCAATGTCGGTGTTGACGGACCCAGGAGAGGCGTAAAGCTTTGTGTCGTGCAGTCATTAAGGGTACACGAGTGGGCCTTTGGCTCCGCAAGTGCATATCGATGATGTTTCGCTGAATGTTTCACACGCCCAGCATTGAAATCCGCAGCAATTTGCGGAAGGGTTTCACTTCTGTCACGTTGAATGATCCTCTTCAGTCGTCGTTGGTCCTGTTCTTGGAGGATATTTTTGTGGCCGCAGCGATGTCAGAGATTTGATGTTTCACTAGATTCCTGATATTGACGGTACACTCGTGGAATGGTCGTACGGGAAAATCAACACTTCATCGCTTCGTCGGAGATGCTGTAGCCCACATAAAATTTCTTTTTGCCATTAGAACTTTCATTGCAGTCATCATCCGTCAAAAGCATAACAGACGAACATTATTACAGCGTGAAAACATAAAATGTAAGACGCAGTCTAGTTTTGATAATTAAATAAAAGTTTTTTATAAAATCTTATGTAACTACATATGTAAGTGTATGCCTGTATTCGTCGTGGCACACTAGCCACAAGTTCATCAAGGCACTGTTGGTCCAGATTGTCCCACTCCTCATTGGCGATTCGGCGTAGATCCCTGAGAGTGGTTGGAGGATCACGTCGTCCGTAAACAGCCCTTTTCAATCTATCCCAGGCATTTTCGATAGGGTTCATGTCTGGAGAACATGCTGGACACTCTAGTCGAGCGATGTCGTTATCCTGAAAGAAGTCATTCATAAGATGTGCACGATGGGAGCGCGTATTGTCGTTCATGAAGACGAACGCCTCGCAATATCTGCCGATATGGTTGCACTGTCGGTCGAAGGATGTCGTTAACGTATCGTACCTCTATGATTACGTCGATACCACATGTCACCCCAAAAAAGCAGGGAACTCCACCCGGCTGCACTCGCAGATCAGTGTGCGTAAGGCGTTCAGCCTGACCGAGTTGCCTCCACACACGTCTCCCACGATTGTCTGGTTGAAGGCATACGCGACACTCATCGGTGAAGAGAACCTGATGTCAACCCAGAGCGGTCCATTCGGCATGTTGTTGGGCCCATCTGTACCGCGCGGCATGCTGTCGTGGTTGCAAAGATGGAACTCGCATGGACGTCGGGAGTGAAAATGCGCATCATGCAGCCTATTGCGCACAGTTTGAGTCGTAACACGACGTCCTGTGGCTGCACGGAAAACATTATTCAACATAGTGGCGTTGGTGTCAGGGTTCCTCCGAGCCATAATCCATAGGTAGCGGCCATCCACTGCAGTAGTAGCCCTTCGGCGGCCTGAGCGAGGCATGTCATGGACAGTTCCTGCCTCTCTGTATCTCCTCCACGTCTCGAACAACATCGCTTTGGTCCACTCCGACACTTCCCTTATTGAGAGCCCTTCCTCGCACAAAGTAACAATGCGAACGCGATCGAACCGCGGTATTGACCGTCTACGCATGTTTGAACTACACACAACACGAGCCATGTACCTACTTCCTGGTAGAATGAATGGAACTGATCGGCTGTCGGACTCCCTGCGTCTAATAGGCGCTGCTTATGCATGGTAATTTACACCGTTGGGGGGGGGGGGGGTTTAGTGACAGCCCTAAAGAGTCAAAGGGACTGTGCCTGTGATACAATATCCGCAGTCAACGTCTGTCTTCAGGAATTCTGGGAACCGGAGTGATGCAAAATTACGTTCGCATGGAACCTTAAGAGCGCCAGTCCTGACTTAGCGAATTTTTTGATAATACTTCTTCTTAACTTGATTTCATTTATTGGTTATTGGTGTGTAGTAAAGTAACAGTTTATCAGTTGCAGGACTTGATGCAATATTGGCAATATTGACAAAATTTTCTCGAGTGTAGCGATTTTAAATTTCAATCGAACATCTGGTCCTAGGTACAAGACGACGTCGCACCTTGGAACACGTTTCCACATTCGGAGAAACCTTAATTTCCCAAAATATTTTCTGTAATTTCGCAAAAAGACTGCAGTACATAAAAGTGTCTTCCATCATTTGCCAGTCGTTCATTTTATTAGTTCTATCGAACAGGCTGTCTATAAACTACCTTCCGAGGCTGCGGAAGAGGTTAGGAGGGAAGCTTGTCGTGTATTGACTGGGGCCCGTCCACCCAAATGTAATATTACAGCAGCTGAGGCGGCTGCTTTACGTTCACTCAGAATGGATCCTGATATTGTTATTTTACCTGCGGACAAGAGAAACGCCACCGTTTTGTTGAAGAAGCACGATTACATTCAAAAGATGCAGTGTCTACTTTCTGATTCGGCGTATCGCAAAATCGGTGCTGACCCTACTAAGAGTGTTGAGAGAAAGACTAATAACCTCCTAAAGAAAAGTTCTTTGTCACAGGAGACAATCAAGAGTCTTAATTCTTACTGTGCTGTACCACCTAGATTATATGGCCTCCCTAAGGTCCATAAAGAGGCTGTCCCGTTGAGGCCTATTTTTCTAATATTGGTGCTCCGACTTATCGTGTAGCTAAACATCTTGAATGTTTGTTGAGCCCACTAGTAGTTAGGTGTGAACACCACATTAAGAACTCTGCAGATTTCATACGTCGATTGCAGGGATTGCGTTTGAATGACTCTGATATTTTAGTTTTGATGTGGTTTCTCTTTTCACTCGCGTTCCTCTCTCTGATTCGTTGCAGCTAATTGAGTTTAAGTTTGGTGTCGAGTTAACAAATTTGTTTCGTCATGTGCTGACTTCCACTTACTTTTTATTCAATGGTCAGTACTACGAACAGACTGATGGACTTACAATGGGAAGCCCGTTGTCAGCTATTGTGGCCAATATGTTTATGGAGGACTTTGAGGAACGTGCATTGGAGTCAGCGACTTTGAAACCTGCGTGTTTTTTCAGATATGTAGACGATACTTTTGTTGTTTGGCCTCATGGTAGTGAGAATTTAAATCGGTTGTTGGAACTCCTGAATTCAGTCCACCCTAATATTCAGTTCACTATGGAGGTGGAAAAGAATGGATACCTTCCCTTCCTTGATGTGTTGGTCAAAAGGAAGATTGATGATACGTTGGGACATTCTGCTTATAGGAAGCCTACTCATACTGACTTGTATCTGCGAGCTGATAGTTGTCACAATCCAGCTCAGCGTGAAGGAGTACTTCGTACCTTGGTTCACATGGCCCACGTTATCTCAGACGCTGAAAGTTTGGCAGCTGAGCTAGCACATCTCGAAGTCACCTTTCGTCAGAATGGTTATATGTTTATAGTGAGAGGCAGATCAAACATGAGTTGCGCTATCAGCCTTCTGTGCAACGGGTGAGTGACGACAAAAACGAAGTGGCACCTAAGTCTACGGCCTCTTTGCCTTACGCAGAAAGCACTTACAACAGGATTGGGCGTATTTTGCGGAAACATGATGTGAAATGTGTTTTTCGACCACCTTCAAAGATTAAGGCCCTGTTGGCGTCCGTAAAAGATGATCTTGGTTTGTGTAAGGATGGGGTCTATCGTATTCCTTGCTGTTGTTGCACGTCATATATCGGTCAGACATTCAGGACTGTGGAAGACCGGTGTATTGAACATAAGCGTCACACACGCTTACAACAGCCGAGTAAATCCGCTATTGCAGAACACTGCCTTGACACCGGTCATCCTATGGAATACAACAACACGGAGATTCTGGCTTGCACCACACACACAGACACACACACACACACACACACACACACACACACACACACCAGCGGTCGCTATAGTAGTCTCTTTGGTTGAGCGGTGTAGAAACACACGCGCGCACGCACATACGCTATTAGTCGTTATTTCGGAGACGCATTAGTCTGCTGCTGCTTCAGTACCGAAAGGAAACCAGAGTATGGTGCCAACCTGCGCTTCCGTCGTTAGGCGTTCGTTAGTCTCTCGCACATGAGCGCGATATTTGATCGCAGAGCAGCAATCTTATTCTTAATGGCCACCAGAAACCTCGCAAGTTCTCTCTCTGACTTTTGCCTCGAAAGAAAATACGGCCGCGCCTCCCATGGCTTCTAATACGCAAGAAATATGATGGAAATATAATCATCGTAAAAAAATGAGATGATAAGCTGCCAGCACTGGTTCCTTTCCTATAGTACTCGATTAAAGAAAGCTCGGAGTAACGTGAAGGCAGCAAAGCTGCCAGCCTCGAATTTTCGTAAGCACTGAACTAGGCAGCAGAACTGCACTAGTTTCGTTCGGAGTCACACATTTAGAAGATATTCTCGACTGAAATATAAGGAGCTATCTCGAATACAATTATACGCTTCAAGCCGTATCAATGACATTGATTTGTAGTACTCCGGAGGCCACTGTGACCGAGCGGTTCTAGGCGCTTCAGTCTGGAACCGCGCTGCTGCTATGATCGCAGGTTCGAATCCTACCTCGGTCAAGGACGTGTGTGATGTCCTTAGGTTAGTTAGGTTTAATAAGTTCTAAGTCTAGGGGAAGCAATGATGGAAATAAAAGAAAGGTTCAGGAGTGGAATTAAAATACAAGGTGAAAGGATATCAATGATACGATTCGCTGATGACATTGCTATCCTGAGTGAAAGTGAAGAAGAATTAAATGATCTGCTGAACGGAATGAACAGTCTAATGAGTACACAGTATGGTTTGAGAGTAAATCGGAGAAAGACGAAGGTAATGAGAAGTAGTAGAAATGAGAACAGCGAGAAACTTAACATCAGGATTGATGGTCACGAAGTCAATGAAGATAAGGAATTCTGCTACCTAGGCAGTAAAATAACCAATGACGGACGGAGCAAGGAGGACATCAAAAGCAGACTCGCTATGGCAAAAAAGGCATTTCTGGCCAAGAGAAGTCTACTAATATCAAGTACCGGTCTTAATTTGAGGAAGAAATTTCTGAGGATGTACGTCTGGAGTACAGCATTGTATGGCAGTGAAACATGGACTGTGGGAAAACCGGAACAGAAGAAAATCGAAGCATTTGAGATGTGGTGCTATAGACGAATGTTGAAAATTAGGTGGTCTGATAATGTAATGAATGCGGAGGTTCTACGCAGAATCGGAGAGGAAAGGAATATGTGGAAAACACTGATAAGGAGAAGGGACAGGATGATAGGACATCTGCTAAGACATGAGGGAATGACTTCCATGGTACTAGAGGGAGCTGTAGAGGGCAAAAACTATAGAGGAAGACAGAGATTGGAACACGCCAAACAAATAATTGAGGACGTAGGTTGCAAGTGCTACTCTGAGATGAAGTTAGCACAGGAAAGGAATTCGTGGCGGGCCGCATCAAACCAGTCAGTAGACTGATGACCAAAAAAAAAAAAAAAAAGTCTAGGGGACTGGACCTCCGATGTTAAGTCTCATAGTGCTTAGAGGCATTTGAACCATTTTGTAGTAGGCCTATACAATGTATATTTTCTTCCCATATTACGAAATACAGCGAAGAAAAGTACATAATGGTACAGATTCAAAAAATATCGTTCTTCTAAAACACAAATGGCTCTTTATTAACTCAAAGTGACGAGTGTTGCCGACACGGGGGCTCACGTTGAAAAAATAGGCACCGCATATTTATAACTACAGCGAGGATGGCCAGTGATACCTTCAGTGGGGATGCACAGCACGCTCGAAATCTTACGGGAATCGGCGAAATGCCGCGAGCAGTGAGGATAATGGGCAAGGGGCACTGCATTAGTAGAGTGTGGAAATCTGAGAATTTGGGTCTGACAGGAGGCGTGCTAGGGTAGTCTGAGCAGTTGCGATGACCACTGTGTCCGGATGGCGCAGTGGTCAGCAGGAGACCTGTGTTCGAATCCTGGTCCGGAAAAATTTTCAACTCTACCCATTGATTTAAACGGATGCCCACTGGCAGCTAATGACTTTTCCTTTTTTTGCCTTGAAGTGATATCTGATTTGCCCCAGGGAAGCGTTATAGACCCTCTGCTGTTCTTAATCTATACAGGCGATTCAGCTGCCCCTACCGATGTAGTTTCGCCCAACTGCAATATTATGTCAGGTCTTCAAAACCACGCGGAACGTTTTCGTACACTACTGGCCATTAAAAATGCTACACTACGAAGATGATGTGCTACAGACGCGAAATTTAACCGACAGGAAGAAACGGCTGTGATATGTAAATGATTAGCTTTTCAGAGTATTCACACAAGGTTGGCGCCGGTGGCGACACCTACAACGTGCTGACATGAGGAACGTTTACAACCGATTTCTCATACACAAACAGCAGTGGACCGGCGTTGCCTTGTGAAACGTTGTTGTGATGCCTCGTGTAAGGAGGAGAAATGCGTACCATCACGTTTCCGACTTTGATAAAGGTCGGATTGTAGCCTATCGCGATTGCGGTTTATCGTATCACAACACTGCTGCTCGCGTTGGTCGAGATCCAATGACTGTTAGCAGAATGTGGAATCGGCGGGTTCAGGAGGGTAATACGGAACGCCGTGCTGGATGCCAACGGCCTCGTGTCACTAGCAGTCAAGATGACAGTCATCTTACCCGCATAGCTGTAACGGATCGTGCAGCCACGTCTCGATCCCTGAGTCAACAGTTGGGGACGTTTGCAAGACAACAACCATCTGCACGAACAGTTGGACGACGTTTGCAGCAGCATGGACTATCAGCTCGGAGACCATGGCTGCGGTTACCCTTGACGCTGCATCACAGACAGGAGGGCCTGCGATGGTGTACTCAACGACGAAGCTGGGTGCACGAATGGCAAAACGTCATTTTTTCGGATAAATCCAGGTTCTGTTTACAGCATCATGATGGTCGCATCCGTGTTTGGCGACATTCGGTGAACGCACATTGGACGCGTGTATTCGTCATCACCATACTGGCGTATCACCCGGCGTGATGGTATGGGGTGCCATTGGTTACACGTCTCGGTCACCTCTTGTTCGCACTGACGGCTCTTTGAAAAGTGGATGTTACATTTCAGATGTGTTACGACCCGTGGCTCTACATTCGATCCCTGCGAAACCCTACATTTCAGCAGGATAAAGCACGACCGCATGTTGCAGCTCCTGAACGGGTCTTTCTGGATACAGAAAATGTTTGACTGCTGCCCTGGCCAGCACATTCCCAGATCTCTCATCAATTGAAAACGTCTGGTCAATGGTGGCCGTGCAACTGGCTCCTCACAATACGCCAGTCACTACTCTTGATGAACTGTGGTACCGTGTTGAAGCTGCATGGTTGGCTGTACCTGTACACGCCATCCAAGCTCTGACTCAATGCCCAGGCGTATCAAGGCCGTTATTACGGCCAGAGGTGCTTATTCTGGGTACTGATTTCTCAGGACCTATGCACCCAAATTGCGTGAGAATGTAATCACATATGTTCTAGTATAATATATTTGTCTAATGAATACCCGTTTATTATCGTTATTTCTTCTTGGTGTAGCAATTTTGATGGCCAGTACTGTATTTTGTTGTACGCTATTCGAAAACTATTAGTCCTACAGAAATAGTTAAGAAGATGTTTTTATAGAAAATTTAATGTAGTTAAATTTTGTACTGGAAACCGTTTTCGCTGGAGGCCGTGGTTTTCGATTTATTTAAGAAAAACATACAAAAGCTACTCACCTCCACCTCCACCCTCACACTCATACCTTAGCAGCCAGGATTTCTAGTATGTTTTTCGTGGCACTCCCTCCTACCACTGCCCAATAATTTTCTACTGCACGATCCATTCCTGGAATTCGACTTTTCGTCTCTGTTGATTGGGGTATTACGCCATCATCACAGTCTGCTACCGATTTAACATTATGAATTTAAACACGCCCGTGTGGTTAATGAAAGAAAAACATCTTTTTAAAGTAACACTACAACTAATTACATTGACGATTCGAGACAATCACAGCAGTTTCGTAGTCAGAAGGGCTGAAGATTACAACGATGTAATTGTTTATTTTATGCTGTTAAAATTCACAAAAATGTTGGGTGGTGTTTACACAAATGTCATTTTTACAATTTGTAGGTGCTCGACTACGCTAGTTGCTTAACAAGGTCAGTCTATGAAGACCAGAAAAAGATAGAGTGTGGGGTATAATTCATGCAGCTGCAAAATGTGATTCAAGAAACAAAAAGCATGTAGTCGCCGGGCACTGGCAACATAAACACGGAGCTCATTAAATATGTATCTGATGAACTGAAGCATATATTTTTAAATTTTATGAATTTCTGCTGGCTATGCGGACACGTGGCCGACGAATGGAACGAAGTAGCAGACGAATGCAATATAGTACACTTCGCTTACAAGAAAGACGAAAAATCACAATGCGCAAATTACCAGTAAATAAGACCCCTGATTTTCTGTTACAAAGCGTATGCTAAAGTTATAAACGAGAGATTAACACCAATAGAAGAAGCACGTATGTTAGAGGTACAATATGGTTTTAGAAAATGTAGACCATGTTTGCTTTGGCACATGTAACCAAGAAAAGAAGGGAATTTACGAGGGGCGTTGAGTAAGTACTGCAGCACGTTTTCTCTCGGTTAATTTGGGTTGAAAAACTGTGGAATTTGTTGTGGTACATCGCGGAATTTTCCCACTTCAGCCCATATAGTTTCATTAAGTTCCGATTGGTAGTGGTGCTTTACGCGGCCTTTAAGACGGTGTCTGTAACAGACGTGCATTCCGCAGCGAGCTGTCATTGAGTTTCTTTTGGTGGAAGACAAGAGCATCGCAGATATTCGTAGCCCCTTGTAGAATGTCTACGGAGACCTGGCTGTGCACGAAAACGGTGAGCATTTGGGGACGAGGCGTTTGACATTATCGCATCAAGGTCGTGCAATCCTGTCCGATCTCCAGCGTTCCAGGTGGCCACACTGGCCACACAGAGCTGTGACTCCTGGAATGTTGGGACGTGCGGACACTCTCATTCGAGGTGATCGATGGATCGCAATCAGACACCTCGCTACTCAACTGGACGTCTCTGTTGGTAATACGGGTACGCTCATCGATCATTTGGCGTGTGAAACGTGTGAGCACGCTGGGTTCCTCAACGCCTGACAGAAGACGATAAAGAGTGACGCAACAGCAAGACGTTGGCTCCGAGGCTCCCACGTTGACCACTAGAGTGGTACCATGTGGGGATATGGGCCCTTCCAATAAGGTGGCGTAAGGCAGTCGCATTGAACGGAGGTTATGTTAAAAATTAGGATTTTGTAGGCAAAAGCGTGGGGTATAAATGGTGTACTGGAATCCTGAATAAAACCACTCTGCATTCAGAAAAAAAGACGTTGTATTACTTACTGAACACCCCTCGTAGATTGGCAGTTTATTATGTTTTTATTGACAGTGAAAGGTTTTTGACAAGACAATGCGGAAAATGATGTGGGAATCACTTACTGAAATGGCAGTTCCAGAACATATGATTGCAGCAAATCAGTCATTACAAAAAATAGTAAAATAAGGATCCATATTGTAAGGACTGGGTAGAATCGGCTGATATTAATCATCGAGTTAGACAAAGGTGCCCTCTCTTCCTCATCCTTTTGAATATTTATATTGACGTTATCATTCTTAAACAGTTGATTTTATTAAATAACTCATTGAGAAGTGATAATTTTTATTTCATGACGATACTGTTTCATCTACATCTACATGGATACTCTGCAAATCACATTTAAGTGCCTGGCAGAGGGTTCATCGAACCACCTTCACTATTCTCTATTATTCCAATCTCGTATATCTTTCCTTACGAGCTCTGATTTCCCTTATTTTATCGTGGTGATCGTTCCTCCCTATGTAGGTCGGTGTCAACAAAATATTTTCGCATTCGGAGGAGAGAGTTGCTGATTGCAATTTCGTGAGAAGATTCCGTCGCAACGAAAAATGTCTTTCTTTTAACTATTTCCAGCCAGATGATAATAGGAGTATCTCGAAAAAAGGTTCAAATTGCAGTACATAATTTATGTCAAATTGAAGCGAAACGCGAAATGAGAACATCGACAGATAACACAAAAGTGCTGGCGTTTCAAGAATAAATTGTAGCACACAAGAGCCAAAATTTTTACGGCCGGACAAATAGTTGAAGAGGTCGGAAAGTTAAAATATTTAGGGTGGAATTTCAATTTTCCCAAGTTAAATGATGCAGACCTAAAATTGGCCAGATTCAGATACAACGCACATTAAAACATAACGCACGGAGAGTAACATTCATTAAACTCTACAACGTTACAACACTCCTTTCCTACTGTACGGTATCAATGTTGAACCCTAACATCTTATCAGTTACGATGAATCGAATCATCAGAGCTCAAGTTCCTCTGCTTTGAAACGGGATAGTTGTCGTTGGACTGTAAAAGAAATATCGGTATTTGACAAGAATTAAGTGCCGAACCCATTACAAATATAACTGAAAAATTCCGACCGAAATGGAAAGACCGTGTCCAACATGTGTATAATGATAGGATAACTACAGGTGCAATGCAGTATAACATAACCCGCAAGAGGAATTTGGACGTCCCTTAAAGAGACGCGGTTAACAACTCTGAACGGAACACGCCAAAAGGCCTAATCCTTGAAGACGATGATGATGGTGCTAATTTAAGTGGGTCAACAACCTTTAAATTTGTGTTCTTTATCGTGTAACCTAAATCTAAAGGAATCTTTTTTTGCATCAAACAGTACCATGTCTAAACAATTTTGCAATTCATTTTTATTTTCTGGTGTCTTTACTGGACGGTAATCGATAGCATTATCTGCAAACAACTGAAGAGAGCTGCTCACTTTGTATCCTATATCGTTTTTTATCCTGGATGATTCAGCTGCCCCTAACGATGTCAGTCTGTGCAGCCCGCAATGTTATATCTGACTTTCAAAAACCACGCACGAGTTCTTATTTCCTTGCTCGCTACTATCAAACTATTAGTCCTACAGAGAAACCTAATGTAGTTAAATTTTGTATGGGAAGGAGTGCCATGAGCAACATACTAGAAATCCTGACCGGTGAGTGGGGCTGCGCTTGAAGGTCACTTTTCAACGTTTTTCGTGAGTAACTCGAAAACTTTGGTCTCCAGCGAAAACTTATATCGTTTGGTCCTTTTTGTCTTTTATTAGCATGCGAATATGGCCATTCCAAGTGGTTAATCCCTTTAGAGAACATTTATTTTTTCTCGTTCCTGATGCTTCAGCAGCTTCGTGCGTTGTATTTGTTTAACAGTATTCCACTCTGCATTTATGTTATTATTTACTGGTTTCATGTGATGTTTCTGGTTTAGTATCTTTCGGTGTAAAAGTGTGATACTGTAATCTTAAAGTTGGTGCACCTTATAGGTTAACGTGTGGTTTCTTCTATGTTTTTTTTTAATTATGTCACTTCGTATTAAAAAGACATGTGGTGATACATCCAATCCTCTTTAAACTATTGTGTCGTTCATTCCTACCCCTCCCTTTTTATTTGCAAGAACATAAATTGTTATTGAAGCTGTACATCTAGCTGCACATGTAAATCTATTGATGTCAGAATGTTTAAGAAAGATGTTTGTTATTCTTGGTTCAAATGGCTCTGGACTCGCATTCGGGAGGACGACGGTTCAATCCCGTCTCCGGCCATCCTTATTTAGGTTTTCCGTGATTTCCCTAAATCCTTTCAGGCAAATGCCGAGATGGTTCCTTTGAAAGGGCACGGCCGATTTCCTTCCCCGTCCTTCCCTAATACGAGCTTGCGCTCCGTCTCTAATGACCTCGTTGTCGACGAAACGTTAAACACTAATCTCCTCCTCAAATGACTCTGAGCACTATGGGACTTAACATCTGTGGTCATCAGTCCCCTAGAGCTTAGAACTACTTAAATCTAACTAACCTAAGGACATCACACACATCCATGCCCGAGACAGGATTCGAACCTGCGACCGTAGCAGTCACGCGGTTCCGGAGTGAGCGCCTAGAACCGCTAGACCACCGCGGCCGGATTGTTATTCTTAACTAATGATGTGTGACAAACGCTGTTCGCTTCTTTCCGTTGTTATTCAGTGTATTTTCACGCTCTATACATTTTCTATCCTTAATGAGTCTCTTATGTACTCGGGAGTAAGTCTCCCATGAGAAGTATATAATCATTTCAAATTTATAAATGACAGAACGCAGCAATCATGCAAATCCAGATCTCGGCTAGTGCCTAGCCATTATCAATGCACTATTCTTTAATCTGATGCATGTTAGTTCCCTGCTGTTTGTGCGTCAGTCACAGTTCCTTCAATACTGACGCCCGCACAGCAGGGAACTAACATGCATCGAGATTAAAAAATAGTGCACTGATAATGGCTAGGCACTAGCCGAGATCTGGATTTGCATAATAAAACCGGCAAAAAAGGACGACTGACTGCTGCGCTCTGTCATTTATAAATTACAGAACAGTGGCTGAGTGCACCCACATTCCTAATGAAAGGTGACCTGATAATCATTTTAATTTATTTTTCCTCAGTTTTCTGATGCTTAGATAGGACAGATATGCATATGGACTTCAACTGAAAGCCAATATGGCGCCTAGTGACACTGCACTGAAGAGAGATATGACGTACATCTGACGCAGGTGGCGTTATTCCATCTCATCGGTCAACGTTTAAAAGGCGCTTCAGAACAGGCCATTTGTCATGGTAAATATTGCTCTGCGCGTTCGGAAAGACTCCCAAACGTGCTTTTTCCACGCTGTGACGTCAGATACTCGGCACTCTCAACTCTCAAAGTTGCAGAGTCGGTGTACCGGCGGGTTTACGCTATAGGAACATACTCAACATGTACGAGGGTCACTCCAAAAGAAATGCACACTATTTTTGTAAAAATACAGTTTTCATTCCGCATGTGTGTAAATACATCCTTCCCGCTTGTTTTCAAACTTAGCTCAACCTGTTTCCGTGAGTGGCGCCGTCACAGCATGTCTTCAAGATGGCTGCTACACTTGACGTTCGTCAGAAGCAACGTGCTGTCATAGAATTCCTGTGCTGTGATAACGAGACAGTGGGAAACATCCACAAGGGGTTGACAATGGTGTATGGAGATGCTGCTGTCGGTCGCAGTACAATTAGTCGATGGGCAAGCAGGTTACATGATGAAAGCGGGCACGGCAATATTGAGGATTGTCCTCGCAGCGGCAGGCCTTGTACTGCACACACTCCGGACAATGTGCAGAGAGTTAACGAATTGGTGATTGCTGACAGACGCATCACAGTGAACGAATTGTCACGCTACGTTGGGATAGGAGAAGGAAGTGTTTGCAGAATATTGAAAGTGTTGGCGTTAAAATAGGTTTGTGTCAGGTGGGTTCCCAGTATGTTGACAGTGGCTCACAAAGAAACAAGAAAAACGATATGCAGCGAACTTTTGGAACAGTAGGAGAATGGTGGAGATGAATTTCTTGGAAGGATTGTCACAGGTGATGAAACGTGGCTCCATCATTTTACACCAGAGATGAAGAGGCAATCAATGGAGTGGAGGCATGCAAATTCACCCAAGAAAAAAAATTCAAAATCACACCTTCTGCCGGAAAAGTTATGGCTACGGTGTTTCTCGATTCCGAAGGACTCTTGTTTGTGGACATCATGCCAAGTGGAACCACCATAAATTCTGATGCATAGGTGGCGACACTGAAGAAACTTCAAGCTCGACGGAGTCGTGTTCGACCACATCGGCAAAAGCAGAATGTTTTGCTGTTGCACGACGATGCACGGCCACATATCAGTCAAAAAACCGTGTAAGCGATCATAAAACTCGGATGGACAACACTGATACACTCGCCTTACAGTCCTGACCGGGCTCCATGTGACTATCATCTCTTTGGGAAACTGAAAGACTCTCTACGTGGAACAAGGTTTGAAGATGATGACTCCCTTGTGCACGCTGCCAAACAGTGGCTCTAACAGGTTGGTCCAGAATTTTACCGTGCGGGGGTACAGGCGCTGGTTCCAAAATGGCGTAAGGCAGTTGAGAGGGATGGAAATTATGTGGAGAAATGAAAATATTGTTCCTAAAGGATGTATCTACTACACACTGTAAAACTTTCAAACATTTAGAATAAAATATGGATTTAAAAAAAAATAGTGTGCGTTTCTTTTGGAGTGACCCTCGTATATGCTCACTATTCCCTGTTAAAAGAAATTTGGCTTGGATCCCTTACACTGGAGCAGCTTTCTAAGACGTGACGCGCAAGTCATCCGAACCAGCCCAACATAACTACTGTTGAGGGTTTGTCTAATTACGTTTCGAGCACTTCAGCGCGCCAAATAACTCGCGATGAAGCGACACTGCGTCCATCAGCGCCTCCGACACGCTGTTCTGGAATCGCGCCTTCACCGCCTGACTGTGCTCGACTTTCAGGGTCTGGAGTGGAATGGAGTATTGTGGGGCAGACAGTTGCGGGTCTGCTTTCTCTCATGGGTCCTGTCATCCTGGCAGCTAATTAGCAGAGCAGATTTCTTTCGGCGCTTTCCTCCCTCCGTCTGCGGGCTTCCGCGTCGCGCAGACGACAAAGCGCCGCAACCTTTACAAAGGAACCTGGGCCCGGCGATGACGTCACTATGGCAGAAATAAAGAAAAGAGGGGCGAAGGCGGAAGCCAGAGGGAAGTCTGGCTGGGGTGGGGGTTTGTGACGGGGGGGAGGGGGAGGGGAAGGAGGGCTGATAAGCAGTCGTGGCCTGATGGGCGCCTCTCCTCTCACAGACAAAGGGACAATGCCGGCTTTATGCGGTGCAGGTCTTGCAAGATGGCTAATTCCCGAGCTCCCGACAGGTAGAAACCGGAACGCCCTAGCTGACATACGGTGCCGTCCAAAGAGCGACGTCCAAATGAGGTTTGGTACCTCGCAGTGCAATCACAAGGAGCAACAGTTGCTGCAAACCGCACCGGATGTGAGACAGTGGCGTGGCCACGCCCACAAAGGCAGCCGCAGCCACTCTTCTACTTACGGCCGAGCACAGTCACCACTCAACCAGTCTGCAATCATCGACTAAATGCTGTTGCACATTTTGGCATGTGTGGATCGAGAGCATGCCCTGTATGGTCTCGATCCACACATGCCAAAAAAGTCACTACAGTCCTTAATGAAACATGCAGGCTAACAACAGGATGCACGAAACACACTCCACTTGGGAAAATATACAAGGCAGCTGGATTCTCATCTCCTGAATCCCGAAGAATTGCGCACGAACATACAGAAAAATTTAAACAGATTTTCGACGAGCGCCACCCGCTGCATGGTTCTTCATGTGGACGTAGCAGACTCAAATCCCGCAAGAGATTTCTCACTAGTGAACTGAACGAGCCTCCGGAGGACTACCCTGCCTCACGAGAAATACCCAGCGGCAGTACATCAAGCTGGAAGATTTGGAGAACACTGAACCGCATCAGAACAGGCGTAGCACCAGTTAAAGCAAACCTAGTCAAATGGGGCTTCAAGGGCGAAGGAGACAACAAATGCGACTGTGGTGAAGTTCAGGATATGGAACACCTTCTACAGTCTTCACTTAACACACGAGTTAGCTAGACACCTTGCCTCAATGCTGCAGCCTTATGTTGGCAGGATGGACAGTCATATTAAAAATTCAGCTCATTTCATTGACAAGTTAAAGGAAACGAGCGTGGGCCCGGATGATATCCTCGTCATTTTTTACGTTGTGTCGTTATTTACCATGATTCCGGTAAACGAAGCTATCTTATGCATACCCGATATTTTTCCTACCGATATTGTGGCATTATTCCGACACTGCCTCACCACAACTTACTTTCAATACAATAATGACTTTTATGAACAATTGACGGTGTGGCTATGGGCAGTCCTCTCAGTCCTGCTGTGGCTAATTTATTTATGGAGATTTTTGAACAACGGGCGTTGCAGACTGCCAGTAAGAGACCAGCCAGATGGTATCGCTATGTCGATGACACGTTCGTAGTATGGACACACGGAGCAGAGGAGTTGGATGCCTTCCTGACACGTTTAAACAGCATTAATCCGAAAATCCAATTCACTATGGAGACGGAAAGGAATGGGCAATTGAATTTCCTGGATGTGTCTGTGATTAAACGACGGGACGGAACGTTGGGCCATAAGGTGTATAGAAAGCCCACACATACTGATCGTTATCTACACAAAGATTCAAACCACCACCCTAGACAAAAAAGAGGTGTAATGAAAACTTTGATAGACAGGGCGTACAAACTTTGTGAACCTGTTTATTTAAAAGATGAGATTGAACATCTACGGACAACTTTCGTGAAGAATGGCTATTCCAGCAAGGATATAGATCGAACACTTCGCTCTAGGCAGAGAATCAGGAGCAACGAAGAAAAACAGTTGCCCAAGGGCAAAGTTTTTCTTCCGTTCATAAGTAAAGTCACAGATCGCAATGGGAAAGTTTTAGGCAAGTATTGGGTGGAAAGTACTTTCAGACCCACTATGAAAATAAAAGAATTTTTAAGGTCGGCAAAAGATGCACGACACCCTTTGGCTACACAGGGGGTATATAAAATTCCTTGTAGTTGTGGACAGGTTTACATCGGTACCACAAAGAGAAGTGTGAACACCCGTCTTGTTGAACGTAAGAGGAATTGCCGCCTGGGTCACACGGATAAATCGGCCGCAGCGGAACTTGTTTACCAGGAAGGTGATCATGAAATAAAATTCAGCGAGACGAGCGTCATATCAAAAACCTCGCATTATTATGCACGCTTGTATAGAGAGGCTATCGAGATTGATAAACATCGTAATAATTTTAACAGGAAAGACGAAGGTGTTAAACTGGATAAAATTTGGATGTCAGCGTTGCACCGCAAGCGTGACGATCGATTACTTTCAATCGAGAATGTTCGCATCACCAGAGACAATCTCATAGCCGACGCCACGTGATCGACTGTGGTGCCCTCTGTACTGCTTATATAATCAGCTCTTCCTCGAGTTCTCTTCGCAGTTCACCGTTTTACCTCCGAGGATGTCTCCCGCAGTAGGAGACGAAACTTCGACCACGGCCTATCAGCCCGGAAGTTTTAAGTGAAGACAATACCGGCCGTGAAAGCTTACATTGTATGACCTTCTACAGTGTTCCATCTGCCCCACAAGGTGTACCCTTGACGAACTATGGCTTGAGAAGAGAAACATTGGACTTGGCCCGACATTGGGCAAAAAGGCTTTGAAACAAATCTTCGGACACGAAAAAGTAAAGTAAAGCTGTTTGCACACTACGCTAACGAAATATTCATCATTTTGATCTGCATCTCTTGTCTTCATTTCCGTGTTTCCAGTTAAATTATAGGGTACAGGTTCCACCTTTTTGCAAAACTGCTGGTATTTTCTTCATACCCAGTCATGCTTCAGCACCTCTGTGTCATCATCAGTGGGATTTGTTTATTGAAAACCGTGAACAGTGATTTTCTTTAGCGAGACCTAAAGAAAGTTTTTGTTAGTTTTTGCTGGCCGCTACGGCCGAGCGATTTTAGGCGCTTCAGTCCGGAACTGCGCTGCTGCTATGGTCGCAGCTTCGAATCCTGCCTCGGGCATGGATGTGTGTGATGTCCTTAGGTTAGCTAGGTTTAAGTAGTTCTAAGTGTAGGGGACTGATGACCTCAGATGTTAAGTCCCGTAGTGCTTACAGCCATCTGAATTTTTGTTCGTTTTTCTTCTTATTGTGATTTTACATTGTGTGGTTTCGCAGGAGCATCTGTATGGTGTCCCGAACTGATGGCTTGTCATCTGCAATCCAAACGATGTAAACGTGAATTCCACCAGCGAGTTAACACATCCCTTAATTTTTTTAAAAAAAGAACGTGATTTTGGCGAGGCGAAATGTTTTGTATATATATTTGTTGTTACTTGCGTTTTCTTGTGACTGATCCTTCTTCTTCGTTTGCGTTCTGAGGACACTGCACACACATATTAAGGAACTTTGTGTAATTTTCTTCGTTATAAAAGCCTTTTCAGTTCGCAAAACTTTGTTAGATTATTTACAATCTAAACTAAGTTAACTTTTTACAGTTTTTAATAAACGAAACCCATTGATGACGACACAGAGGTGCCAAAACATGTGTGGATAAAAAGAAATAGAGTTTTTGCAAAAAGATGGTATCTGTAGCCTATAACAGACCAACGAAAGCCAACGGACGGCAAGCAACTGCTTCGTTGTCCGAGATTTGCTTAGTGTGTACGAGCGGCGAATCTGAGACAACGCAGCGGCTGTCTTTGGTTGCGTTTCGGACTGCCGGGCGCTGGGCATTGGACACAACTTCTCGTGTGGACGCCGGGTCGAATGTTCGTTGGTTCAGTATCGATTTGCTGTGTCTATTTAACGGGTATGTACTGATGAAGTCTAAATCTAGCGGAGTATTGAGTAGAATGCGTAGACAGCATTAAAGCTGATAGTTTTATCGTGAATGGGAATGTTTATGGAATCGCGATTGTAAAAACTGAAAAGATTAGGTGCTTGGAGAGAAATAGGTGAGCTGTTAGAAAACAATGTCCATAATGTGAAAAATAAAATAAAATCTTTATTGATATCTTTTTAGTGCAGGTACAGCTCTCCTAAATTGGAAACTTTAAGGCAGGGCGGCACAAGGTGCATGCACCGGTGCATCGCACAGTGCAGAGTGCAGAAGACAGCTGCGCTATGTTGACGACGGTGCAGACCCCCCACTCCTCGGCTTTGCGCAACAGCGCTGCCTCTCACTTCCTTAGCTTGTGTCGCTCGCGCCGCCTGTCTCGACCTGTTTCAAAGCTTTCACCCTGTTGTCTTCGTCATTGCCAAATACTAATGTACACTAGGTGGAGACCTTAGTTTGGTGTACCGGCACAAAAGATATTTATATAATACCTGTAATGGTAACAATTTTAAACTTGGTTTCAACACAAATGTATCTTCCTATGTGCTCTTTATTTTATTTGCAATTATGCTACAAAGATCTGGAACAAGAGATTGGCCGACAGCAATTCTGAGAGAATTTTTTAAATTACAATTAGAAATACACGCAATCTAGTTTTTGTACAAGACAAAACAGAAAAAACCTTTCTCATACACAAGTGGAACCAAACATAGAAATAATCTTCGCTGCTTCTCTGTGTAACTTGGGAAATTCTTCCTTCGGCAAATTCTGGTGGAATTGGAAAAAACCTTTTGTATTGTAAAACACATCCTTTCGGTGAACATCGCTTTGCAAATCAGTTAGTTCGAAATGTAAATCTGAAGGCGCACTTTCAATACCCATCGCAAAAGGTTTCACAAAAACATCGAGAATTGGCTCCTGGTAGGTAATTTCCTGAAACAATAACAAAGCCAATGTTAATAAATGAAAGTAATGCAAGCCGTTGTTTCGAAGTACTAAAATGCGATAGATTTTAATAAACATGTAATGTGTACTATTGGTTTCAATGTAATGTTACACTTGCATATGTAACGCAATCTCCTTTATTTAGCTGTAGGTCATATACCGGCCATTACCTGGAATCGTTCGTTAAACGCATTTTCAAGGGATTGCAGCACCTCGACGTATTTTTCAAAGCGCGCTCCTTCCTGCACAGATGCTGTCAAACAAAAACACTGTACCGTTTTGATTAGAGCGGTTATAAAAATCACTCTGTTTTAATAAAGGTACAACTTATCTCTCGCTTACCTAGTTCAGGAAAGTGTTGCGTATTTTTCCCTGAAAAGTTGTTTTTGAGGAGCTTCAGTTTATACTGGAAAACGTTTATTTTGCTGATCATATCGTTGATGAGATTGTTTTCTTTTTGGAGTTTCAGACTTAAATCATTTAGGAAAGCCATAATGTCTGCTAAAAATCCTAAATCAGCTACCCATTCAGGGTCATGAAAAAGTGGCTCTCTTAAAACTGAGCCACAGTGTGGCGTAGTCGAAAAATTCCGGAAATCAGTTTCCGTTTGCTCAGCCAGCGCACCTCAGCGTGGTAGGGAATCTCTGGATACTCCTCTTCAAAGGAAATCAAAAATTCTTTGAATTGACGATGAGTGAGTCCATGAGAACGAATGTAGTTCACGATACACACCACTACCTTCATCTCATCTTGAAGACGGATAACTTTCGCACAAAGAACCTCTTGGTGCGCAAAACAGTGAACGGAAGGTAAATTCGGCATATTAAGTTTTTTCCGCAGTAGGCCAATAAACCCTTTTGCTTTACCGCACATTGCTGGTGCCCCGTCTGTGGTTACGCAAAACAGCTTTTCCTAAGGGAGTCCTATTCCTTCAGCTGCCATTTCAACAGCTGCTAAAATATCCGCCCCTGTAACAGTGTCCTTCAATGAAATCATATCCAGGAGCTCTTCCGTTATATGTAGGTCGTCGTCCACGCCACGCAAAAATATTGCTAACAGAGCCGTGTCGTTAATATCCGTGGACTCATCAAGTGCGATGGAGTACGCCAGGAAGTTTTCAATTTTGGCTGCCAGTTGTTCATGCAAATTCTCAGCAATGTTGTTGATTGGTTCAAATGGCTCTGAGCACTATGGGACTCAACTGCTGTGGTCATCAGTCCCCTAGAACGTAGAACTACTTAAACCTAACTAACCTAAGGACATCACACACACCCATGCCTGAGGCAGGATTCGAACCTGCGACCGTAGTAGCAGCACGGCTCCGGACTGGAGCGCCTAGAACTGCACGACCAATGTCGTTGATTCTCCGTGTATTGTCATTCTGGAAAGTGGTATTCTGCTGTACGCGGGAGCTAATGTGGGATTCATTGTCTCTACTACGTCCAACATAATGTTTTTTTTTTTATTAATGGCCCGTCTATAAATGGACTCCCAGCTCTTGCTAAACGTAGAGCAACTTTGTAACTAGCTCTGAGAGTCCTTTCGCAACACCCCTCATCTTCTTCACCCTAAAGTAGAGAAAAAAGATATGTTAGAAATAATTTATGCGAAAACTAAAACTAAGGAATCTAAACAAATGTTATTTCGTTTCGCATGACCTTTAACCAAAATATACATGCTAAAGTACTTGCAACAAACCTCGTTTGTAGATACAGAATTCTCTCCTGCAAGAGTTTGCAACTTCCGTAATTCTTCCTCTCTGGCATCCCCTGTTACATCACTATGCAATTCTGAATGCAATTTGCTGTAGTGCCTTTCAATAGACGATTTTCTGACACACGTAATTAGTGTACCGCAGATTAGACACTTGGCTTTATCGTCACAACGCACAAAAAAGTAGGAGAGTTCCCATTCCGGTTTAAATTGACTTTCGGCAATTTTCCCTTTTTTTGGAGCAGATTGTTCCATTATTACGGTAATTGTCTTGCGCTTACGTATTCCAATGTTGACTAAGCCGTCTAGCAGCGCATTCGGCAGCGCACAGCGTCGGCCTCACCTGGCAAGCCGAGTTGAGGCGAAGTATGCCGAGTTGAAGCGACGCACTGTGCAGGCACTCGCTGCACCTCGCTTTGCACGCGTGCGGTTTTCCGTGTTTGTGCGGCCCTGCTTTAAGGTCTACACAATTCAATAACCTGTAGAACTAATTCGCAAAAAACAAGTAATGAACTAGCCCATATTCCAATTCAGCTTTCAGGTAAGCCGTCAGTTTTGTCACATCGCATTGCTCCGTACTTTTTAAAACGATCGTCCACCAACATCGTTTCTTCTTCGATTTATTTTTCTGACTAGCAGCTTCTTGCAGTAAAATTAATGCTGCATATGCGTTGACTGCTAGACCTTCTTCTTCCCTCATAATACTGGCTAGTGAAATTGTAATTAAAACGCTACCTTATAACAGTAAAAAAATGGAACCAACCTCGACAATTTACCAGGGGTAACCGAAATTCCACACGTATTGGTCTCACCGCAGACTGCTAGACTGAGCCACACACAACTGATTTCATCAAAGTGTACGGGCCTGAAGATGGCGTTGATGCAACGTCGAAACTAGTGCCGAAGTAAATATAAAATCTTAAGTATAGCTGGAGGAATTAATAAAAAATTATACCATCTGTTCCCACCTTCATCCTGTTTAAATATGGATGTACGAAGATGAAATTCCTCGTGGCCGAATTCATTGGTCTCAAGTCCTTGAGTTGGTGACGATGGTAAGCCGAACGCTAATGGGTAGGAAACCAATTTCATTCTTTTGCCTTCGTCGGGTTAGTGTGCACTCGCCTTAAGTACAGTAGCGCAACTGTGTGAACAATGAATTAGGCTGAACACTATGTGAAAGTTACCGTCAAATTTACTCTCAGTGAGAGACTTGTATTTGGCCTGCATCAATTAATTTTTATAGGTAGTTGTAAATACTGATGACATTCCTGAGGAAATAGACTCTACAATGTTAAGTAAGTCTTCTTATCTATGTTGCAATAAAGTGAACCAATAATTTATGCGTTATGGTATCGACTCAGTCTCCTCACAGAGCAAACCAAAGAATGCACCATTGTGCCAGTGAGTGTACTTCCAGCAAGCGCAACAGAGTGTACATCAAGGTTCATTTACAACTGTATGTGATCAAGAGAAGCCAACAGCCTTGCCACAGTGATAACACCAGTTCCCATCAGATCACGAAGTAAAACGCTGCCGGTATCGGCTAGCACTTGGATGGGTCACTGTCCGGGTCTGCTGAGTGCTGTTGGCAAGTGGGGTGCACTCAGCCGCTGTGACACCAGTTGAGGAGCTACTCGATTGACAGGTGGCAGTGCGGGTCACGAAACCTCACAACGTCTCGGAGGGTGGTGTACTCACCACATGCCCCTCTGTATCCACACCCGGTGATGCCTATGTGCTGAGGATGACACGGCGGCCGGTCGGTGCCATTGGGACTGCTCGGACAGTGTTTGTTTTTTTATGGGCAAGAAAAACCACAGGCGAACCAAACAAAGATGACAGGTAAAGGTAAATTCGATAATACTCCGACAGAGTCACTGAGACACATTGATCAGTCAAAACATTTTGATCATGGCCCACTGCAAGGCCGAATGCCAACTGGTAACGTTGTGGGCACATGACGCTTTAAGGAAAGTATATGAAAGTGGAACAGAGATGAATTAGGAATCACTGTATCGACGATAATGGGAAAAACCACTAACACCAGCGTCTTTGAGAAAAGACACTTTGTTACGGCCTGGCGGCTCTGAACAACCATCTGGAAGCTGGTCTGCTGTACGGTTGCTACTGTCATGGTTGAACGACACTGAAATCACAAACAGGTTACAGGGTCATCACTTAACACTTCCGGGCTGAGATGCCGTGGTCCATACGTAAGACTCTCCCCTGACGTTTCGCCTTCGACTGCGGAAGGCATCCTCCGAGGACAACATCTGCCGCGAAAGCTTTCATTCTAGGTTACAAGGTGCTGGACGTCCATTCCTTGTCACAGGACGCGGCTGGACAGAGGTGGTTTGCCCTTTCTGTGAAGCAGGACAGGCGGCAATCTATGGCAGACCTAACGGCAGAGTACAGTGCTGGTGCACGCAACGGTGTTTCGGAGCGCATTGTTAAGCGCACGTTGTTGGACATGGGGCACCACACGACTCCTAAGTGTTTCGATCAATTACGACTGCAGTGGGCACAGTGTCATTGACATTGGGGTTTGGATCAATGGTCATGTGTTACCTGGTCAGATGAATCACGTTTCTTGTTGCACCAGGTTGATGGTCGTGTTAAGATATATCGACATCTAAGTGAGCAGTTAGGCAAAACAATCACCACCGAGGAAGGTGGCGCAGTGATCAGCACACTGGACTCGCATTCGGGATAACGACGTCCGGCCACCCTGATTTTGGTTCTCCGTGATTTCCCTACACTGTTTCTGGCAAATGTCAGGATAGTTCCTTTGAGAGGGCACGTCCCACTTCCTGCCCCATCCTTCCCTACTCCGAAGGGACAGATGACGTCGCTGTTTGGTCCCTTCCCACACATCAACCAACCAACCAACCAAACATGCACGAAGCCACGGACACAAGCTGGTGAGAGCAGTATTACGCTGTGGGGGATATTTATCTGGGCTTCCATGGGAAGCCACCATGACAGCTGTGGAACATTATTCTGGACCATCTGCATCCCTTCATGCTTGATGTCGTCTGCGACGGTGAAGGCATGTCCCAGCAGGGCAACAGTCAGTAAGTCAGAATCGTGCTAAGCGTTTTCAGGAGTATGGTGCTGAACTGACGTTGATGTATTGGCTACCAAGTTCGCCTCACTTGTACCCGATGGAACACATCTGGGATGCTACTGGGGGCCAGCTCCACATCCCCAAACCACCAGCCCTTTATATATGTGATCTGGATGACCTTTGCCTAGACGTCTAGTGACACAAATCTCCAGAAACGAGTGCAGCAAGGAGGAGGTTCCCTGCTGTTTTGGAGTGGCACTATGTGGGAACGACGTACGCCGCTGGTGATCACGGAAGGCGCCGTAAGGGCTGTACGATTCGTGAGTGCCATTCTCCGACTGATAGTGCAACCATATCGGCAGCATACTGGCGAGGCATTTGTCTTCATAGACGACAATTCGCCCCCCTATCGTGCACATATTGTGAATGACTTCCTTCAGGATAACGAAATCGTTATGATGAACTTGTAGATAGTACGTCGCGACGAAGACAGGCATGCATAAATGCAAGAGGACGTGCTACTGCGTATCAGAGGTACCGATGTGTACAGCAGTCTGGACCACCACTTCTGAAGGTCTCGCTGTATGATGGTAGAACATGCAACGTGTGGTTTTCATGAGCATTAAAGTGGAAATTACGTTTATGCTGATCTCTATTCCAATTTGCTGTACAGGTTCCGGAACTCTCCGAACCGAAGTGATGCAAAACTGTTTTTGATGTGAGTATCGTGACCGTGCACCCGAACACTTCATAACAGAGTCTCCAACACTTGAGGGTAACACTTCTCTTCATCGATGCCTGTACACCATCAGAAATCATAGGCGTGTTTCGAATGCAATCACAACAATCCGCCGGCCGCGGTGGCCAAGCGGTTCTAGGCGCTTCAGTCCGGAACCGCGCGGCTGCTACGGTCGCAGGTTCGAATCCTGCCTTGGGCATGGATGTGTGTGATGTCCTTAGGTTAGTTAGGTTTAAGTAGTTCTAAGTTCTAGGGGACTGATGACCTCAGATGTTAAGTCCCATAGTGCTCAGAGCCATTTGAACCACAACAATCCACAGTGAGTTGGTGAGTTTCATCGACATAATACAAGGCTGTAATCCATCAAAGCTTTTACATATCGCCAAGGAAGACAATCCAATGAGTTTAAGAGGAGGGCCCTGGAAGACAATGGCACTGGTGAGCCACAAGCGATACACTTGTGGACGATTCGAGCCACATATTTCCCAACAAGAACATGAACGCGTGCCGGTGTACCATCGTAAATGTATCACATATGCATCCTTCCAGCAACAGGGAAATCACCTAAACAGTCGTTAATAGTGTTGTAACACTGGCATGACTGCACTTTTGCACACATCGTATCGGGGAAATAACTGCTTTCGAGGCCTAGGTTTGTTACGATTATCTTTCGTTTTACTGTACTCTTTCTCTTCTTCTTTGGCACTGCAGCCCTTGATGGGTTTGGCGTCCTAAAGAATCTTCCTCCATACAACTCTGTTCTTTGCTTTCCTCTTCCATCCTCAGGCTTTCACCTTGGTAAAGTCAGCCACAACATTGTCCAGACGTCTAGCTCTTGGACGACACTTCCTTTTGGTGGAATACCATCTGCTTTCATTATTCGCCTGGGTAACCTCTCATCTATCATCCTCTCCATTTATCCTAAGCAACATATTGTTTGAAATTTAACAAATTTCGCTTTATCTTTCCCTTGCATAAGCTCTTATATTTCATGGTTGTACTTTATTCTCCAACCCTCTGCCGCTCTCAAGAGCCCATAATTTTTTCGAAGGATTTTCATTTCAAATGCTCTTCAGTTATTTACAGAAAAAACCCGCTTCAGTTACCAGTAATAATTTACTCCACGACCGGTTTCGAAGCATAAAGCTGTGGTTGCTGGTCTTGCCCTCCCCTGCGATTGTCAGGTGTGGATGTGAACCCCCATGACTGACTGGCCCAATTGTCACACATTTATGTTCCCATAATTATTTGGTGGCACATGAAGATGAAGCTTTATGCTTTTAAACCAGTCGTGGAATAAATTATGGAATTATTGGCAACTAAAGTGGGTCTGGATTCTATAAATATGTTCCTCAGTACGGTTGTTCACTTCATTGGGTTGTTAGTATCTGCTTCTGCCATCATCCACATTTCTGACTCACATGTAACAACTGGTCACACAAGGAAATAGTATAGTCTTAACTTTGTTGGTCTTGTAATTAGAGAATTCTGGAGTACTTGCAAGTTTGAATAATACGCTCTGTTTCCTGCTTGTATTGTTTCTCTGTACGCTACTCTCTCCTTTACCTTGTACCTGTAGAATGAGATACTCCATATATTATTATCACTGGAGCCAATCGTCAGACTAAAAATCGTTTCTATCATAAAAACTTTCTGAAGTCATGGTCTTATAAATATTTCTTTATTTACCACAACCGGTTTCTACAGACTTTTCTGTCATCTTCAGGTCTTTAAAAATTCTTTGACTGAATTTTCTCATGTTGAGAAGTCGGAAGGGGCGATCTGTTTTATTTGGTAAAAACATTCTAAAGCCAACATTGCGTAAATATTTAGTTATTTACGACAAGCGGTTTCGACAGATCAATTCACTGTATAAATTCTGCTTCGGGTCTTTAGGGTATATTCAGCTCTCCAGACTGGCTGAGGAAACAGTCAAGTGCATTTCCACTTGTCACGCGCTGGTGAGTAATGTAATAAACAAATGCTCTGGTATTGTTTACGTCGCTGCGAATGAAAAAATGGTGGAAGACGGGCCGCTGCGTGGGAGGGGACTGTCAAATGGGCCGAGCGTCGAGCCCTGGGGGACAGCCGATTACTGGATCGTAATTACCCCGCCTGCCATCTGCCGGCGGGGCGCGGAATCCAATTCCCGGCGGTGCGGGCCAGCTGGCGCCATTAGGCCAGCGGATTGTCTCCACAGGCGGGAAGAGGGGCAGATCTGTTGGGACGTGGGCGACAGTCAATGCGAGTAGCCGAGCGGAGCGTTTGGGGTGGGGCGGACATCTCGGGGGAACATGTGCTTGAGTTACAGATGCATGTTCAACGACTACCAGCCTATAGACTGCCGCAGAGGGTGCTTTGTACCAATATCAGCGATTTTCTGTCCCATTTCGTCCGTATGCTGATTGATGTGAAGAACACTGGAGGAAAAAATCGCAATCCAAAAAGTAATTAATGTAGAGCAATGGAATTTCATGAATAAATTTTTCTGGGTAATATAGTGATTTACATTGCACGTTCACAGGTAAGTGCGAAATGAGCCATTGTAAACATGAAATGCTGCTACAAGCCGGCCGGAGAGGCTAAGCGGTTCTAGGCGCTTCAGTTTAGAACCGCGCGACCGCTACGGTCGCAAGTTCGAATCCTGCCCTGGCCATGGTTGTGTGTGATGTCCTTAGGTTAGTTAGGTTTAGTTAGTTCTACGTTCTAGGGGACTGATAACCTCAGATGTTAAGTCCCATAGTGCTCAGAGCCATTTGAACCATTTTTTTTTTGTTGTTACAATAACAACCAGTGTAGCTGACAAAATGTTGAATGCAAGCATTCAAACGTGCCTGCATTACGTTTTAAACGTGCCAGGTGTCAGTCTGTGGGATGGAGGTCCATGCCTGCTGCACTTGATCCGTCAAAAACTGACGGTTAATGCTGGTTGTGAACGACGCTGAAGTTTTCGTCCTGTGGTGTCCCATATGTGCTCGAGGAGACTGACATGGTGATCGAGCAGGTCAAGGCAATATGTCCACATTCTGTAGAGCATATTGGGTAACAACACCAGTACTTGGGCGAGCATGTTGGAAGGCACCCACTGGACTGTGGCACAACAGGTCGAATCGCCAGACTGATGTACTAGTTTACAGTCAAGATGCAGGAGAGGGCTCCTCCTGTCACATGAAGGACTAGATCATAACTGCAGGTGTAGATCCATTGTTTCTGGGAAGCCGACAGTCTGGCTGCACGTACTCAACTGGCCTCCAACTCACCAACACACAGCCATCACTGGCACCGAGGCGCAACCAATTCTCATTAGAAACCACAACAGACCTCCACCTGCCTCCCAATGACTTCTCGCTACACACCATTGAAGTCGTAAATGGCGACGGTTTTGGGTCATTAAAATGCGCGCTACATGGCAGATGGCTCGGAGTTGTCCTTGAAGTAACCGATACATAACAGTTCGATGTGCCACTGTGGTGTCAAGTGCAGCTCATATTTCTGCTGGAGATGCAATGCGATGCGCCATAGCCATACGCCGAACACGTCTTCCCTCTCGGTAGTTCCACGTGGCCGTCTGGAGCCTGGTCTGCCTGAGAGCGTACATTCTCGTGACCACCTCCGCCAGCAATCTTGTACAGTGACTACATCCATCTTTGAGATGTAGAAACACGCCTACCGAATTCCGATTCTCTCACACAACTCCTCCTTGGTGTTACGAACTTTTTTGTCTGTATATCTACCTATTCGGCCGGCCGGTGTGGCCGTGCGGTTCTCGGCGCTTCAGTCTGGAACCGCCTGACCGCTACGGTCGCAGGTTCAAATCCTGCCTCAGGCATGGATGTGTGTGATGTCCTTAGGAATGCAAAGACTGCTTCCAGAATCTACCAAGTGGGTCACAAATGCACATTCATTCGCCGATCGCGGATGGAAGCAACCGCACAAGTTCACACGGCCAGCTGCCATCTAATTATCTGCCAGCAGTTCAGTGGTTACCAAAAATACGAAATAGCAATGCCTGTGTTATTAAGAAGTACGGTGCAGTGTTCCTTCGAACACGCATACAATGGTATTTATTCGCTAATAACAGGCCTTCGACCCTTAACAAATATGTCCTTCCTGGACAGGAATACATGTAACGTGCGAGTGTAGTTTGTGACGCAGGGACTTTGTTCGATAAATTGAAGTTTGCATGTGGGCGTGATTCGTGATCGGATGGCCGAAGGTGGTAGGTGGTTCATATTCGCAATTGCGAATACACTTGCTGTAATTGTCTATAGTGTCGGAAATACAGAACTTGCGGAACAAGGGTCCGCAGCTCGTGGTCGTGCGGTAGCGTTCTCGCTTCCCGCGCCCGGGTTCCCGTTTCGATTCCCGGCGGCGTCAGGGATTTTCTCTGCCTCGTCATGACTGGGTGTTGTGTGATGTCCTTAGGTTAGTTAGGTTTAAGTAGTTCTAAGTTATAGGGGACTGATGACCATAGGTGTTAAATCCCATAGTGCTCAGAGCCATTTGAACCATTTTGCGGAGCAAGGTTCAATGTCAGAACTAAAATCTATGCCTCATCAGGTTGTCAACTTCACTTCTAAACTTCCTGATATTTTATGGCGGCATTAGCAGAAACGGCATAATCAGTTAAAAAGATTAAATAGCGATCCTGACAGTTTTATTCGCAAAATATTTACAATGATCACAGACTCATGCAGGAACAGTAGTCTACCCGGTTTTAATCAGAAAATTCTGTGTTGCGCGCCAAAACTTTTTGGAGAATACAAGACAAAACACGCAATAGATCAAATTTCGTTATGTGCTATCTTCTCAAAAATGCTCAATGTACATAGAGAAATAACATTAAGAATAGACAGAACGAAAAAGAAGAAAGCAACATACGTAACCACAACTTATCTAGGAAAGATCTCAAATAAAATTAACAAATTATTCAACAAAACCGACATCGCCTCTGTATATCAAAAGAAACAGCTTCACACACTAAATCTACAAAGGCAATTCGACAATAACTATATAAACGACACCGGAATTTATAAAATTTCATGTAATACAAGTTACAAATTCTACATAGAACAAACTGGAAGAAACTTCAACATTATATACAAAGAACACACCATAGACATTGAAAACAACCCGTCCACATTATTTCAACATCCGCAAACAGAAAAACATAGTGTAAACCCCATAAACGAAGCACTGTAAATCCTCCAATTACGCAAACGGAGCAGTCATGCACACAATAACCCTCTAAATTTACTGAACGAACAAACTGACCTCAAGCACAAGAAATATAATGGAAACATTATTGATATTATAAAGTAAGTAAACGGGTAAAATAAGCAAACGAGAGATGCTAAGTAACACACAAAGATACCAACAGCATAAACACCGTACAACGAAGATATAATACCAAAATACATCAAAAATCAAAACCATAACAAAATTATAGAGCAAAGAAAATAAGAATAAAATATAATAATTTCAACACAAACCAGACGAAATTTCTGACAAAAAGCATAATCAGAAACAAACTTTAGGAAGCAATCTAAACATAACCGAATTTCCACACATGACCAGCTTGTAGTGGTAACTGCGTAAACATGAAATATCGCTGATACATTGTCATTCAAGCTATCAAGAGCGAAAGTAACGCACAAAAACTAATCAATATCTAAAAATCTGGTATAACAGTACGTCTGAGTACAAATCCCAAAAAAGGCAGTAGATCTATATTACTCGTAAGGTGAAAACACTAATCGCAAGTATAACACTTTTACGATCATATTTGCAGCTCACAATATCTAGACTATTAGCTGTTAATGTATTTCAGAACACTTGACCATGGCAACATGCCTAAATGAGCCCACTGTGATTTACGCAATGAAACTCATATAAAGAGCAGTGTAACTAGTAATTCATTTTCGTAATATCTTCCATGGTGCCGCAGTTCTAATTGGCCGGCAGTGAAAGTACGGAACGAATAAAAACCAACGAGCTTTTTTCCTGTCTCACTTGTATTTTGGCTCTGGATGCGCCACATTGTCATCATCGTTCGGGGAGTGGGTGGTTGGCTTAAAGCGCGGTGCTTAATGGAGATACAGGCAGCGGAGGCGGCGGCGACGCCTGGCAAATAGCTGTGATTGATCGGCCCTGCGGGCGCCGTTACTCACACACCAGCGTCTCCATTCTGCTCACACCCACACCCCTGCGCTACCCCTACCTCCCCCACACGTCACACACGCACGCACACACGAACCTTGTGGTAATTAGCTTCCGGAGCTGTCTGCGTAAACGCGATAAAAATAAATGTATGCGCCGGCGGCGGCGGCAAAAAATATTTCTCCCAGCGCCGGCAGTGTATCTTATCGAGCGCGTTCGTTCCACGTCATTTCGCTGGTCGCAGCGGGTCGAAACGGCACACTGCAGGCTGTTAAAACTGCAGCATCTGGACGGACAGCAAGTAACCAAATTCTACTACTGATTGTGCGCATACAGTACAGTAGGAGGTGATTAAGTCTATTCCCCCGTCATATAACATCATCAGGCAACTTCCGGGAATGTAGCCGGGTTACGTCTTCGACAACCGTCAATATTTCGCACCATTTTCAAGGCACAAATGTAATGAGGAAGCACCGTACACCAAATTGCAAGGGAGAATTGGTTTCCACCCGAACTGTTAAAGGCAGTGACGTCACGCTTGTTCGATCGTTCGCGATGTTGGCTGCTGGGTAGGTCAAGTAGAATTCGAGCTGATGTGAAAGTAGAATAGACAGGCTCTCTGTTGACGAGTCGATTATAATTTGCCGCATGTGATGAAATTTGCAAATGTGTAGTCATTACTGTATTAGCGTTCAGCAACATAAACCTGTAGCGGAAACTTTAATACTTCGTCGTATTCGAATTAATTATACTGTGTGAGTTAATTCATCCATGGTACAGTATCCATTCCATATATGTCTTAAATTTATATTTACAAAAATTTTCTTGCTGTCCATACCTGAATAATGAAATGCTGTATTACCACACATACTCCACAATTAGTGCACGTAGATTCTTAAGACGTGTGTAATTGCTTTAGGGTAAAAAGAAACAAGGCAGTTTGTTGCAGAGTATATACTTCAGTCCGATTAAAAGTTGTGACGCAGCGCTAGTCCATCTGTATTTGCTACTACTTATATCAGCACATTATTTAATAGTCGTCAACAAGTTATCTACGAAGAGTATAGGGTTGGTAACTTTCAGTGTTGGTAGTGTGGACAAAAACGAGAAAAAATGTCCAATAATCGTTGGCTCTAAATTGCATATCTGAGGAGCTATGACCATTCGTTCATCTTCGCTAATGTGAAATGCATTTCCTCTACTGAGCAAGTATTCATAGCTTTTAAGGTACGCACATTAGAGCCCACGTTTATTGGACTCTTTTTCGTTTTTGTCCACACTAACACCACTGAATGTTACCAGCCCTACACTCTTTGCAGCACAAGAACCGGTAAGTGTATTCAACTGTCAGAGGTATCAGAAAGGTTTTCGTTCATAACTTTCCATTCTTTTGTTTTTGGTACAGGGATCCTTACTTCAAATTAATACATTTCTCGTTCTCCATCATCCTAGAAAGTCTGTAACATCGTTACGGAATCACCCCGTGTATACGTACATTTACAGACGCCCGCGCCTATAACTTTGACACTCAGTAGTCTCGTTGGATGAAGTTTCCGGACAGGGGTTCCTGTTCAAAATACGATGTACTCACTCCCATCTACAAGTCCTAGAAGTTTGTAACGGGAATTTCCTACCACCCTGTATATGCTCAAACACAAGAGAAAACGACGCACCACGAAGAAATAATCCGAATGGGACGGAACACACACTACACAATATGTCTTTCATGTGACGCTCAATGTCAGTGCGAGACCTAGATCTGTTTCTTGTTACAAATAAACTGGTTCTCCAAACTAAAGTGTGGTCATTCGGTAGAACAGCCCCAAATTATTCTACTGTTACGTTCCGTTTTACGATATGTATTGGCAGGGACATCGAAACAGGAAAAATAGCCAGTGCTGCAACTGTGAATAGCAATGCGCTTTGTGCGGGCAGTAGAATCGAGTGCAGCACGGGCCGCTCCATTGGACATGTTTACCTGCGTTAAACCGTACAACGCGTGATGAGTAGTATCTGTTTGGCCTGCCTCAGGTTAGGCCGGTATTACACTATCAAATTTTTTTGGTCAAATATTTGATCAAAGATGTGATCAAATATTCCGTCAAATATATTTGACAAAGATCTTTGACGTAGCGCTAGAAGGGGTATTACACTGTCATCAAATTTTTCGTCAAAGTTCAAGATGGCTGACAACAGCTTGTTACACCACAGAACTGCAGAAACGCCTTAACAAATCTGTATTTGCAATTCGAGTGCTAATAGCACACATAGGCAACATAAAAATGAAAAAGTTTGCATACTTTGCCTACTTTCATTCCATAATGTCATATGGGATAATATTGTGGGGTAAATCTTCAAGTCAAACAAAAGTTTTCAGAGTCCAAAAGCGTGTAATACGTATTATTTGTGGAGTAAATTCACGGACGTCCGGCAGAAACCTCTTCAAATAACTGGGTATACTAACTACTGCCTCTCAGTATATTTACTCCTTAATGAAATTTGTCCTAAATAATATCTCTCTTTTTCCAACAAACAACTCAGTTCATACATACAATACCAGGAACAAAAATGATCTAAACAAGGACTTAAAAGCACTTACTTTAGTTCAAAAATGGGTCCACTACTCAGGAACACTCATCTTCAATAATTTGCCAGCAAACATAAAAATTTAGTTACAAATAAAGATCAGTTTAAAAGGAGCCTGAAAGACTTACTAGTGGCTAACTCATTGACGAAATTTTTAATAGAAACAAATGATGTATTTATTCATACTATAAGTATTGTTATTTCAGCTTTAAAAAATTGACATGTTGCACATCCACGAGGATCTCCTCAGCACGGATCTATGGAACGTAAAACTAATCTAATCTGGGTGAAGCCGTGGGTTTTACGACGACACGATAAGAGCATTCAACAAAACTTGTTACGTGAGCTTACAGTGGATGACATCAAGTCGTACATCAATTACTTAAGAATGGATGAGCATACATTTCTGTATGTGCTCAGTGAAGTGTATCCTCATATCACAAAGCACAATATTCACTTAAGAACTGCCCATCTTCAGAAGACAGGCTCACTGTAACACTCCGATTCCTTGCTACAGGAGAGGGTTATGTTATGTTAGGTTAGGTTAGGTCAGCTCAAGTCTCCAATCTTCTTAATCTATTTTTGTATTCAGGATGTCTCGTTCTAAAGTGCCTCATCAGCTTCATACATCTCTATTAATTTTGTAGTTGTCGGCACACACCAATTGTATTTACCGGCAATGTTTATAAAAACACTACAGACCACAGAACGCTACACCGATGCTAGCGCTCCATGTGGTAACATGTCACATTGCAGTGAAGTGTGAACAGAAGACAAGCGATTTCTTTGATCAAATCTACAGCGAGGCCCCAGACTTGATCAAATATTGGACGACATTTGACAAAGTCCCTATTACACCATCAAATATCTTTGACAAAGATATTAGACAAAGATATTGAACAAAGAAATTTGATAGTGTAATACCGGCCTTACACACAGCAAAAGTTAAATTCCAAATACCTGCCAAAACACGATAGAAAATGTGCCTGGCGACTTTTGGATGGATGCGGGAGTGTAGGGGTGGGGTGGTGTGGAGACGCATGTACATTCTCCTGCTTTAAAAATCCCATTACACAGAAGGCATTACTTGAATAATTATTCTGTCGGCCTGGCCTTTCACGTGGGACGCGCACACACTAGGGAGGCGTCATATGGGGCCCGCGAGGTTAGCCTAGGTCATCGTGGCCCATATAACGCGGCCAGGGGAGGGGACGGTATAATGGGAAAGGGCCGTCAGCCCAGGTCACGCCAGGCCGGGTTAGCACACTCTCCCCTCCGTGTCCGCACCTCTCTGACGTCACAGCTGACGCGTCTGCGGGGGCTGCCCCTCTGCGGCGAGATCAAAGGAGCCGCCTTCGGCTCGTTACACTAAGACAACACGACTACTCACGCGCGCCGCTGCGTTCCTCAAAGAGCCAATCAGGACGGGCGTCAGCTGGGAAAAACCAGCGGGTACACAGATTGTTTAAATGTGATGGAACTGGACAGCACTGGGAACGAAAGTGCTATAAACGAATATCGGGCGACAAATATTTGCTTCAGTATAGGCCATTTTAACTCCCTGCATCAGAACGGTGGTTACTTAGTGGTGTGGGCTGTTTTCCTGTTGATGTTATTTGCTCATCTGTAACTACTCGTCTTTGCATGTCAGCTCTGCAAAAAGACAACGGCAACACACCTTTTTCTGTGCCTCGTTTGATATACTGAAAAGTCAAAGAAACTGGTAGATCAGACTAATATAGTGTGGGGCCCCAACGAGCACGCAGAAGTGCCGCACCACGACGTGAAATGGACTCGACTAATGTCTGAAGTAGTGCTGGAGGGAACTGAGACCGTGGATACTGCAGGGCTGTCCATAAGTCAGTAAGAATACCGAGGGGGTGGAGATCTCTTCTGAACAGCACGTTGCAAGGCACCGAGATATTCTCAATAATAATCATGTCTGGGGAGTTTGTTGGCCAGCGGAAGTCTTTAAACTCAGAATATTGTTCCTGGAGCCACTCTGTAGCAATTATGGACGCCAAGGGTGTCGTATTGTCCTAATGGAATTCCCCAAGTTCGTCGAAACGGATAGGTGATCAGACAGGATCAATTATGTGGATCTGGCGATATATTTCGCCTGAAGCTAAGAACTCCACACTACATAAACGCCATGTGTTTCTTTCTTCAAAACACTTTTCGGCCGCGTTCTGCAGGGGCAATCAAGACGCTCCTGCAGCGTTTCCGACGGGAAGTATTTGATCACCCACAATATAGCCCTTAATTGGCTCCCTCTGTTGTTCATCCCTGCTCACATTGACCGTTGGCTACGAAGAGAACATTTTGGCACAAACAACGAAAGGCAGACAAGCGTAGAGAGAAAAATGGTTCAAATGGCTCTGAGCACTATGGAACTAAATATCTATGGTCATCAGTCCCCTAGAACTCAGAACTACTTAAACCTAACTAACTTAAGGACAGCACACAACACCCAGTCATCACGAGGCAGAGAAAATCCCTGACCCCGCCGGGAATCGAACCCGGGAACCCGGGCGCGGGAAGCAAGAACGCTACCGCACGACCACGAGCAGCGGACCCCAGCGTAGAGAATCGGTGGAAAGACAGGTGGCTGCTTTGTGTGACGAGGGTACTGGAAAGTTTGTACAACGCCACGACAAATGTCTAAGTTGCAGTGGCGACTATTTAGAGAGGTTGGTGGAAGGGGTGGCTAACTGTTGCGAATAAAAAATTTTAGATTTTCACTGAGATTTTCGTTTCACGACCGATAGGACCTTACTTTCCGAACAGCCCTAACGAGTTTGTTAAACGATTGACCTTTTATGTACCCCGAGGATGAAATCAATCATTAGTTCCTTATAAACACAGATAAACGTTAGGCAACAGTTTTCCTGACGCTTTGATGGAATGCTACACCGTACACAAAAGCGTGATTTCACGTATGCTACCAACTGCAGCAAGCGTTAGTTTTCTCCCTATGGCGTAATGTGTATCAAATGCTCGTCTTCGCTGCTCTTTTACTAAGAACTGTTTTCATACAAAGAGGATTAAAAATTTAATTCGTTACTAATCCGTTTGAGAAATTTATTTCCCTACCTTGTTATTTCTTACTGATTTAGCCAACTTGCCTTTTGAACCGAACTATTTCTACCAATTTCGAAACGGAAAAAAATGCAAGTAAAAAAATTTCTATCGGGAATCGAACATAGGTTCCACGGTCCCCAGCCAAATGCCTTGGTAGCTCCACCAAAGGCGATTTTGTTACACAGAGTTTACATTATGGTTACATAAGCAGCAGTCCAAAAAATTTCTTTCCTGGATTTCTAGAAAAATACGTGTTTGTGAACACCATACAAGATGAAAAATGCCTAGTTCTCAATCATTAGTTCCTTATAAACACAGAAAAACGGTAGGCAACAATTTTCCAGACCCCGTGATGGTACGTTGCACCGTATACGAAAGCTTAATTTCATCTATAGTACTTTGAGTCGATTGCGCCTACTGAAATTTCGGGGTGTTTTTCTTAAAAAATGGGAGGGAGAGAGTGTTGAATCAAAATGTGAGTCCATACAATGATTTCAATACCACGATCCGAGAATCTGCGTATCACGGCTGTAACTGTGAATGGTACGAATCTTAGCAGCATAAAGATAGAAAATTAGAAGTAATATTCGATAATGGCAAAGTAACAGACCTGAGGTAGAGAATATAATCTACGTGAGTTTGTACCACGGATGCCGTGCTTCAGATTAACACTGTAGGCTACAAAAGCTAAAGATTCTGCGAGCTATGATAAGGGCCAAACTAACAATGCCAACGTGAACCAAAATATTCCCGTCACAGGAAACTGATCACGTGGGGTATTCCTCTACGTGAAGGTGTTACTGTATTGTTTCACAGATTTTGCTGTACCACACGGGGCACAAAGGCTCCACGCGGTACGGCAGTGTCTTTTGGGTAGCCTACTACGCAGGCGTTACGCAACGAGACGATGGACGGCTAAGTTTAATTCAGTTTAGTTTAGTTTAGTTCAGTAGTTAGTAAAGTCATGTTCCGTACATCATTTTCACGATTATTTTATCGGTATGATGTGGAACACAGATTACAAGATATATATACGCACATGAATAGAGCTAATATTAATATTACTGAAATGTTTAGTTTAGAGGTACAACTTTTCTTTTTTTTTTTTTTACCAGTTTTGAAACAGAAACTCGTCCATGGAATAGAGGAAGTTGTCCTAAAGATTTAAAACTACCTGCCAGACACTTTATGTTGTTGCGCAAATGATCAAAGAGTTTTGTTGCTGAATGATGTACACGTTTTTGAGCAACTGACAGCTTCAACAACGGATAGTAAAGGTCATTTTTCCCTCTAGAGTTTTATGTATGAACATCAGTGTTCTTCGCGAACTGAGATGGATTATTTATAACGAATGTCATTCGCGAATATATGTAATCTGATGGTGCAGTTAAAATACCTAACTCCTTGAATAGGTGCCTACAGCCGGCCAGCGTGGCCGAGCGGTTCTAGGCGCTACAGTCCGGAACCGCCCGACCGCTGCGGTCGCAGGTTCGAATCCTACCTCGGGCATGGATGTGTGTGATGTCCTTAGGTTAGTTAGGTTTAAGTAGTTCTATGTTCTAGGGGGCTGATGACCTCGGAAGTTAAGTCCCATAGTGCTCAGAGCCAGGTGCCTACATGACGTCCTTGGGTGAACAGCACTAATTATTCTCTCTGCTCTCTTTTGTGCAACCAATACTTTACGCTTAAATGGTGAGTTACCCCTGAAAACTATTCTGTAAGACATTATTGTGTGGAAATATGCAAAGTACGTTAGGAGGCTGATCTGTTTTATAAGAAGACTAGCGATTATACGAAGAGCAAAAGGCGTCGAACTTAATTGTTTGAGAAGCTGAGTAATATGCTTCTTCCAGTTCAAGTTGACATCAATGTGAAGACCCAAAAATTTGGAGAAATCTGCCCTGTTAACTGAGCCCTGTTCACATGCTACATCAATTGTCGGTATGACTCTATTCGGTGTACATAACTGGATATAGTGAGTTTTTTTCAAAATTACTGGAGAGTCCATTTTCTGAGAACCACTTAATAATTCTTTGAAAGACATCTTTAACAATACCTTTAGCTGCTTTTTCTGGAATGGGATTTATTATAACACTCGCGTAATCTGCAAAAAGTGCTCAATGTTAAGTGAGAGCCATAGTCCCGTTCTGGCCTACAGAGGACGACACTTTTGTCGGCCTACTTTGCATCGTCTCTCACGTGGGCGAAAACGGAGCTCTATTCGTTATCATTCCGCTCATAGCGTATTTATGTGGCCTTTACTGCCCGAAAAAGAGGAGTCAGCTGTAGACTTTACCCGTGCCTTTAGTTCCAGAGCCTTTGCCCAACCTTCTACACTGCACAACACAAATATTGGATCACTTTATCCAAACTGCATAATTGTCTTCCACTATGACTTATAAAGTAGAAATTAGGCTCAATTGTGCTTACATCCTCCCTATGTAATAGTGAAAATGAGCTGTAGGCGCACCGGTGGTCCCCGTCGCCTACAGTGGACTGGAGGCCGAGCGGTGACCTCTCCAGTTGTCAGGATGCTAGGAAATGACTGTGGACGCGTCAGAAACGCCAAAGAAACGTTATTAATTCATAACACCTTTATTCCTGCCGAGTACAATGTGACTTGGTGATATCAACGACCTTCCCCGAGTCCTCGCCGACTCGTAGCGATGACACCAGATCTGGGCCGCACAGTCTCGCTAGCGCAGCGCCCCGTGCTGTGACGTAGCGCAGGAATGCCCTTACTTCGGCGGCGCGTGTCTGGCGGCGCCCGGCTGGGCGGCGGCTCTGCTGCGGACAGCAAGCTGCTGCACGTGGAGGCTCTGGGTTGGAGTCCCAGTGCTGTCGCCACGAGAAGCGTTCTCGTAGTGCGGAGTGTACTCTATCCCACCCCGTCTTCTTCCCTGCTCCTCCTGGTGGCTCGTCCGCGGTGGACAGGCGGAAGGGGCTGCAGTCCCCCAGCGTCGTCGGCTCACCCGGTTGTGTCGGCGGATGCACGGGGCCTAGGCCCCGCACGATCTCGACGACGGCTCACTGATGTGGCCAGCATTGGCGGCGAGCGAGTCTGCCGCAATGTCTGCTAATCGTGGGTCGATGATTGACAGCGGCAGCAGAGAGGACCAGAGCTGGTACTGTCCCCGCACGTCTGCTGCTGGATGGGCCGCCCTTACTGCAACATCTCCTTAATAAACATGTCGATCACCGAGCTGAGCGCTACGCAGCGACCCAGTACACATCTAAGCAGCGACCCAGTACACATCTCACTGCAAGTCTGACTGCGAGTGCCTTGCTGCTATCAAAGCTGGCGTATTTATGGAAGCACGAACGACGTGCTGACGTCATGCTCGTTTGTAATGAACGCATTCGTTCCACTTATACTGCTGATTCATCTGTCGTACTCGCCCCTTAGGTGTTCTTGCGACAGAGTTACGTGTTGTTACGGCAGACTTACACGAAGTTGTGAAATGCAATACATCTGAGGCTATACCTCTGCCTTGCACGAAAGTCTCCGTCCAATACAAACCCGCGTGCTAACCAATTCTCTCTCGCTTGCTCTGTGTAACCAGGCCATTGCCCCTGCGCGACGACACATTCCGATATATGTGCAATCCTCTTAGCTCTTGGCTAACCTACTGCCTCTGGCTCTCGGCATATGCAATGAAACTTTGACAATATTCCACGTTTCCAACTGTTTACTATTCTGCAACACTACAGAGTGACACACTGTGTCACTCTCAGGGTCAACGATTTTTCGAACAGCAAGGAATCGACACATGCAAAAAAAAGACCAGAAATCAGAAATTCATGTTAGGTGTGAGGGAGGGTTCATCATGTCACATTGACACTAAATTTCACCACATCTCTGTCCATCGCCACCGTGGACGTGTCACGCGCGCGCCGCAAGGAGTGGCGCCATGACACGGACTGCGCGGCCCCTCCCACCGGAGGTTCGACTCCTCCCTTAGACATGGGTGTGTGTGTATTGTTCTTAGCATAAGTCAGTTTAAGTAGAGTGTAAGTCTAGGGTCCGATGACCTCAGCAGTTTGTTCTCTTAAGAATTCACATATCTGAACGTGTTACGCGATCAGAAGACCCTTCACAGCCCGTCCAACCCATATTTCTGCCCTCCTTCTGATATCCCTGAGGCGGAGATCAGAAAGGCGAATCTAGTGCTGAAATCACTCCGTTTTCCTTTGGGTGTCCGAGTGAAAGATATCAAGAGGGAACTCAAGACTTACATATTAGGGACGGTATAGCCACCATTGTTGTGCCCCTCTCATCTTTTTCTTTCTCCTCTCCATCATAGCTTCGAATTTTACCATTCTGTTTCTCTTCCTCTAACCTATCTACCTCTTCTATATCTCTTTCACCCCATTCTATCGTCTTATGTCTCTGCTTGATGAGAATAACTCACAAGCTGCAAGAATATAACGAGTAAATTCTCAACTAGCAATAGGACTGACATTCATAAAAGAAAAATATGTTTACTTTCATATACATAGTCATTACTATTGTTATTATAATTCTTGATTGTTATTATTTTTTGATTGTTATAATTATCATTGTACTACTTTTATAATCTCTTTTTTTTCTTTAACATTAATACTGTATAACATGATATATGTCCTTAATGTTCTGTAGAAACTGAAATTTGTTGAATCTGAGTATGCCTGGTTAGGTGTAAGAAAGGGCCTGAAGGCCCTAATCTTGCCAGGTAAAATAAATGCATAAATAAATAAATAAAATAAATCAGACACATTGCTGGTCAGAAGACTCAAGAAAGGCCTGAGGGGTTGGTATAAAGGGCGTCAGTGTAACCACCCCTTCATTTGGGTCGTTTCCCACACAATTCGCTGTCGAGAAAAGGTATCTGCCTGTGCGATGAGCAACAGAATAATGTCCTTGGACACTGCTAACACGCCCAGATGTTTCAGCCCGTAAGGACAATGTGGGATTGCACCCACATTGAGTGTGATTGCCGCCCTTTGGAGTACTTGCGATCGCAATCACTAGGGCCCATTCAAAATCTTTCGACGAAATTTGAACGTGATACGAAGCAGCAAAGGATGCCTGTATTTTTTCAGGTCTCCTGTTTCATGCCCTCCTGTGCGACGTTGACACATGTATGACTAAAATGACGAAGATTCCCTCTGACACCCTCGATGGCACCCGTCGTCCTTTATCGAGAATTTTAAAACTCTACCCGTACAGAGACAACCTGTGAAGTAGCCCCAGGTGCCTGCAAGCACGCAACCCTGCAAATATTGCACCTGACGTCGGAGCTCTTCCAAATGAAAGTTCTGTATGTAACGATTTAGTAATGAACTGATTCTGGACAGCAGCTAATTTGGGGATATGCAAATTGCGCAGTTCTGTACACAGAGCGGACAGTAGTGGAAAGAGCAACGTCCCTAATCCAACTGGCCACTGAGTCGGTTTGAGACTGGATGCTCGTGTGGGTACACATGGGAAACCAGTACTAAGCAAAGTAGGGAATGCAGAAAGGTGGGGGGAGTATATATAGTGTCTATGTAATGGAGATGTACTTGAGGGCAACATTATGGAAATGGGAGAGGACGAAGATGAAATTGGAGTTGTGATACTGCGTGAAGAATTTGACAGAGTACTAAAAGACGTAAGCCAAAACAGGGCCCCGGAAATAGACAACATTTCACTAGAAATACTGATAGCTTTGCGGAGCCAGCCATGATAAAATTCTTCCATGTTGTGAGCAAGATGTACGAGACAGGCAAAGTATCCTCAGACGTCAAAAAGAATATAATAACTCCAATTACAAAGGAAGTAGGTGCTGACAGATATGAAAATTACGGAACTCTCAGTTTAATAAGTTACGGTTGTAAAATACAAACACGAATTCTTTATAGAAGAATGAAAAAACTTGTAGAAGCCGACCTCGGGGAAGATCAGTTTGGTTTCCTGAGGAATGCAGAAACACGCGAGGCAATATTGACCCAATGACTGGTCATAGATGATACGTTAAGGAAAGGCAAACATACGTTTATAGCATTTAAAGACTTAAAGAAAACTATTTCTGAAGGTGGCAGGGATAAAACACAGGGAGTTAAAGACTATTTACAATTTGTACGGAAACCAGAGGGATATTATAAGAGTGCTTGAGAAGGGAGTGAGTAGGGTTGTAGACTATCCGTGATCTTATTCAATCTGTAAATTGAGCAAGCAGTAAAGGAGACAAAAGAAACATTTGGAGTAGGACTTAAAGTCCAGGGAGCAGAAATAAAAACTTTGCGGTTGCCAATGACATTGTAATTCTTGCAAAGGACTTGGAAGAGCAGTTGAATGGAATGGACAGAGAGTTGAATGAAGGATATAAGATTAACATCAACAGAAGCAAAACTAGGATAACGGAATATAATCGAATTAAATCAGGTGAGAGAATTATATTAGGAAATGTGAAACTTAAAGAAGTAGATGAGTTTTGCTACTAGGGCAGAAAAATAACTGACCATGGCGAAGTAGAGACGATATAAAATGTAGACTGGCAACGGCAATAAAGACGTTTCTGAAGAAGAGAAATTTGTTAACATCGAGCATAGATTTCAACATCAGGAAGTCCTTTCTGAAAGTATTAGTATGGAGGTAGTCATGTATGGAAGTGAAACATGGATGATAAACAGTTTAGTCCAGAAGAAAATAAAAGCTATATAAATGCGGTGATACAAAATAATGCTGCAGATTAGATGGGTAGATAACGTAACTAATGAGGAGGTACTAAACAGAATTATGGAGAAAAGGAATTTGTGGCACAACGTGACTAGGAGAAGGGACGGGTTGGTAGGACACATTATGAGATATGAATGGATCACCAATTTAGTACTGGAGAGAAGCGTTTAGGGTAAAAATCGTAGAGGGAGACCAAGAAATGAATACGATAATTCAGAAGGATGTAGATTGCAGTAGTTATTCGGAGATGAAGAGGCTTGCACCGGATAGAGTAGCATGGAGAGCTGCATCAAAACAGTTTCTGGACTGAAGATCACAACAGTAACAACATGGGTACGTCATTCATTTCTGCTTCAGCTCCAAGCCAGAGGCGGCATTCCAGTCTCTCGGCATTCCATGTCCATATTGGGGTAAGTAGCTTTGTTGGTCGTAGCCACTGATGTAATCGTTTTCACGCGTGTTACGTGTTGTAGTACGACGCTGATGCTGATGCCTACTAAACTTGTTGCTGGAATGTACAAGAGAGTACAGCACAGCAGATTTAACATTAATAAGTGTAACGTTATTCGAAAATACTTGACGGACCCCGATATACAGATGAAAAGCATTGTTCCGTTACGTGGCAGCTTTTATCGCGAACCTCTTGACCAGCTCAAAGTCTCGAAGAACTTGACACTCACCACAAGTAACTCCTCTATATGCGAAAGGTAAAAGAAGGGAATGTGCAAAATTTCAGACCAATATCCTTAACATCGGTTTATTACAGAATTCTTGATCATATTCTACACGGTCTAGTCCCATGAATGTGGCCGTCGTCTATCTTGGGTCAAAGTGCAATAGCCACTCACAGACGGGAGGAGGCAGCACTAACAGTGGATGATACATGAAGCTTGGTGGGGGATGCGGAAAACAGTGCAGTCGTATTCGTAATGTAGAAACAAGAGCAATCTATGTGACGTCCAAAAGCGTATGATTATTGGCTTTCGGGCTAACCGTGGACGCACTTGTAAAAGTGCTAAGTTCGTAAAATGTTCGAGTGCTGTCAAGTTTAAAGTATGCCGTGCATGACAAAACCATAGCTTCCAAAATCTGCGTCGAGGCAATTGTGATTCATCACGGTCCATAGATGACAGGGATGATCGATGGCTGCAGAGATGTATACGGGTGAATAGACGTGCAACTGTTGAGCAACAGACTGTCGAGATGAACCAAGGAGCTACCAACTGTGTCTCCTCAACGACCCTTCAGTGAACGATGCTGCGTGTGGTCCTCCGCAGAAGGTACCAGGCTAGACACACGTTTAATTTTTTGTCGAAAGAAACCCAAAAACATGTTCTGAAATACTCTTTCTCCACTAGACAGTGTGACAAGTTCCTCCAAAAAAATCGTAACACAACACACACAAATATATTAACAAATGTCAATCCACCTGATGATGGAGGTTTAAACCTTTGAAACGCGTCGTGGAGATAAATAAACAGTGACTAGTAACAGTAAACTTGTTGTTTCATTTAATAACAATCGATCAACATAAGTATGCATCTATCCTTGGGAACTATGTCAACCCCTACATGCAGTTTGTCTTTCCACGGCACGTTGACACCTATCAGCAGAACAATGCATCGTGTCTCACACCTTACAGTGTGCGTGCATGTTTCGAAGAGCAACAGAATGAGTCCACCGTACTCCCCTGAGCACAAAACTCGCCGGATTCTAATCCAGCCGAGAATCTGTGGGACCACCGTGGATCCTCAGCGGAGAAATATAGCTTGACTGGCCACGGCGTTGGAGTCAGCACGCCTCCACATTCCTGTCAGAAACGTATGGACTCTCCTCCTGCACGTCTCACAGCTGTCCTCGCTGAAGAAGGTGATTATTTAGTCTTTTGACAGGTGGTAACACTGATGTCATTGGACAAAGTAAGTTCGAATACAGTGAACTTCCTGGAGACCGAAAAGCTCCTGTCCACAAATGAGCACGGATTTAGAAAACAACATTCGTGCGACACTCGGCTTGCCCTTTTCTCGCATGATATCGTGGTGACCATGGACGAAGGGCAACAGGCGGAGTGGTTTCTTCCAAATCCGCGGGAAGTGTTTGACACAGTATCCCATGGCAAACTTTTTATGAAGGTCCAAGATGCTACTCCAGGCGGGTGTAAAATGAATGTGCGCAACGAAAAATAGTAAACGCTAAAATGAAGATTTGGCCCTGTCTGACTACCCCCTGAAGCAGATCTTAGGATGTCTTAATTCTATAAATTATAATCTAAATATAAATCAATGATGAAGGCACTAATCCACTAAATGATAAACGTTGTTTCTGTTTATATATTTGTTGTAAATTTAAAAAAACTTTATATTACAAAGTTTACATTTCTTAAGTAAATTACTGATCAATTGCCCAACTCTGCCCCTTATTATGACTGCACGGTCTAATTTCAATAATGCGAAACGACTGACATCATCTACGTACCAAACACTAGAAGACACTACTTTCAAAGATGATCTACGGTGGTGTGGAACCTCAGTGGAAATAAACTAACGTGATCACAGCTGTTTAGCTTTTATAGACCTAATAAGTCGAAGCAATTTGCAATAGCATCGTATGTACCGCGTCCGGAGCATCGAAGTGATGGTACTCGAACTCGTCGATGGAAGAACTCCAGCCATAAATAAACTCTTTCAAACACTAGGACGGCAGAAGGTGGTCCTCTGACTAATATGTCTTGTCCTCTCTGTGTTGTACAGACGAGAGACGCGAACTCCCAACCACAAGGACGGAGTTCAGATAACGTCTCAACGTAAGTATAGGAAGAGAAAGTGCTCTCAATTACTGAACGCTGCGTACTCAACAACAACTTCGAACCCGGAGGTGAAGTCCAGAATCGTATAGGTTTGCTACAGTACGGTGCCTAACTGTTCTAACTATAAACTCTCCTGAGAGCAAAGACAGCAAGTCTGTCTGTACCAACAAAGCTGATACGGAGCGACCGTCACACCCGGGCGCTCACATCGGAAGACCACGTCCCTCCAGAGCTGGCTTCCCAGCAAGGCTTGGCTCCCCACCATCGTAATTCCGAAAACGAATGATATTCCCGAAACCATGGAATATTCTCTCTCTCTCTACAGATTCTTCCGAACGCCGACCAACCATATTTTAGACTTTTGTCATCCAGCGCGGCAAGTTTGCGAGGAAAAACCTATATTGCTACAATGGTATGCTTCTGAGTAAAAATCCTTGGAAATAACCCAGCCTGCGTGGTTTCCGAGGTGCCGGTTCTTCATTCCTCTCAACTGCGTACAAGATTTTCAGCGTTCGGAAGTATTATCCGGTTATCCTACTACAATAGCGGCCGGCCGTCACCCTACTGTGCTCCATAGCTCAGGTGCCACGACGTCCGTCTAGCTACTTCCTGTGTTTAAGCAGGACCAACACCTGTGCGGGCCTTCCACAGAGAGCTTGAGTTCTGCCTGCCGTTTCATCTCCACTGGCGTTCCAACCTCTACTAGTATAGGGACTCATTCATTACGCCATTTTTATAACAAAGACACTCCATCACCTTCCATGCAATAAGCGTTAACAATTATTTACAAGGCGTACGTGACAATGTCAGTCTCCTTTATATATTCATATATATGATGTACAACCTGTGTCATGATACCTAATTGTGTTTGTAGATCTCGGCGAAGTATGTGGATGAGCTCTTGTAAAGTGCAAAGTTATAGGCACCTTACAAAGGTACAAGTATGCGGAAATATGTTCGCAGCTATGTGAGTGGCTCGAAGACTTGTTAAGTAGTAGAATCCAGTACGTTGTCGTCGACGGCGAGTGTTCATCAGACACAAGGGTAGTCTCAGTAGCGCCTCAGGGAAGCGTGATAGGACCGCTCTAGTTCTCTGCATACATAAATGATCTTCTGGATAGGTGAGCAACAATCTGCGACTGATGCCGCTGTAACCTACTGGAAGATGTCGCCATTGAATGAGTGTAGGAGTACACAAGATGAGTGTAGAAATTATCTGAATGAATAGCTGCTTGGTCTTAATGTGGATAAATATGAGTTAATGCAGATGAGGAAAAACAGGCCTGTAATGCTCGAATACAGTATTAGTGGTGTCCTTTTTCACATAGTCAAGTCGGTTCATTATTTAGGGGAAACGTTGCAGAGCGACATGAAATGGAACGAGCACCTATAGTCACTTGTGGGAAAGACAAATGGTGGACTTCAGTGTATGTGGGAGACCTTTAGAAAATTGTAGCTCATCTATAAAAAAGACCGCGTACATAACATTAGTGCGACCAATTTTTGGGTAATGCTGTAGTGTTTGAGATCCACAGCAGGTCGGATTAAAGGACGATGTCGGAGCAATTTAAAGTCTTGCTACTAGATTTATTACCGGTAGGTTCGACCGACATGGAGATGCTTCATGAGCTCTAATGGGAATCACTGCAAGGAAGACGACGCTGCTTGCCTGAAACGCCAGTGAGAATGTTTAGGGCAGCGACACTTAAAGCTGACTGCAGAACGATTCTACTGCCGGGAATGTACATTTCGAGTAAGGGCAGCAAATATAAGATACAAGAAGTTAGAAATCTTGCGGACGTATATAGGCAATCATTTTTTTCTAGCCCAGTTTGCGAGTGAAGAGGAAAGTGAATGGCCGGCCGCCGTGGCCGAGCGGTTCTAGGCGCTTCAGTCCGGAATCACGCGGCTGCTACGGTCGCAGGTTCGAATCCTGCCTCGGGTATTAGGTTAGTTAGGTTTAAGTAGTTCTAAGTTTAGCGGACTGATGACCTCAGCTGTTAACTCCCATAGTGCTCAGAGCCATTTGAATCATTTGAGAAAAGTGAATGACTACAGATACCCTCCGCCACGCACCGTATGGTGCTACAAATGTAAAAATAAATCAATGAATACCGACTTGTAGCTGTGATTATATTTCAACTTAGCGCAGATTTAATAATGACTGGTGTTTGTTCTGTTTATATTATTATGTATGTGTGTATATGTATATTCGTATTTATATGTTATGTAAATTTACGATGTCAATACAGAACTTGCACTGGTAAAGCCATACGACAAATAAATAATAATAAACCGACTTCAACATTTAGCTTCTTGTTTTTCCAGCTTTACGTAGCAGAAGATCTGACTATCTTTACGACATTTAGCGCCCGCATCTCGTGGTCGTGCGGTAGCGTTCTCGCTTCCCAAGCCCGGGTTCCCGGGTTCGATTCCCGGCGGGGTCAGGGATTTTCTCTGCCTCGTGATGGCTGGGTGTTGTGTGCTGTCCTTAGGTTAGTTAAGTTTAAGTAGTTCTAAGTTCTAGGGGACTGATGACCATAGATGTTAAGTCCCATAGTGCTCAGAGCCATTTGAACCATTTGAACGACATTTAGCCGGTATCACGAATAACATGCAGACGACAGTATCGGCATGCTGTAGCGTTATCAAGCTACCTCTTCCGGCATTCAAGTACCGCAGCATTACCCGTAATACCACAGATACCCTGAAGAGCCAGAGAAACTGGTACACCTGCCTAGTATTATGTATGCCATCCGTGAGCACGATGAAGGGCCACAACATGACGTGGCATAAACTCGACTAATGTCTGAAGAAGTGCTGTAGGGAATTGACAGCATGAATCCTGCAGGACTGCTCACAAATCCGTAAGAGCACAAGGCGGTGGAGATCTCTTCTGAACTGCACAGTGCAATGCATCCCAGATATAGTCAATAATCTTCATGCCTGGGGAGTCTGGTGGCCAACGAAAATGTTTAAACTCAGAATAACGTGGCTGTTGATATACTTTCCGGGATGTGAGGTCGTGGTCCAAGAATTTTTCTGCTCCTTACGTTTCGTCCAGGACTGCGCTGGACTTCCTCAGAGGCGCTGCTCCGCTGAGTCTTGCCGACCATTAGGCCCTGCGATTGCCAATCTTTATATGGATAAATTTGAACAATCAGCCCTAGACAAAGCTAATAAAAAACCATCTCGTTGGTATCGATATGTAGATGGCACATTTGTGGTTTGGTCCCATGGCAGAAAGGCCTTGGACGATTTCTCTGATTATCTATATAAAATTCACCCAAAAACACAGTTTACCATGGAAATCGAAAAGGAAAACAGAATATCTTTCTCGGATGTCTTAGTTATGAGACGGCCCGATCGAAGCTTGGAATATAAAGTTCTTCGGAAGGCAACACATACGGACAGATATTTACATAAAAATTCTAATCATCATCCTCAGCAAAAAAGAGGTGTCATAAAAAGTCTTGTCGATCGAGCGGAACGGATATGTACACCTGAACATTTGGATGCTGAAGTGAAACATCTGAAGCAGGCTTTTGAAAAAAACGGCTACTCAAGAAAAGAGATAAATAGAATTTTGCGTCCAAGGAACAGAAACCCAAAAGAAAAGAATGAGCCACAACGACAGAAAAATACAGTAGTTCTCCCTTTTATTAAAAAAGTAACAGATCGGATCGGTAAGATTTTACGAAAACATGACGTAAAACCGATCTTTAAACCAACAAAGAAAATAAGTCAAGTACTACGATCTGTGAAGGATAAACGCCCTCCCCTGTCGACATGTGGTGTGTATAAAATTCGAAAAACCTGTGGTAAAGTTTACATTGGTACTACCAAAAGAAGCGTAAACACGCGACTGAGAGAGCATAAGTATGTCGACTTGGAAAAATAAAAAAGTCAGCTGTAGCGGAACATGCTCTTCAACCAGGCAACCACCAAGTGAAGTTTTCGGATACCGAAGTTTTATCTACAACGTTAAATTACTATCCACGGCTATATAGAGAAGCTATCGAAATTTATAAACATCACGATAATTTTAATAGGAAAGAGGAGGCTATGGAACTTAGCGATATATGGGCAGTGGCTCTACACAATTGCTAACAATTTTTATCTTTGACAAGGTGGTAATCGATAGCCAACCTTATCTTTGCTATGGATTATCACTGCTCATCACGTGTCACCTGAACCACGCCCCCATTTCTCACAATATATAAGTCGCTCTCAGACACCCGACCAGTCAGTCGGCAAGACTCAGCGGAGCAGCGCCTCTGAGGAAGTCCAGCGCAGTCCTGGACGAAACGTAAGGAGCAGAAAAGTTCTTGGACCATGACCTCACATCCCGGAAAATATATCAACAACAATGTAAAGAGATGCTCGACCGACCAGGCAACATGTTTCCAGTCATCAACAGCCCAGTGTCTGTGTTGACGAGCGCAGGCGAGGCGTAAAGCTTTGTGTCGTGCAGTCATCAAGGGCACACGAGTGGGCCTTCGCATCCGAAACCCCATTCGATGATGTTTCGTTGAGCAGTTCGCACGCTGACACTTGTTGATGGCCTAACACCGAAATCTGCAGCAATTTGCGGAAGGGTTCCAATTTTGTCACGTTCAACGACCGTATTCAGTCGTCGTTCGTCCTGTTCTTGCAGGATCTTTTTCCTGCCCTAACGATGTCAGATTTGATGTTTTACCGGATTCCTTATATTCACGGTACAGTCGTGAAATGGTCGTACGGGAAAATGCCCACTCCATCGCTACCTCGGAGGTTCTGTGTCCCATCCCTCGTGCGCCGACTATAACACCACGTTCAAAGTCACTTAAATCTTAATAATCTGCCATGTTAGCAGCAGTAGCCGATCTAACAACTGCGCCAGACACTTTTTGTCTTATATAGGCGTTTCCAACCGCAGCGAAGTATTCTGCCCCTTGGCCAATCTCTGTATTTGAATACGCATGCCTATACCAGTCTTTTTGGCGCTTCAGTGTATATCAACAGCTGACTGCGGTGCAGGTTGTCGAACATAACGATTTATTTTAACGTAAAAGTGCTCAATACATAGTGCGCAGGCTTTGCACGTAACTCATGTTCGACGGTAGTTAAAACGTTGCGCGAATGGATCCAGAAATGGAGCAACAGGAAGGTGATATGAACTTCCTGGATAAGCCGCAACTGTTGCCGATAGAGCGCAGGGTGCGATAAAACGTGCAGCAACACCAATGTGCGCTTCCGTGTTTCGAGCATCGAGGTCAAAATTCGGAGTATCAGTGTATGAATTGCAAGCCAAAAGGAAACGTTTTGTACCACATACTACGCTCTCTGCCCGTTCCGTTCATCGATAGGACACGGGAAAATTTAAAGGCTACATCCATAGGCCCTTCCTGCATTCCGGGTACAGATTTTTTTGTCATTCTAGAATTCTGACGCATTTCAAGAAATGACTGCCTGTTATTTTATTAAACGTAACATTGCCCAGCCGGGAAATATTTTGGTTTCGGCAGCCAAATTTGCAGTTATTAGATGACCATCATCTTGGCTTCACGAAAAAGTATAAGAGAGGCAGTTCTAACGTTGCGTTTGATAACGGAAGCAACACTGAAGAGGAGTTAAGACATGTTTGTAGTAAGTCCAGCTGGAAAAACCATTGGATAATGTAAAATGCCGCAAGACATTCTAAATTTCTTGAAAAATTTGGGTAAGCTACAGGAAAGGTGGGTAATATACATAGGGAGCTATAAAACTGGAAGACCAAGAGCCAAGAACACGGATTAAAAAGCCCGTAGGACAGGGATGTAGTCTTTCGCCTCTTCAATATATACATCGAAGAAGCAATGACGGAAATAAAAGAAATTTGATTAATATTCTAGGTGAAAGGATATCAATGATAACTTGCTGATGACTTTGTTATCGTCAGTGGAAGTGAAGAAGAAATAAAGCAAGTGTTGAAGAGAATAGAGAGTCTAATGAGTATAGAATGAGGAACGGGGGTAAGTCGGAGAAAGACGAAAGTAATTCGAAGTAGCAGGAATGAGAACAGCGAGAAATTTAACATCAGAATTGGGGATCACGAAGTAAACGAACCTAAGGAATTCTATTATCTAGGCAGCAAACTAATCCACTCGGACAGAGGAAGGAGGATATAAAAAGCAGACTAGCATTGGGAAGTAGGGCATTCTTGGCCAAGAGAAGTCTACTGGTATCAAAAATAGGCCTTCATTTGAGGAAGAAATTTCTGAGAATGTTCGCTTGGAGCATATCACTGAATGGTAGTGAAACAAGGACTGTGAGAGAATCGGAACAGAAGAGAATATAAGCATTTGAGATGTAGTGCTACAGAAGAATGTTCAAAATTAAGTGGACTGATAGGATGCGGAGATTCTGCGCAGAATCGGAAAGGAATATATGGAAAACACTGAAAAGAAGAAGGGACAGGTTGATAGGATATCTGTTAACACTTCGTGAAATAACTTCCAAGGTATTAAAGGGAGGTGTAGAGGGCAGAACTGTAGAGGAAGACAGAGACCGGAATCTAGCAAAAAATTGAAGGCGTAGGTTGAAATTGGTACTCTGAGATGAAGAGGTTGGCACAGGAAAGGAATTAGTGGCGGGCCGAATCGAGAACCAGTTAGGTTCTTTTCGGAGTATGCTCATGAAATAGAGCCATTTTTATCTGCTCTGCTCTGCTAACGGTATACTACGCCTTTCACATCACTGGCAACGGGTTCTACACAACGCTGGTGACTACTTTGGGAGTGGCCGAGAGGTTCGAGGCGCTTGTCTGGAACCGCGCGACCGCTACGGTCGCAGGTTCGAATCCTGCCTCGGGCATGGATGTGTGTGATGTCCTTAGGTTAGTTAGGTTTAAGTAGTTCTAAGTTCTAGGGGACTGATGACCTCAGATGTTAAGTCCCATAGTGCTCAGAGCCATTTGAACTGGTTGACCACTTTGGAGGACAGTAACAGGTAGAAACATGTAACTCTTTTGTATCAGTTATGAATAAATAGTTGCCACTATTTAAGTTCCAACCCTCGTAGATAAAGGCGTACATTTTCTTGTGGAACTGACTGTAAATAAAACAGCTGCTGTCTCATTATCCACTAGAAGATGGATGTACGGATATTACCTACAGTAACGATGGGATAAGTTGGTCTCCGGTCCCTAAATACTGTTCGTTAAAAGTCGGCACCCTTCGTAACACATCGTGTCGACTGTGATATGTTTCAGGTTCCCGCCAACCTGAGCGATCTAACAGTTGTGACACTATACTGTGTGGTGAACTGCTGTCAGTTTCGTTGGGTGTGCGAAAGATTTTGATTTACAACAGTATTTGTGCTTATTATTTTAATTGAATCAACTGGATTCTTGGTGAAACATTGCAAATTAACTAAACAGACACTGTTTTTTACCTTGTTTCACAAAATTTTTATGGTTTCTACACAACCTAGGTTTCGGGTTACAAGCCCATTTTCAAGTACCTTACTGATTCCAGAGATGGCAAATCAAAAATAAACAGGATGATAAGCCAAAGATAACACCTCAACTTCTTAATGTATCTGTCCTTGCCTTAACGTAGAATTACTTCAGTGACTGTTTTTTTTTTTTTTTTTTGACAAATTACGTATGGAATTACACAATTCAGCAATTACACTAACATTCCTAGGTATGGCTCAAATGGCTCTGAGCACTATGGGACTCAACTGCTGTGGTCATAAGTCCCTTAGAACTTAGAACTACTTAAACCTAACTAACCTAAGGACATCACACACATCCATGCCCGAGGCAGGATTCGAACCTGCGACCGTAGCGGTCGTGCGGTTCCAGACTGTAGCGCCTTTAACCGCTCGACCACTCCGGCCGGTTCCTAGGTATGTTTAGTGATGTTCATGTAATTGCTGATTTGTGTACTCGCAATTGTCTATCAGGTGGATGGTCTGAATTCGGTTTCCATCTGCGACAAAATTTTAAACAATGAACATTTCCGTGAAGCGTAAAATATATAAGGATGAAAAAAATTTAATTTATATTTTTTAAATCTTTATCAACAATCTTTTATAAAGCATTGGCAATTAAGAATTTATATCTGAAACGGAAACTGGATTATTGTGTGAGGTATGTAATTACAAACAAGAAGACGGACAGTTTTCATAAAAATGACAATTACATAAGTGTTACTTAGCGAGTATTGGATGAATTTTATATTTAAATTACCAAAATGAGAATGGAACCAGCGATTACTAGTCCCGAGCACTAATGATTTTCTTTCATTTTTATGTATTTTACGAGTCACGGAAATGTTAGTAGAGCACGTACTTCTGTTTAAAAATAAACACCACTCAGTAAACGAACCCAGTATCTCTACACTGCAGTGGAGTATTCTACCAGACATCAGCACTGCCTATAGAGAAAATCGATCTTATTTTAGGGTATTACAACACTCGAAAAATTTCAAAATCGATTTTCTCGAGAATTCCTGACAGCTGCACTGAACTACTTTGGAGGATTGTTGCATTTTGGGAATCGATAATTAAGTTCTAAGCTTCCCGAGCCATCAGTACAGAGAATTATAAAAATTTGACTGCCGTGTTGTTTCCTCGTAAGCGGCTATCACGAAACCCGGAACACGGTATCAATTTATGACTGCGTATCTAACGGCTTCCAGGGACAGCAAAAACTTGATTTTTCAAAATTTCTCGTAGTTATTGACAGAGCTGAAAAATTTAAAGATCTGTTATAATCTACTTATTGACAGAGCTATGCTCTGCTGTTATAATCTATTAATGAAGTGGTATTATCGTACATTAAAATTTTAACACAATTAGAAAAGTGTTTGGTTTGAGGCATCCTATTGATGGTCCACAAATAACGATGATTGTAATGAAGTAAGAGGAGTCAGAGCTCGTACAGAAAAACTTCAGTGCTTAGTTTTCCCACGCGCTGTTAGACACTGGAACGGTACAGAAATAGTCTGAAAGCGATTCGAAGAACCCTCTGCCAGGCACTTACATGTGAACTGCAGAGTAGTCACGTATCTATAGATGTATTAGTTGGTAAATATAGTTCTTGGGATACGACGCCTTCTCACATTCACCGGAGCAGGTAACGACAATGTGGCAATTTTACAAACTCTCTGTGGACGCGTGCGGTTATACGCTGTAACTTTGTGACTAACTAACATGTCTTGTTACGCTTTCATCTAACAGTATTACTATTTTTTAATCAAAATTTTAATATGTTTAGTTTCCAAGTTCGTTAAATTATGTATCGAGCGTATTATAACTTTAAATTGGTGCCCTCGCGATGAGAACCGTTTTAGTGCACAAAAAGGAGAGCTTTATGACATTATTTGTTGACCAGATTTCATTATCCAGCATGGCGCTGACCGAGGGCACAAAGGGCTAACATGGCGAGTTTACAGCCTTTTTCGGATGCCCACAAGCGGAGGTATCAATCAGCTCCGCGTATCGGCAAGTCCGCATTACTACAGTCTAACGTAGGGTTGCCATATGTAGCTGGGACCTCGTCGGAACACTCCGAGATTTGGTGTAGAAATGAAGTAAAAAAATTATTTAATGTAATTACTTTGTATTTAAAACACAGTTACATGGAAGTTTCTTCGGCGGAGGCAGCTTTTTCAACAAGTCTTTTTTCATATTAACGTATTTATAAACCTCCATGCAAGTGAGCTTGTAGTTAAACCGGTGCTGCAAGACCAATTCCACGGTTCCTGGGAGCAGTCGATTTCTATCATCAGTCCACTGGAACAACATAAGCGGAAACACTCTTTCCGCAGTGGCGTTGCTTGCGGGAATAGAAAACAAATACTCGAAAATTTTAGCAATTGGCGTTTGCACTTAGGGTTTTCGTTTTTTTCCAGAAAATAAGTCCATCTTTCTTCCAAGTCACGCTTCGTTTCTAAAAAGCTCTTCAGATACATATATTTCTGAAAAACAATTGTCGCCTGAAATCCTTACACCATTTTTAGTCAGGTATGTAATAGTGTGTTCAATTATTACCCTATCTAGGGTCTCAGATAGCGTCATCTAATCAAAGACTTCATATTTATTAAAATAATAGTCCATTTCCCTAAGTAATCAAATGCTATGGTATAGAAAGCCATTGTCTCTTCCTTAAATTTCGAAATAAAATTAATTATATCTTGGTTAGGGTTCTCATTCTTTAATTTGCTCAAATTCATCTTGGCTTGCATGCCAGTAAAACTGGCAGAATTCCTTTCATTTAGACATCTTCGAGTGTCGATTCATATATTTCTTATTCAGTTTTAGAGACTTTACTATTCTCTACGTTTTTTATATTTTTTTCAAACACAGCCAAATTTGATTGCAGAACAATGAAGAAAATTTCACTGAAATTTTAACTAACTAAATATATTTTTGTTTCCCAAGCATTAGTAAATGATCAAGCGACATGAATTATCTTGAAATTAATGTAAAAACAGCCGAATTTCTGTGATTCAGTGACATAAGCTACATATCATTCACGAAGAAATGCTTTGGAACATGTATATTAGCAACAGAATATAAATAATTCATGTATGAGACACGTATATTTCTGCTGTTATCCGTTCTTATTATGATGGGCACTTTCCCTGACACATAACAACTATGTACGTAATCTAATGGAAATGCCGTGTGGCTAGGGCCTCCCGTTCGCCCGGTGCAAGTCTTTCGAGTTGGCGCCACTTCGGCGACTTGCGTCTCGATGGGGATGAAATGATGATGATAAGGACAACACAGTACCCAGTCCCTGAGCGGAGAAAATCTCCGACCAGCCAGGAATCGAACCCGGGCCGTTAGGTATGACATTCCGTCGCGCTGACCACTCACTTTCCAGGGGCGGACACGCAATCTAGTAATTCGCACATTCTTACATTTCGCTCGCATTTCTAAGACACGAATATTTTTGTAAATGTCATTACTTTTGCTTCAGATGCGAATGTGTTGAAGATTCTTGTCGTTTGTGGCTTGGGTAGAGCAGCAATTCTGGAATTTATTTCTTTTGCGTTGTAAAACAGTTTTACTTCTTTTGATATTTCAGTATCACGCTTGTGTGGTTTTCCCCTCAGTTTTAGTTGTGTTCGCATTGTGATACATAATGTTGGTATTGCATTCCTTACAAGTTTTCACATGGTTCAAATGGCTCTGAGCACTATGGCACTTAACTGCTGAGGTCACCAGTCCCCTAGAACTTAGAACTACTTAAACCTAACTAACCTAAGGACATCACACACATCCATGCCCGAGGCAGGATTCGAAGCTGTGACCGTAGTGGTCGCGCGGTTCCAGACTGTAGCGCCTAGAACCGCTCGGCCACCCGGCCGGCTTTCAAGTTTTCTTCGTTCCACATTTACTGATTTGACTGGAAATATAGTGAAAAAAGCTTCACGCTGTTGAGTAAATATACGTTTTTCTGCAAAAGGCCTGACCTTCTGCAATTTACTAGCCGTTATTGGCTCTTAAAAGAAAACGACATTCTTCATTAAGTATCTTTCGCTTACAAGAAAATCCAAAATAAAATGTAATGTACCGTTTCATATCCCTCAGGGTCCTTAGGAAGTTGAAGAAAGTCAAATGTGGTGACATTTTTTAGTCATTGCTGATTTCATGGCACGCTTCGTATTGTAAAAACCATGTTACAGATCATTATAAACGATACTACTCAGGCCCATCGAATTTCGTATTCAGAAGTGTAGCTTTCTAAGGAATTGGAGCGCCGCTGTTGCAGTTTATAACAGAAATAAGCAGGAGTGTTGTGTCTGTACGTTTTAGACTGTGGTATTACGTTATCGCATTTCTTTGACAAAGTTGGTTTGTGAAATATATTTGACGAACTGCAATAGGGAACTTCTATCAAATGTTGGCCTTCCTCAAGTTTATTTGATCAAGCCTAGCGCTTCGCCTTAAATTTTACCAAATAATGTGATAGTCTTTTGTTCACTCTAAGCAAAATATGACGCCGTGTCTTTTACGGATACAGCATTTCTGAAGTGAATGCTCTGCTCCTTAAGATAAAGAGCCATTTTCCTGAGCACATAATGAAATTTACTCTCGTCCATTGGCAAATAATTTCCACAAGACTTCACGTCCTCGACTTACCGCTCCCGCAACATACTTTGTTAAGCGATTTCATTACTAGCGGTGAAATGGGCGGTTTGTTTCTGCTCCTCTTCTAAATGTAAAGACAGTTGAATTGTAGTACAGTTTGATGACATTCTAATATTTCTGTTTCGCCACGCATGACTTGTTTGATGCGGCCCGCCACGAATTCTTCTCCCGTGTCAAGTTCTTCATCTCAGAGTAGCACTTGTAACCTACGTCCTCAGTTACTTGCTGGGTGTATTCCAGTCTCCGTGTTCCACAACAGTTTTTGCCCTTACGGCTCCCTCTGGCACCCTGGCAGTCATTCTCTGATGCCTTTACAGATATCCTATCATCCTATCCCTTCTCCTATTCACTGTTTTCCATATGTTTCTTTCCTCCCCGATTTTGCGAAGATTCGTCTGTAGCACCACATCCCAAATGCTTCGAGTCTCCTCTGTTCCGATTTTCCAACAGTCCATCTTTCCTACCATACAACGCTGTACTGCAATCGTACTTTCTCATAAATTTATTCATCAAATTGAGTCCTATGTTTGAGACTAGTAGACTTCTCTTGGCCAGGAATGCCCATTTGCGAGTGCTAGTCTGCTTCTTATACAGGGTGTTACAAAAAGGTACGGCCAAACTTTCAGGAAACATTCCTCGCACACAAAGAAAAAAAAATGTTATGTGGACATGTGTCCAGAAACGCTTACTTTCCATGTTAGAGCTCATTTTATTACTTCTCTTCAAATCACATTAATCGTGGAATGGAAACACACAGCAACAGAACGTACCAGCGTGACTTCAAACACTTCGTTACAGAAAATGTTCAAAATGTCCTCCGTTAGCGAGGATACGTGCATCCACCCTCCGTCGCATGGAATCCCTAATGCGCTGATGCAGCCCTGGAGAATGGCGTATTGTATCACAGCCGTCCACAATACGAGCACGAAGAGTATCTACATTTGGTACTGGGGTTGCGTACACAAGAGCTTTCAAATGCCCCCATAAATGAAAGTCAAGAGGGTTGAGGTCAGGAGAGCGTGGAGGCCATGGAATTGGTCCGCCTCTACCAATCCATCGGTCACCGAATCTGTTGTTGAGAAGCGTACGAACACTTCGACTGAAATGTGCAGGAGCTCCATCGTGCATGAACCACATGTTGTGTCGTACTTGTAAAGGCACATGTTCTAGCAGCACAGGTAGAGTATCCCGTATGAAATCATGATAACGTGCTCCATTGAGCGTAGGTGGAAGAACATGGGGCCCAATCAAGACATCACCAACAATACCTGCCCAAACGTTCACAGAAAATATGTGTTGATGACGTGATTGTACAATTGCGTGCGAATTCTCGTCAGCCCACACATGTTGATTGTGAAGCCTCATCCGTAAAGAGAACATTTGCACTGAAATGAGGATTGACACATTGTTGGATGAACCATTCGCAGAACATATAAACAAATACGTAATCAGTACCGTTTGTTGCATTGTAAAATGTTAATTACATCCGGAGATATTGTAACCTAAAGTTGACTCTTGAGTACCACTCCTCCGCTGTTCGATCGTGTGTATCGGAGAGCACCGAATTACGTAGGGATCCAAAGGGAACGGTGATGGACCTTAGGTACAGAAGAGACTGGAACAGCACATTACGTCCACATGCTAACACCTTTTTATTGGTCTTTTTCACTGACGCACATGTACATTACCATGAGGGGTGAGGTACACGTACACACGTGGTTTCCGTTTTCAATTACGGAGTGGAATAGAGTGTATCCCGACATGACAACAATAGATGTTCAATGTGGTGGCCATCATTTGCTGCACACAATTGCAATCTCTGGCGTAATGAATGTCGTACACGCCGCAGTACATCTGGTGTAATGTCGCCGCAGGCTGCCACAATACGTTGTTTCTTATCCTCTGGGGTAGGCACATCACGGTACACATTCTCCTTTAACGTACCCCACAGAAAGAAGTCCAGAGGTGTAAGATCAGGAGAACGGGCTGGCCAATTTATGCGTCCTCCACGTCCTATGAAACGCCCGTCGAACGTGTACCTCACACCTCATGGTAATGTACATGTGCGTCAGTGAAAAAGACCAATAACAAGGTGTTACCATGTGGACGTAATGTGCTGTTCCAGTCTCATCTGTACCTAAGGTCCATCACCGTTCCCTTTGAATCCCAACGTAATTCGGTGCTTTCCGATACACACAATCAAACAGCGGAGGAATGGTACTCGAGCGTCAACTTTAGGTTACAATATCTCCGGATGTAATTAACATTTTACAATGCAACAAACGGCACTGATTACGTATTTGTTTATATGTTCAGATGTGCTAACAAAACTAACGGGGTTCCATTTAAAAAAACGTAGGTTTGTGTTAAAAAACATACTTCCGTGCATTTTTTTTATGGTTTGTATTAATCAATTACACTAGCTCCTTTCCTCACGTTCGGTCTGTGGAATCGATTCGTCAGTATTTGATGTGGTTTACGAAATACATCCATCATCCTCACCCTGTATAAGCGCCGAGCGCTTCAGTTAAATAATATCGCAGCACGTTATCTCTATAAATAATATTGTAAAACTTGAATGATACATGCGTGAATTGATACGATATGCCGGTTTATTACACAATATTAGTAACTTCCTAGCAGAGCCGTGAGGAAGAAGCTCTTCCAGGTGTTGGGGGGAATTATAAATTATATGCTTCGTAACTATCGCCAAGTTCCATAGTCCATTAGATATTACGAATGAAATTGTCTCTCTGTGTAAACTTCCTAAATAGTGTTAACTTCAGGTTATCTAATTAAAAGCCACTTCTATCTAATAAATGCAAGTCCTCTATCTGAATTCTAAATAACGTAATATTTGAAGTCAAAGTACCGTTTCACTGCGTCGTAGTAGATAGCAATAATCAAATCTGAAAAAATAATCTAATTATGCCTACATATACGTGCTTTCAAAAGTATGACCTGCTTCGACTAACTCTCGTAACGTAGTGACAATGAATTGAATTATCCTTAGCCATTACTCACGCATCTCAAAGAGTACTCACACGGAGTATCCTTTGGGAACGTTGGTTCTTTCCGAATTTTAATTATAATGGTTTTGCGATTTACTATGATTTTGAATTTTGAGTTTGATTTTACTGGAATTGTATTTTCTTTCCGTATGTTAATAAATTACTAAGTATTAGATTCCTCATTCAATTTCTGGTTAATATCCAAATAATAATGTTAACTGGAAATTAGTTTGCTTGTTCATTTTTCATGGAATTTGGAACTTGTTTTGGAGAAATCTTTGGGAATTTTGGAGCTAATTTTTTATTTTCATTCTTCGTCCGAGAAAGTGGAATTACACCAGCTACCTCGTCATGCAGCATCATGAGGCTGAGTGAACACCATTCCGTCCTCCCAAACCGGAAAGATAGCTGGCAGTATCGGGAATCGAACCCGTATGGCAAGATGTAAGGCGGCCTTTTTGTAGTTTTACCACGTCCTGCACAGTGCTTTTCCTTGCTAGTATTTTCTTCAGTTTTTACCATGACATGAAGTGAAGATCACGCTAGGAACCGAGCTGAGTCGTTTTAATTTTGATTGCTATTACGTCTGATATTCAGCACACCATGTACCTCCAACTACCTTTCGTAAACTTGGGCGATTGCTAGATTGTATGAATGTGTGAGGAAGCAGCAGACGCATCCACATTGGTTCAGCTTTGCAGCAGGGCCTGGGAACAGCCGCGCCTTTTAATTTTTCTAAGCTGGACTGGGGCGCCAGCCTGCCTTAAGCCGTCGGCACACGGACCGTGCTGTCGAACGTCAACGTTGAGCGTGCCGAGTTCGACGTGCTGCTGAACGCTCAGGAACGATGCGACTCGTGCATACGGTACGTGGGCCCCAACGTGGTATACGCGATCGCAACGCACTCCAGCGGCAGTTGAGGGATGTTTCTAGTTCGTAAATCACACTGTTTACTCAACGGGCGCGCGTAAAATTCTCACGTTAGCTCTATTAAAACGCACATTTCTTCCATCGTCCCCGAAAAGGAAAGTACCGTGTCCAATCGATAAGGACACAGGCTTATAAAAGTTCCGTTACAAACAGTGCGTCACAAATTTGGAATACTTCTCCGCATAAGATAAACATTATTTCATGATTCCCACATTTAGTAAAACCCCGAGGTCAGTCTTACTTGATCACAGTTCCTACCCGGTAGCAGAATTACGAAGCGTAAAAGAAGGAGTAAAATATCTTTTATACAAGTAGCGCAAGCTGTCCTTTAGATTAAGCGAATCGAACAAAGTCACCCCCCAAAAAAAGGTGAACTTGTATTTACATAACATCAAATATTATAGTCTACACTTGTATTAAAGTAATAATAAAGTATCGGAACCTAATAAAAACGCGAATGTTAAGAAAAAAATTGGTTGTGTCACGACACGAACCATCGCCCCAACAAAATGAACTCTTTCGTGGACACTGTGCTATTCATTACGCTAAACCAACATATAAACTTTTGCTTCTAATCATGGTATCTTAGCGCTTGCTAAAAACATTAATCATAGATATGTTACTAACTGAAATTTAATTATAACAAATTGTACCAAGAACAATGCGCTTTGGGTGGATCTTCAGTGTGTCGCTGCCATCAAATAGCATACTCCCATTATACGCAAGTTATAATAATTCTTTTTCCACGAATATGATGTTTCTCAGTATTTTATTGGAACGAATCACGCAGTTAACAACGGGTTTTGCAGAGATTCTCAATTTGCTTGTGCTCGGAACGGCATATATACATATAGGCTTGAAATGAATGCCAATATGGCGCCTCACAACTCTGTACCGAAGGGAGACGGCGTGCGTGTGACGTAGGTGGCGTTGTGCCATCTCATTGGTCAACGCTCAGACGCACGCTCAGAATATCTGACATGCCAGATATTCCTCTGCGCGTTCGGAAAGACTCCCGAGCGTGCTGTTCCACGCTATGACGTCAGAAACTCGGCACGCTCAACGTTCGGATGCACGGTCCGTGTGCCGACGGCTTTAGGGTCCCGCCTGCCTGGTCTCACTTAACGCACGGTCTCACAACTGAATCGCTTACTGTTAAAAGAGAACAACCCCTCTAAAACTTAAGATGCACATTCAGTCGGTTTCGATTGCTCGTGACACAGACGCATCGATTAGAAGTGAAATGCAAATTGCCTTGCAGTTTGAAGACAGCGGATTTAATTCTACGATTGTTTCTAATGGAGGACAACACCAGGAGCTGTCACGTTTTAAAAATAAACTTGTAGCACGCCTGGAATCAAGCTGTAACAATCAGTGTTTGTTATTGAAAACTTTAACTGTTCCATGTAAAATATTAAGATTCGATTACCTTTTAGTATGGTATGCGTTCTTAATTATCAGATACGCAACATGAAAACAGATGGTGTGGTTTACTGTTATCTGAGTGGCACGGTAAGAAAGGTCTTAATGAATCGTGCAGCTTCCATACCATTACAATGAGAACTTTGTCCCCAAAAACATTGGCGAAGAACACTTGTTCAGCGAGCCATGTGAAGACCAAAATTACATTCATATGGTTATAATAATGTTATCGCTCTTAACAGGCATGGTCAGACATCACTAGATCTACCACTATTCTCCATTAGAGGCACTCTTATCCAACACCTGAGGGGAACTTACGTGTCGCAACAACAGTCTTACTAGTGCGTGATCCAGCACGTATTCCAGATCAGTATACACTATGTGATCAAAGGTATCCGGACACCTCACTGAGATTGACTTACAAGTTCGTGGCACCCACTGTTATGTGTGTCGACAGAAGTGCCGACACAGTGTTATTATGAAGGGGCCGAATAGGGCACGCGTCAACTCACGCCGTCCTGCGTTAAGTCTGAAACAGGATACTTCATAAATGCTATAAAGAAAAGAACGGAGCTTCTCGTATACTCAACTTTATTCTCCTGTGTGGTACATCTCCATGGTGAATACAAGTAAGACTCTCTCCAGATATGGTTAACTGCGCCTTGCTAGGTCGTAGCTATGGACTTAGCTGAAGGCTATTCTAACTGTCTCTCGGCAAATGAGAGGAAGGCTTCGTACGTCTAGTCGCTAGCAATGTCGTCCGTACAACTGGGGCGAGTGCTAGTCCGTCTTTCTAGACCTGCCATGTGGTGGCGCTAGGTCTGCAAGTACTGATGGCGGCGACACGCGGGTCCGACATGTACTAATGGACCGCGGCCGATTTAAGCTACCACCTAGCAAGTGTGGTGTCTGGCGGTGACACCACACCCACCACCTGTAATGCTGGAATACGATATACTGTTGGCCCACCCTTAGCCTTGATGACAGCTTCCACCCTCGCAGGCATACGTTCAATCAGGTGCTGGAAGGTTTCTTGGGGAATGGCAGTCCAGTAGAAGTATCGACGTCGATCGGTGAGGCCAGGCACGAAGTTCGCGTTCCAAAACATCCCAAAGGTGTTCTGTAGGATTCAGGTCAGGACTCTGTGCAGGCCAGTCCATATCACAGATGTTATTGTCGTGTAATCACTCCGCCACAGGCCGTCCATTATGAAAAGGTGCTCGCTCGTGCTGAAAGATGCAATCGCCATCCCCGAATTGCTCTTCAACAGTGGGGAGCAAGGTGCTTAAAACATCAGTGTAGGCCTGTGCTGCGATAGGGCCACGCAAAACGACAAGGGGTTCAAGTCCCCTCCATGAAAAACACGACCACACCAATTTTACTGTTGGCACTACACACGCCGGCAGACGACTTTCACCGGGCATTCGCCATACCCACACCCTGCCGTCGGATCGCCACACTGTGTACCGTGATTCGTCACTCCACGCAACGTTTTTTCCACTGTTCAATCACCCAATGTTTACGCTCCTTACACGAAGTGAGACGTCGTTTCACATTTACGGGCGTGATCTGTGGCTTATGAGCAGCCGCTCGGCTTTGAAATCCAAGTTTTCTCACCTCCCACCTAACTGTCACAGTACTTGCAGTGGATCCTGAAACAGACTGGAATTCCTGTGTGATTGTCTGTGTAGATGTCTGCCTATTACACAGTATGATCGTTTTCAACTGTCGGTGGTCTCTGTCAGTCAACAGACGAGGTCGACCTGTAGGCTTTTGTGCTATACGTGTCCCTTCGCGTTTTCAATTCACTATCACATCGAAAACAGTGGACACAGGGATGTTTAGGAGTGTGGAAATTTCGCGTACAGACGTATGACACAAGTGACACCCAATCACCTGACGACGTTCGAAGCCCGTGAGTTCCGCGGAGCGCCCCGTACTGATCTGTCATGATGTTTAATGACTACTGAGGTCGCCGATATGGAGCAGCTGGCAACAGGTGGCAGCACAATGGACCTAATATGAAAAACGTATGTTTCTGGGGATGTCCGGATAGTTTTGATCACATAGTTTATGTCCAGCCGCCTAGGTCGCTTTAACGCACTAGGAAACAGGACAAACCGTGATCTACTCCCCAGTAGCTCAGTTCAATAAAGAAAGGGCAAGTAGTTGCTAGGCCATATATCGAAATCTCGAAGTCCATACCTTCACATTATTCACATTTTGCCTACAAGAACATAGGGCTTCCTCAGAAAGGAAACGTTCCCAGAGTACACACATCAAAAAAAAGTTTTGCACGACCTCAGTAGCGAGAGTTCCGGAACCTGTACAGAAAATTGGAATAGAGATCAACATAAACATCATTTCCATCCTTTTTATTGCCTATGAAAACCACACATTGCATATTGAGATTTTCACTCTGCAGCGGAGTGTGCGCTGATATGAAACTTCCTGGCAGATTAAAACTGTGTGCCCGACCGAGACTCGAACTCGGGACCTTTGCCTTTCGCGGGCAAGTGCTCTACCAACTGAGCTACCGAAGCACGACTCACGCCCGGTACTCACAGCTTTACTTCTGCCAGTATCTCGTCTCCTACCTTCCAAACTTTACAGAAGGTAGGTAGGAGACGAGATACTGGCAGAAGTAAAGCTGTGAGTACCGGCCGTGAGTCGTGCTTCGGTAGCTCAGATAGTAGAGCACTTGCCCGCGAAAGGCAAAGGTCCCGAGTTCGAGTCTCGGCCGGGCACACAGTTTTAATCTGCCAGGAAGTTTCATATCAGCGCACACTCCGCTGCAGAGTGAAAATCTCATTCTGGAAACATCCCCCTTACCATTATATAATCTATCTGATACCTTTTAGTATCTCCAGGGTTCTTCCATGTATACAACCTTCTATCATGATTCTTAAACCAAGTGTTAGCTATGATTAAGTTGTGCTCTGTGCAAAATTCTACCAGGCGGCTTCCTCTTTCATTTCTTAGCCCCAATCCATATTCACCTACTACGTTTCCTTCTCTCCATTTTCCTACACTCGAATTCCAGTCACCCATGACTATTAAATTTTCGTCTCCCTTCACTATCAGAACAATTTCTTTTATTTCATCATACATTTCTTCGTCATCTGCAGAGCTAGTTGGCATATAAACTTGTACTACTGTAGTAGGTGTGGGCTTCGTATCTATCTTGGCCACAATAATGCGTTCACTATGCTGTTTGTAGTAGCTTACCCGCATTCCTATTTTCCTATTCATTATTAAACCTACTCCTGCATTACCCCTATTTGACTTTGTGTTTATAACCCTGTAGTCACCTGACCAGAAGTCTTGTTCCTCCTGCCACCGAACAATATTTGTCCATTAATCTTCTTCCTTCACTATTATGCAGAACGCACTGCCCTATGGAGCCAAGGAAACAAGCAAACATCCCCTGCATTTCCCATCTCCTGACAGCTGATTTTATTGTGACTGGCTACCTGAAAGCCAGATATTGTATGGTGCACTTTAAGCGTAGCCCGCTGTGTTTACCGAGCGAGGTGGCGCAGAGGTTAGCACACTGGACCCGCATTCGGGAGGACGACGGTTCAAATGGTTCAAATGGCTCTGAGCACTATGGGACTTAACTTCTGAGGTCATCAGTTCGCTAGAACTTAGAAGTACTCAAACCTAACGAACCTAAGGACATCACACGCATCGATGCCCGAGGCAGGATTCGAACCTGCGACCGTAGCGGTCCCATAGTGCTCAGAGCCATTTGAACCATCTGAAAAAACCTATTCCACCACCACAAAGTGTCGCTTTGCCTTCCGCGAAACCTGACAGAATAATGACCTTTGCTCTCCTCTGTCACTAACGCTCAATATCTAGTGTCACAAAACGTCGGCCCGTTTCAAGGGGAGGTTTTTAATAGTGCCAAGCTGAAAGTAGACCTCCCAAATGTAGGCACGTACAGCAGGCTAGTGGACCACACAGTCGATTTCCACAGCGACACGGGCGCCTGTAGCAGGGGTGTCCAGATTGCCACAGGAACCCAGCGCAGGGTAGATAGAAGCGCCGCTATTTCTGACGCGGTTATTCGGAGCCGGCCAGGCGTGAGATTGGAGCCGCGCTGCCCGCTTTGCTCCCGAACCGGCAGCGTGCCACTTGCTAACGAGTCAAGAACGTTAATCACGCCGCGTCGATCGTTACTCAATTACCGCGTTTTGTGGCGACGCGGGGTGCGACGAAATTGCGCAGATAAACCGGCCGCAGCGAGAACGCACAAAGAGATGCCGCAGCGAGCAGTCAGCCGTTAAGGGGGGAAAAATTGTCCAATTTGCGAGAGCCGTCCGACTACTTCTAAAGGTCCCATCGAAATTTCCCAATGTTTGCTCTGAGCGTCATTGTCGGCCATCACCGTATCCAGAAAGCACTGCCGGCCGGTGTGGCCGTGCGGTTCTGGGCGCTTCAGTTTGGAACCGCGTGACCGCTACGGTCGTAGGTTCGAATCCTGCCTCGGGCATGGATGTGTGTGATGTCCTTCGGTTAGTTAGGTTTAAGTAGTTCTAAGTTCTAGGGGACTGATGACCACAGATGTTAAGTCCCATAGTGCTCAGAGCCATTTGAACCATTTGAACCAGAAAGCACTACTGTGCCGTCTTAAACTAAATGATACATACACTGCTCACCATTAAAACTGTTATGGCAGTGGATAGCAAGTGGTAGAAAACTGTAAATTTTTATTAAAACTCATTAACATTGCCACAGACAAAATCTAGTCATGCCTGAGACATAGGCGGAAGCAGAAAGTGAGCTGGTACGTCGCAAGTGGGTCAGGCCCTTAACACAAAAAAATGGTTCAAATGGCTCTGAGCACTATGGGACTCAACTGCTGTGGTCATAAGTCCGCTACAACTTAGAACTACTTAAACCTAACTAACCTAAAGACATCACACACATCCATGCCCGAGGCAGGATTCGAACCTGCGACCGTAGCGGTCGCGCGGTTCCAGACTGGAGCGCCCAGAACCGCTCGGCCACTCCGGCCGGCGCCCTTAACACATTACGACACCATATGCTGAGTGACAATACGAGGTGCGATAATAAAGTAGTGAGACTCGTGTAAAAAAAAAGGTTGCTTACTGTTTTAGTCAAGTTTAGTGTTGTCTCCTTCAAAGTAGTTCCATTCTCATAGCACAAACGTTTTCCAGCGCTTATGCCATTGATGGTAATTGTCCGCAGCTCGCGGTCGTGCGGTAGCGTTCTCGCTTCCCGCGCCCGGGTTCGATTCCCGGCGGGGTCAGGGATTTTCTCTGCCTCGTGATGACTGGGTGTTGTGTGATGTCCTTAGGTTAGTTAGGTTTAAGTAGTTCTAAGTTCTAGGGGACCGATGACCATAGATGTTAAGTCCCATAGTACTCAGAGCCATTTGAACCATTGATGGAAACATTTCTGAAACTCATCTTCTGTAATATCCTCCAAGACCCTCGTCACAGCTTTTTGGACATCTTGCGTTGTTTGAAAATGGTGTCCCTTGACCGCCGTTTTGACTCTTGGAAATAGAAAAAAGTCGCACGGAGCGATATCCGGTGAATAAGGTGGCTGTGGCAGCACTGAAATTTGTTTGAGGTTAAAAATTGCTGTACTGACAGAGCAGTATGGGAGGGCGCATTATCGTGACGCACAATCCAATTATCAGCAATGTTGGGACGGACAGCAAGTTTACGAAGTCTTTCTAAAATTTCTTTGTAGTAATATTGGTTAACTGTTTGTCCAGAGGGCACCCACTCTTTATGAACAATTCCCTTGGAATCAAAGATGCACACAAGCATGCATTTCACATTTGACTTTAACATGCGGTTTTTTTTTCGTCTGGATGATCCCTTCGACCACCATTGCAAACTTTGGCGTTCTGTCTCTGGATCGTACTGAAAAAATCAACTTTCATCAGCAGGGATGACACGGCTCAACAATTCTGGATTGATTTCCGTTTGCACTAACAGATCCGCTGCCACATTTTTCCATGTTTCTCGCTGTTGTGCTGTGAGATTTTTGGGGACCATTTTTTCACAAATCTTTCTCATACCAAGACATTCAGTTATTATTAGACGAACCGTTTCTCGATTGATGTTCAGTTCTCCTGCAATCATTTTCACAGATAATCTTCGATCAGATCGTACTAGTTCACACACCATGACCAAGTTGACCGTCCATGAGGTTGATGGTCGTCCACTGCGGTCTTCATGTTCAACATTCGCTCTGCCTTCACTAAAAATTTTATGCCAACGAAAAACTTGAGCTCTTGACATAACCTCCTCTGCAAAAGCCTTCTGAAGCTTACCGTAAGTTGTCGTCGCGTTTTTACCCAATTTAACGCAATAAGAAATGGCATACCGTTGTGCAATATTATGCGGTTCTATTTCCGTGACGAGAGACACAAACACGTGTTAACTTATTACAGCGCAACTCACGACTGAGCAGTTGCATCGATGTGCCGCTTGGACTAGAAGCAGCTTATAGACCGAGGTCAAAGATATTGTACCTATGCAAGCCTGCAGGGTTGCCACTTCATGCAAAGAAAATCAGTCTCATTACTTTATTGTCGCACCTCGTACGTACTCAGCAGAAGACTGTGACAGGAAAAGAAAGTAAGAGAGATACACATATTCCTTACCTTGTTGGACGTGGTGCAAGAAAGTTTGTCACTTACACAAGAGCACATACCGAGGAACTGATACAGCAGTTACAGCCAGTTAAGTGAATATAGCAGAATAAGGACACATGCAGTCATTACAAACTAAGCCTCGTGTCATACCCTTAAGCTAGTTCCCTTTAATTAGTCCAGAATTCCAGCTCTTGTCATGAGTAGATCACTGGGCTCGATGGCATTCACACTAATAGCACTCGATTCCATAATTATGATAGTGTAGTGAACCTATTTCCTAGATACTCCATGATCTAGTCAACAGCATAGTTGAGATGATGGTCTTCACATGGTGAACTTCATGCTTCTCACACCGTACACTGATGGAGAAACTGACTGCCTTCCGACAACTCCACATCACAGGGTGCTATCAACACTGAATTTCAATGTAGAAGCCAGGAACAGGGTCTCTTGGGGTCCACATTCCTGTTCAACACTCTGGTGCCTCAGGTGCTGAAAAGTACCAGGCAGTAGGGAGGAGGTCCACAGACCACACAATTACTGACACAGATGTGTCACAGATGGGTCTTCAAGGGTCATCATAGAATTTGGAGTGGAACCAAGGGCATTACAGCAGCCAGCATGAGACCACCTTGCACTACGCAACAGCCACACCTGCTAGCCAACAACCCACCATGGCGCTGATGTCACTAACACCTCGCCTGGGCATGCAGATGCTGAGCTGACATGACAGACATCATCTAGGGTCCAACCTGAACAAGCAACAGCTGGGGGTGGTGCAGAAGAACAACGACTTGTAAACGATGTTAATAAAAGATTGAATTGTAATAATGTTTTACTAGGATCAAAGACAGTTCACAACTATCCTGACTCACACAGAGGTGTCTCTGTTCAGGCCTTCTGTAAAATTGCAACACATGTGAGAATATCAAATGGAAAAATTTTACATGTTAGGCATATATGGTACAGTTGAAAAAATGCATGATTAAATGTTTAGATGTTTTTGGCGTATACAAGGCCTTAAATTTAGTATACATACCCCACACTTGGCAGCAACGTTGGTTCTAAACCAGCTGACATTGGATGAGAGTTATCGTATCATGAAGGCACTGTTGCATTATACTACACTAAATGATACCTACACTGCTGGCCATTAAAACTGCAGCACAAGGATGAATAGCCACACTTCAAGTTTGCCTCCACATGTAGCCAGGTGGCATTAGCGAGAGGACCACCCTGTGGATGTGAATCATGTGAGTGGAGCAGAGATGTCTAAGATGTGACACAGTCATTTGGGTTCATCTTTTCTCACAAAGAGACTGTAGATGTCATTATACCCTTCTTCAGTGCCAGAGTTCAGCAGTTGTAGCTCGTGAGTTACCATGTACTAGTCTCTTGGAAACTCAGATCTGTTCCAGGGTTCAGCAGTCATAGTGGTTGGTGATTAGTGATTTGCTATAGTCTCTCAGGAACTTATCACTTTTCCACAGTTGAGCAGTCACAGTGGCTAGGGATTGTTGATGTACTAGTCTCTCAGCAACACAGCTGTATCCCAGAGTTCAGCAGTCGTACTATCTGTATCTAGGCGGGTGACAGCATGGACAAAATGCTATCTGGTCCAAAGACAAAAGCTCAGAGGGAATGTAGATAGGGCAGAGTCATCGAGCTTAGTACGTCACAAATATATTGTTACTGTGAAAATTACAGTGAGCTATAGATGAATGTCTTGTGTACCAGATGGCACACCAGTGAATCTTCATGCCAACCCCAATCTGCCAGTGTTCATTCTCTTTGCAGTCTCCACACAGGATAAGTAGGCAGAACAATGTCCCCCACTACTATGTCCAGTGCTGTTGTTTGGCACACCACTTCCAGCGCACCTTTTTGTCCCGCTGTGTCATGGTATGCAGCATGGATGGTGGCCATGTTGATAGTCTGTGGTACTTGCACTGCCCAAGAGATGAGTGTGTCGAGGTTGTTGCTAAGTGGCCAAGAGAACAATATGTCTGTCCTCTTGGACGCTGGTCGAGCAGCCAGTGACATCCCTTATGATGCTAGGCATGGCCCTAAAAGCCCATCAGTTCCATACATGTATGACAGTTGCGTCTGGAATTCCAACCAAAATGTGTAGCAGTCTCACAGAGTGGTAGACTGTAGTCTCGATAGGCCACAATCCTGTTGCTGTGAAATTCCGACGGTTGTCCATCTTACACAAGGTGTAACAGAATCTTCTCACAAACAACATTTAAATGCAGTTTCAAGTGAGACCGAGCTCCTCCTTCCTATTTTGTGGAATTGCTGTGAGATGCTAATATTTTGCTTTATGCAAGCATTTCGTACTGTTCAGGCCAGTTTTACATTTGTTTCTTGCCATGTTGGTACCAAGAAATATATATAAATGTATGCAGTCAGCCACGCAGGTCCATCTGCCATGTTGTTATAACTCTTTATACCACTTTCTTACTGATTAGTTAATCTTTTAACATTAGTACAATACCTCGTTCTAGACTTCTGTGTGGGTACGTATATAGTGTTCCAACTTCTGTTGCCTTTTTTCCCACGATGTTTAGTACTCCTGTTTAGTGTACTTTACCGACACTTACCCTGTTTACACAAGGGTGCTGAAAACCTTGCAGTCGTGTGCCCATACCAACATATCCAGCCATCCCTCCATCATACAAATGTATCCGTATGTACATGTGTGTGTTCCAGCAATGTTCTGGAATGCTCAGACCAATTACAGTCCAATTTCAGTTGAGTGTTCATTGGAGACACCCCTTAGACAACTCTACTTCCGCAGGTGGGAGTGAGAAAATGATGGCATTAAGCACACATCTGCAATTTTACTAAGAAAAACAGTCTAGATCGCGCAAATCACATTTATTTCTGAATAGTTTCAGTCCAAAGGCAGATCATCTTCCGTCTGTACTCTGGAATATAGAGTACTACAAATATAGAAGGACATACATATAAAATATAAAAATGGTTAAAACCAAAGTTGATATGTACAGAGACAGATCCACGGAGCATGACCTGCAGAAGCCTCCAGATGCTGTCAGCTCCTGGAGAAGCAACGATGTGATGTGACTGAATAGCGGAAGCTCTGCCCCCTAATCGTATCCTCACATCATTCATAGCCAACAGAATGAATGATTACTGAATACATGACGAAAAGCATTAGTTATTTACTTATAAACGCTAGCTATTTCTAGTACTGGCTGTAGGATTAATTATACTAACTACAACAGCCAGTACTAAAAATAGCTGCCGGCCCCTGTGGTCGAGCGGTTCTAGGCGCTTCAGTCCGGAACCACGCGGCTGCTACGGTCGCAGGTTCGAATCCTGCCTCGGGCATGCATGTGTGTGATGTCCTTAGGTTAGTTAGGTTTAAGTAGTTCTAAGTTCTAGGGGACTGATAACCTCGGACGTTAAGTTCCGTAGTGCTTAGAGTCATTTGAACCATTTGAACTAAAAATAGCTACCATTTACACTAAAAATCCAAAGAAAACGGTACACCTGCCTAATATCGTGTAGGCCCGCGCGAGTACGCACTTGTTGCTGGCCCAGCATTGAAATCTGCAGCAATTTGCGAAAGGGTTGTACTTCTGTCACGTTGAACGATTTCCTTTAGTCGTCGTTGGTGCCGTTCTTGCAGGACCTTTTTCTGATCGCAGCGATGTCGGAGATTTGATGTTTTACCGGATGTCTGATATTCGCGGTACATCCGTGAAATAGTCGTACGGGAAAATCCCCACTTCATCCCTACGTCGGAGATGCTGTGTAGCATCGCTCGTGCGCCGATTACAACACCACGTTCAAACTCACTTTAAATCTTGATGACCTGCCGTTGTAGCAGCAGTAACTGATCTAACAACTGCGCCGGACATTTTACCTATATAGGCGTTGCCGACCGCAGCGCCGTATTCTGCCTGTTTACATATCTCTGTATTTGAATACGCATGCCTATACCAATTTCTTCGCCGCTTCAGTGTGAAAAGTCTACAGAGACTTGCAGGAATTTTATAACAAACACTGAGAGTGGTGTGCCAGCTTTATTAAGTGAAAAGTAATTGTAGGAGCAGTAGTGTTTCAATCAGACACACTTGTCTATTCTCCAAATAAAATATGAATTAGTCAACAAAGTATTGTAGCGAGTAAATAACTAGTTTTATTCACAGGTTTGTCTTACCAGGCAACACGACCAGAATCAGAAGTTAAGTAATTCATAAAGCTTTCTCAGAAAGCTCTTGAGTCACAATTGGCATTTCGTGCACTTCTCTGAAAACTCAAAAGGTCCAACATCTGTTCTTGCTAGTGGTTTACAGGAAGATCACCTGGCAATCGCATTTTTTCTAATATTTTTATGTTTATTGTATGTTAAGTTCAAACGCAAAAATTAACTTTTCAAAATAGTTCAATGCAACTCTCAAAATTTCTGGAGAAAATCAACTTTGAAGTTTTTCGAGGAAGTTTAACTGTTGTTGTTGTTGTGGTCTTCAGTCCTGAGACTGGTTTGATGCAGCTCTCCATGCTACTTTATCCTGTGCAAGCTTCTTCATCTCCCAGTATCTACTGCAACCTACATCCTTCTGAATCTGCTTAGTGTACTCATCTCTTGGTCCCCCTCTACGATTTTTACCCTCCACACTGCCCTCCAATGCTAAATTTGTGATCCCTTGATGCCTCAAAACATGTCCTACCAACCGATCCCTTCTTCTAGTCAAGTTGGGCCACAAACTTCTCTTCTCCCCAATCCTATTCAATACCTCCTCATTAGTTACGTGATCTACCCACTTTATCTTCAGCATTCTTCTGTAGCACCACATTTCGAAAGCTTCTATTCTCTTCTTGTCCAAACTAGTTATCGTCCATGTTTCACTTCCATACATGGCTACACTCCATACAAATACTTTCAGAAACGACTTCCTGACACTTAAATCGATACTCGATGTTAACAAATTCCTCTTCTTGAGAAACGCTTTCCTTGCCATTGCTAGTCTACATTTTATATCCTCTCTACTTCGACCATCATCGGTTATTTTACTCCCTAAATAGCAAAACTCCTTTACTACTTTAAGTGTCTCATTTCCTAATCTAATTCCCTCAGCATCACCCGACTTAATTTGACTACATTCCATTATCCTCGTTTCGCTTTTGTTGATGTTCATCTTATATCCTCCTTTCAAGACACTGTCCATTCCGTTCGACTGCTCTTCCAAGTCCTTTGCTGTCTCTGACAGAATTACAATGTCATCGGCGAACCTCAAGGTTTTTATTTCTTCTCCATGAATTTTAATACCTACTCCGAATTTTTCTTTTGTTTCCTTTACTGCTTGCTCAATATACAGATTGAATAACATCGGGGAGAGGCTACAACCCTGTCTTACTCCTTTCCCAACCACTGCTTCCCTTTCATGCCCCTCGACTCTTATAACTGCCATCTGGTTTCTGTACAAACTGTAAATAGCCTTTCGCTCCCTGTATTTTACCCCTGCCACCTTCAGAATTTGAAAGAGAGTATTCCAGTTAACATTGTCAAAAGCTTTCTCTAAGTCTACAAATGCTAGAAACGTAGGTTTGCCTTTCCTTAATCTTTCTTCCAAGATAAGTCGTAAGGTCAGTATTGCCTCACGTGTTCCAACATTTCTACGGAATCCAAACTGATCTTCCCCGAGGTCGGCTTCTACCAGTTTTTCCATTCGTCTGTAAAGAATTCGCGTTAGTATTTTGCAGCTGTCACTTATTAAACTTATTGTTCGGTAATTTTCACATCTGTCAACACCTGCTTTCTTTGGGATTGGAATTATTATATTCTTCTTGAAGTCTGAGGGTATTTCGCCTGTCTCATACATCGTGCTCACCAGATGGTAGAGTTTTGTCATGACTGGCTCTCCCGAGGCCATCAGTAGTTCAAATGGAATGTTGTCTACTCCCGGGGCCTTGTTTCGACTCAGGTCTTTCAGTGCTCTGTCAAACTCTTCACGCAGTATCTTATCTCCCATTTCGTCTTCATCTACATCCTCTTCCATTTCCATAATATTGTCCTCAAGTACATCGCCCTTGTATAAACCCTCTATATACTCCTTCCACCTTTCTGCCTTCCCTTCTTTGCTTAGAACTGGGTTGCCATCTGAGCTCTTGATATTCATACAAGTGGTTCTCTTCTCTCCAAAGGTCTCTTTAATTTTCCTGTAGGCAGTATCTATCTTACCCCTAGTGAGACAAGCCTCTACATCCTTACATTTGTCCTCTAGCCATCCCTGCTTAGCCATTTTGCACTTCCTGTCGATATCATTTTTGAGACGTCTGTATTCCTTTTTGCCTGCTTCATTTACTGCATTTTTGTATTTTCTCCTTTCATCAATTAAATTCAATATTTCTTCTGTTACCCAAGGATTTCTATTAGCCCTCGTCTTTTTACCTACTTGATCCTCAGCTGCCTTCACTACTTCATCTCTCAGAGCTACCCATTCTTCATCTACTGTATTTCTTTCCCCCATTCCTGTCAATTGTTCCCTTATGCTCTCCCTGAAACTCTCTACAACCTCTGGTTCTTTCAGTTTATCCAGGTCCCATCTCCTTAAATTCCCACCTTTTTGCAGTTTCTTCAGTTTCAATCTGCAGTTCATAACCAATAGACTGTGGTCAGAATCCACATCAGCCCCAGGAAATGTCTTACAATTTAAAACCTCGTTCCTAAATCTCTGTCTTACCATTATATAATCTATCTGATACCTACTAGTATCTCCAGGATTCTTCCAGGTATACAACCTTCTTTTATGATTCTTGAACCAAGTGTTGGCTATGATTAAGTTATGCTCTGTGCAAAATTCTACAAGGCGGCTTCCTCTTTCATTCCTTCCCCCCAATCCATATTCACCTACTATGTTTCCTTCTCTCCCTGTTCCTACTGACGAATTCCAGTCACCCATGACTATTAAATTTTCGTCTCCCTTCACTACCTGAATAATTTCTTTTATCTCGTCATACATTGCATCTATTTCTTCATCATCTGCAGAGGTAGTTGGCATATAAACTTGTACTACTGTAGTAGGCATGGGCTTTGTGTCTATCTTGGCCACAATAATGCGTTCACTATGCTGTTTGTAGTAGCTAACCCGCACTCCTATTTTTTTATTCATTATTAAACCTACTCCTGCATTACCCCTATTTGATTTTGTATTTATAACCCTGTAATCACCTGACCAAAAGTCTTGTTCCTCCTGCCACCGAACTTCACTAATTCCCACTATATCTAACTTTAACCTATCCATTTCCCTTTTTAAATTTTCTAACCTACCTGCCCGATTAAGGGATCTGACATTCCACGCTCCGATCCGTAGAACGCCAGTTTTCTTTCTCCTGATAACGACGTCCTCCTGAGTAGTCCCCGCCCGGAGATCCGAATGGGGGACTATTTTACCTCCGAAATATTTTACCCAAGAGGACGCCATCATCATTTAATCATACAGTAGAGCTGCATGTCCTCGGGAAAAATTACGGCTGTAGTTTCCCCTTGCTTTCAGCCGTTCGCAGTACCAGCACAGCAAGGCCGTTTTGGTTAATGTTACAAGGCCAGATCAGTCAATCATCCAGACTGTTGCCCCTGCAACTACTGAAAAGGCTGCTGCCCCTCTTCAGGAACCACATGTTTGTCTGGCCTCTCAACAGATACCCCTCCGTTGTGGTTGCACCTACGGTACGGCCATCTGTATCGCTGAGGCACGCAAGCCTCCCCACCAGCGGCAAGGTCCATGGTTCATGGGGGGGGAAGTTTAACTATAAACCTCCAAAATGAACGCAACGTGCCTGGGTCATTCGGTAGCGTTCTGAAATTGTAAATGGAGCGCTGGTTCGAATTTTGCTGAGGTGTTCTTTTTTCTTCTCTTTTTTCTTTCGTTTCGAATACTTGCATCATTTTACATGAAATTCGTCAAATATATGCTAATTAACAAATATGTAATCGTTACTTTTGTGAGTAATGCACATATTTTTGTTTCTAATCGCATATCATACAGAAAATTCCAATTTCAATTACAAATATAAACTAGTAATTATCGATATTATATAAAAGATTGCTGATAGAGACTGGGAAAGTAAAGAAACATTATAAATCTATTAACAAGCTTCATAAAATATCAATAATTACGAATTTGCCTTTTCAATGAATTGTGGAATTTTGCGTTTGAAATGTAATTAGAAACAAGAAGACACGCATTTTTCATGAAAATAGCAATTAGATTTATGTTAATTGGCATATATTTGCTGAAATTTATATAAAATGATGTAGGTATTCAAAATGAAGGAAAAAATATTCCTTTTAAAACTATGTACGTACGCCTGATTTACATATGAAAGTTTCGCAAATTAACGACGTTCCAAAAATACTCTTCTCTTTGTGTTTTACCATTAGACAAAATCTCGTTTTGGTGTCTTTAACCATTAAGAAATACAATACATGTAGTTAATAGTTCACTATAGCTGTTTCACTGTAGGCACAGGAACGTGATATATACCATCCATTATATCAACATCGGAGATAAATATACACCTCCTGCTAAGTCTAAAGAAAAATTCAAAATCCATAATGAGATTTTCACTCTGCAGCGGAGTGTGCGCTGATATGAAACTTCCTGGCAGATTAAAACTGTGTGCCCGACCGAGACTCGAACTCGGCACCTTTGCCTTTCGCGGGCAAGTGCTCTACCAGCTGAGCTACCGAAGCACGACTCACGGCCCGGTCCTCACAGCTTTACTTCTGCCAGTCTCCTAGGAGACGAGATACTGGCAGAAGTAAAGCTGTGAGGACCAGGCGTGAGTCGTGCTTCGGTAGCTCAGCTGGTAGAGCACTTGCCCGCGAAAGGCAAAGGTCCCCAATTCGAGTCTCGGTCCGGGACACAGTTTTAATCTGCCAGAAAGTTTCAAAATTCAAAATGTTAGCTTCATTTGATACACAGCAATATATGACCTTACATGCACGAAATGCAACATCATAGCGACCCCTGTGTTTCATTGCAAACCATTCGAATTTTGCGTTCTTCATAATCCCTAAATATCAGAAGAGCTATGACTATTAACGAAAATTAATTAGTTTTGAATATATTATGGGAGTGACAGTGATCAATGTGCTAGAAATATTGACTATTAAAAACAGTCTTGATCACGATTTATATAAATCGATTTCTATAAATTTATATAAATCGTGATCAAGACTGTTTTTAATAGTAAATATTAAGGAAAAGACTGACAGTTCATCATGAAGCTGATACCTAAAGCTACAAATAAGAGAAGAATGAAAATTTTTCATCCAATAGTTTCGGTAATATCGTTTGAGAAAGATTTTATAATAGCTGATGCGTGCACGGCCTCGTTCTAGCAGAATAGCGCGCCGACGCGGGCAAAGGACCCAGGTGTGAATAATACCTCGCGTGCGCACAAACATAGAGAGAGACACGCGCCTGCCTACACGCTTTCCTCTGCTTCCGTGTGGGGCAAACACTGCCGCGCCGTGACTAGCCGTAAGGCGCATGGACGTAACGTCACCTTTACTGTCGCTCGGATGTCTGTCAGAAATAGCGCTCTCTCTTCAAAGACGCAGACAATCGAAAAGATGAAGAATAAAAATTATATTCATACTTTCACAAAACTGGCGTGCGAAGACACTGAAATATCAGAAACGTACGGAGTGATTATAATTAAGGTTAAACTTTCAAAATGCTGCAGAAATAAGACCACTGGACAGAATGGCGTCAAATTGCAACGGAATGTTATCGAAGAAGGGTGAAAACGAATGGCAGAAGAACAAAAAGGGTGAAAAAAAGATCAATACATGGTGCTGTATGCGTCAGTGTACGTAAATGAAAACACTTGTCATACGCACGAACCGTTCAAGTTGGTATAAACACGACGGGTACACGGCTTTTCCTCCTTTCACGTCTGCGACGTTCGCCATGACTATCTGAATGTAGGATCGCGCTCTGTTTCTAAAGCTGTATTACAAGAATGGTGACTGTGGACACGTCGTCCTGTAGAAGTTTCGGACACTGAAGGGTTTGAAAAAAAGGCGTTGATCCGATGACTGCCGTGGGTCTGGAGAAAATGATTCGGAAATTCGTAAAGGCGGATTCTTTTGGTGTGCAACCTGGTAGAGGGAGGAAACGAATTGATTCGACGTCAGTGGAGGCAGTGGCCACAACAGTGCAGGAGGAGACGAGTGGTGGTGTGCAAACGTGTAGTGCACGAACATTGGACATACCCGTGAGCACAGTGCGTAAAATCCTACGAAACATCCTTCTTTGCTACCAAAAAATGGTTCTAATGGCTCTAGGCTCTATGGGACCCAACATCGGAGGTCATCAGTCCCCTAGACTTAGAACTATGTAAACCTAACTAACCTAAGGACATCACACACATCAATGCCCGAGGCAAGGTTCGAACCTGCGACCGCAGCTTCTTTGCTACCCCTTCAAAATTACCAATGTGCACGAGTTGCTTCCTGTTGACCCGCCAGCAAGACAGATTTTTCCTTTAGAATTTCTTGCTCGCGAGAAAGAGGACAATGATTTCCCGTGGAAGATTGTGTGGACAGCCCACTTCGATCTGACAGGACACGTCAATACACAGAATTGTCGAATATGGGCAACGGAAAATCCACACGCAAATCATCCAGTACCACTTCATTCTGAATAGGTCAATGTATGGTGCGTGTTTACGGCATCATTTATCATGGGGCCATATTTTTTCGAAGAGACAGGTGCTCCGGCGCTGTTAGCTGTACCGTCACTGGTAAGCGCTATGAGTGTCTTTTGCCCAACCACGTCATTCCAACTTTCCAACAGCGAGGGTGTGTGGATGGGATAATTTTTTGCAAGACTGCGCATCTCTGCACATTAAAAATCCAGTTAAGCAGCTGTTGTAGCGTGATTTCGGAAAAGCTAGAATTATCAGCCGCCATTTCCCTATAGCCTGGCTGTCCCGATCACCTGACCTTAATCAGTGTGACTTCTGGCTGTGTTCAGTGTTGCAGATTGAAAACTTAGCTGCATTGAAGGCACGCATTACACAACACTTTCTGAACGTGACCCTGGAAATACTTCGATCAATTGTGGAACGTGCTATCTTCCGATTTCAACTTATTGCAGCAAACGGTGGGCAGAGTATTGAACATGTTTTGCGCGCCAGTCTCATTGAAATTAATAATCCGATTTGATTTTGATACGTTTTCATGAGTTTCTTGGGCTCAGGACAATTAAAAACCGATTTTTCCCATCCGATGTGATATGACCTTCCCGTGGTGGTTCAAAAATTCAAATGGCTCCGAGCACTATGGGACTTAACATCTTAGGTCATCAGTCCCCTACAACTCAGAACTACTTAAACCTAACTAACCTAAGGACATCACACACATCCATGTCCGAGACAGGATTCGAACCTGCGACCGTAGCAGTCCCGTTCCCTTGGTGGATGGGTTTACGTAACTAACAGTATAACAACTGTACACCCATGCACACTGAATGGTACAGCTTGTTTAACGTGAAACATACACCTTAGGCATTTTTGTATCATTCATTTGTCACTTGCAGTCGACCACTATTAAATTATGATATTTACAGCGCCATCTATTACAACATTTTGTAACTATTTATTTTTCTTCTGCCATACGTTTTTCCCCCTTCTCCAATAATATTCCGTTTCAAAATGGCCCTGAGCACTATGGGACTTAACTTCTGAGGTCTTCAGTCCCCTAGAACTTAGAACTGCTTAAACCTGACTAGCCTAAGGACACCACACACGTCCATGCCCGAGGCAGGATTCGAACCTGCGACCGTAGCGGTCGCGCGGTTCCAGACTGTAGCGCCTAGAACCGCTCGGCCACCTCGGCCGGCATTCCATCCAATTTGATGTCATTCTGACCAGTGGTCATATTTCTACAGCGGTTTGAAATTTTAAGTTTAATTATAATCATCCTGTAAAACGGAGTCGGCAAAGTAAAACTGGCTTGGTGTACAGAACGTAAAGAGGAAAGCAACTTTCGAACCCTGTCTCACAGCTGACAAAGCTCGACGAAACTTCCAGTACAGCACAGAAGGTAATGGAAAAAAAGAGAAAATGATACCATAACAGAAAGAGTAGTGACACGTTTATTGAAAGACAATAATTACACTCGTCATCCCGATTTACAATGGTTCTCTGGACCTTAAAAAAAGGCGAGACATGGTTCTTAGTCGAGCGGGGTAGCCGCGCTGTCTGTGGCGCCTTGCAACGGTTCACGCGGCTCGCCCCATCGGAGGTTCTCCCACCGGCAAAGGTGTCTGTGTTGTCCTTAGCGGAAGCTAGTTTAAGTTGTATTAAATAGTGTGTAAGTCGAGTAACCGATGATCTCACCAGTTTGGTCCCATAGAAACGTACCACAACCACAAGGTTCTTAGTGGTGTGTACGATTACCACAGACGGCAGTGCATGCTCTGAAAACTTGCTCCTATCATCTGCCCACAAAGCTGGCAATGAATTCTTTTCCTTCGCCGGCGCGCTTGACACTGCTACACGTGCCCCACGGGACATAAATCAGCGGAACGAGCAGGCCAGTTCATTCGTCGAATGTCCTTTTATTCCAAGAGCTGCGATGTTCGACGCCGTCGGGCATTGTCAACAATGGAAATACGTCCAGGGTTGAATGCACCTCTGAACAGACACAAGTGGGTTAGGAGTACAGTACACAACAACGCTGACCGCCAGTGTACCGAGTTCAAAAATTTGGAGGTCAGTACTTCCATGACAAGGGAACACCATCAAAACGTTCATGTACGACAATGTTCCTTCGTGCATTACGTATTTCAAAGTCGCCCCATTTGAAAATACGAATGGCTCAAATGGCTCTGAGCACTATGGGACTCAACTGCTGTGGTCACAAGTCCCCTAGAACTTAGAACTACTTAAACCTAACTAACCTAAGGACATCACACACATCCATGCCCGAGGCAGGATTCGAACCTGCGACCGTAGTGGTCGTGCGGTTCCAGACTGTAGCGCCTTTAACCGCTCGGCCATTGAAAATACGTACAGAAGCTCTACACAGGTTGAATACGTTCTCATCTGAGATGACCACTGTCAGATGTTAAAAACCATTAAACGGCCAAGATCGCATTAATTTTTTTTTTTTACCTAAGACATCTGGTTTCAACAGAATATGTTGTCATCTTCAGTTCTTTAAATCTTTTATTGCAAAACATGTTCATTTTACGGTGAAGCCGGCCACTGTGGCCGTGCGGCTCTAGGCGCTGCATTCCGGAACCGCGGGATTGCTACGGTCGCAGGTTCGAACCCTGCCTCGGGCATGGATGTGTGTGATGTCCTTAGGTTAGTTAGGCTTAAGTAGTTCTAAGTTCTAGGGGACTGATGACCTAAGATGTTAAGTCCCATAGTGCTCAGAGCCATTTGAACCATCTGAACCATTTTACGGTGAACTCTCGGGCACGACGTATTCGGCGTATATTTACTATTTGCACGATATACGTGGGAGAACTGTACGTTTGCTTCGATAAGTGCTGATGAGATAAGGAATGCCACTCAGTCCATGATAAGAAGATTGCAGCACTGCATTGATACCAATGGTCACCACTTCGAACTCCTTCTGCAAATGGACGTTCATGCCCCCTTTTGGACCTTCGTTGGTCTTCAAAGGCCTTACTGTTAGACATCATGGGATTCGTCTTGATAACCGCTAGCAGAAAATAAGCACCAAACTATAGCATCCCATTAAAAAAAAACGTTCATGTACGACAATGTTCCTTGGTGCATTACGTATTTCGAAGTCGCCCCATTTGAAAATACGTACAGAAGGTCTACACAGGGTGAATACGTTCTCATCTGAGAAGACCACTGTCAGATGTTAAAAACCATTAAACGGCGAAGATCGCATTAATTTTTTTTTTTTACTTAAGACAACTGGTTTCAACAGAAAATGTTGTCATCTTCAGTTCTTTAAATTTTTTATTGCAAAACATGTTCATTTTACGGTGAAGCCGGCCGCTGTGGCCGTGCGGCTCTAGGCGCTGCAGTCCGGAACCGCGCGACTGCTACGGTCGCAGGTTCGAATCCTGCCTCGGGCATGGATGTGTGTGATGTCCTTAGGTTAGTTAGGTTTAAGTAATTCTAAGTTCTAGGGGACTGATGACCTAAGATGTTAAGTCCCATAGTGCTCAGAGCCATTTGAACCATTTTACGGTGAACTCTCGGGCACGACGTATTCGGCGTATATTTACTATTTGCACGATATACGTGGGAGAACTGTACGTTTGCTTCGATAAGTGCTGATGAGATAAGGAATACCACTCAGTCCATGATAAGAAGATTGCAGCACTGCATTGATACCAATGGTCATCACTTCGAACTCCTTCTGTAAATGGACGTTCCTGCCACCTTTTGGACCTTCGTTGTTCTTCAAAGACCTTACTGTTAGACATCATTGGATTCGTCTTGATAACCGCTAACAGAAAATAAGCACCAAACTATAGCATCCCATTAAAAAAAAAGAGTTGACCTTCATATCTCTGAAGCGACCCCACGTAGTAACAAAAAACCAACGTCAGGTTAGGCCACCATTGTTCCAAATATCTCACGAAATAAGCATCAAACGGAAAAACCACAAAGAACGAAACTTATCTAGCTTGAAGGGGCAAATCAGATGGCGCTATGGTTGACCCGCTAGATGGCGCTGCCATAGGTCAAACGGATATCAACTCCGTTTTTTAAAAAATAGGAACCCCCATTTTTATTACATATTCGTGTAGTACGTAAAGAAATATGAATGTTTTAGTTGGACCACTTTTTCGCTTTGTGATAGATGGCGCTGTAATAGTCACAAACACATGGCTCACAATTTCAGACGAACGGTTGGTAACAGATAGGTTTTTTAAATCAAAATACAAAACGTAGGTACGTTTGTACATTTTATTTTGGTTGTTCCAGTGTGATACATGTACCTTTGTGAACTTATCTTTTCTGAGAACGCATGCTGTTACAGCGTGATTACCTGTAAATACATTAATGCAATAATTGGCGCGGTCACGATCAATGGACCACCTTGGTATATATATCTGCCCTCAACATCGCCATGTCGGTATCGATACATGGATGTATGGCGAAAAGCATACCGCCCATCAATGTCGATTTTTGTCGAGAAAGTATCGATATGTCGATATTTCATTAACAGCCTTAGCACCCAGAGCGAATGATGTTAAGTTGGGGTACCTATCTTAAGTTGCATGAAGTACTTTCCAGCTCAGTTTTATTTTTTCTGGAGCTTGTTTCTCTTTTCGCCAGCGTGTTTAGGAAGCCAACGACGAATATATTGACTGTACAGCGCCATATCATGTCTCGTTCTTTCCAGCCAGAGATCCCATAGTAGTGGAAGGATGGAGATACCTCTGGAGGGCAATATCGCGTCCCCAGAGTGTGGAATTATGTATCCAGCCAGGGACCGCAGACCGCTGCGGTCTGCCGAGCCCTGGTATGGGCGGCGAGCCGCCTTATCGTACGCCACTGTTTGCTTTGTGGGCTGCCGTACTGCGGGGATGGGGGAAAGGAATTGAACCCCGGCCAGATGTCGCCCCCATAGTCCAGCGACCGACAAATATTGATACAGCGTAATTGTCACGGCCGCTGCGCGCGCACCTGCTATCCGATTCACGGTTCTTTCTTCTCACCTTTTCTCTCTCTCTCTCTCTCTCTCTCTCTCTCTCTCTCTCTCTCTTTCTCGCTCCCATTTTTCTTTCCCTTTTCCATTTTTTTGGGCTCCGAACCACAACTGCTGGAAACGGGACTCTTACAGAATTACTTTGCTATCTGTTCGTCTGCCTACTATCTGTCTGTCTATCGGACTGTTAACACTCCGTTTTGAAGGAACGGGTAGAGGTATCGATTTGCCTACGGTCTGTTGGCGCTATAAAACATTTAAGCTTCTGATTCAATACAGTCAAAAGATAAAAATGGTTCAAATGGCTCTAAGCACTATGGGCCTTAACACCTGATGTGTCCGCAGCTCGTGGTCGTACGGTAGCGTTCTCGCTTCCCACGCCCGGGTTCCCGGGTTAGATTCCCGGCGGGGTCGGGGATTTTATCTGCCTCGTGATGACTGGGTGTTGTGTGATGTCCTTAGGTTAGTTAGGTTTAAGTAGTTCTAAGTTCTAGGGGACTGAAGACCATAGATGTTAAGTCCCATAGTGCTCAGAGCCATTTGAACCATTTGAACATCTGATGTCATCAGTCCCCTAGACTTAGAACTACTTAAACCTAACTAACCTAAAGACATCATCACACACATCCATGCCCGAGGCAGGATTCGAGCCTGCGACCGTAGCAGCAGCGAGGTTCCGGACTGAAGCACCTAGAAACGCTCGGCCATAGCGTCCGGCGTCAAAATATAGGGCCATATGCGTCACAAATTTGGATACTCGCAAACTCACCTGATGGACTGCCTAGATATATCTCGAGTCTGGTGGTTCAGGGGTGCAGCGCGTGCCGTAATCGCGACAGGTCGTGGGGTCAAATCTCGATCGGACCACGCATTAGTTTTCGTTTTAACCCAGCCTTCACCTCTCAGCGAGGTGAACAGTCGCCAGAAACAACTCGCAGTTCGAGTCGCACTCGCTCTTCTCCGGTTTCATTCCGTAATATCTCTTCTTTACTCACATCTTTTTAAACGTTATGAATTATATTTTCTATCCTCCTTTCAAGGTCTGTGTTGTACGTGCTCTATCACTGCGTCTTTCTCTTGCACATCATGTTATCCTTCGAACAAGAAAATACGGAAAGAACATAACTAACTAAAGTGAAATGTTTCAGTAGTTGCTAGAGCTTCATAGATAATTTTGAAACACAAAGCCGGCCGGTGTGGCCGAGCGGTTCTAGGCGCTACAACCTGGAACCGCGCGACCGCTACGGTCGTAGGTTCGAATCCTGCCTCGGGCATGGATGTGTGTGATGTCCTTATGTTAGTTAGGTTTAAGTAGTTCTAAGTTCTAGAGGACTGATGACATCAGAAGTTAAGTCCCATAGTGCTAAGAGCCATTTTTGAAACACAAAGTTTGTTCACGAAATTTTTCTGTGGCTTTACAATCATGTTTTATCCCAACACTGGAAGGAAAACTATTCCGACCTGCAAATCTTGTGCATTACGTATATTACACATATGGGCATTACAACGTATGCTTTTTACAGTGGTAAGAATTTTAAAAATTGTAACGAAATATACAATAAACTTCCAGAAAAAATTATAATATTACTTCACATGATAGAAAGTGAACAAAACTGCTAAGAACCTTCAGAGAAACATACGAGTAGGGTATTTATGTGCATCTTTCCTTGTTACTTATTGTCGTCTTCTTCTGTGTATATTGTGGGCAATTTCAAAAGCGTCATAAAGCTCAAGGTATACTGCAGGAATATTTTGGGTAAGTTTTTGCAGATTCTTTATTTTATTTATCGCTATTAGCACAATTATCAGTGAAGTAGACTTATCAGTTAAGAGAAAATGTGTGCTTGACTACTTCATTAACAATATTCCCTTTCATATCTGATTTATAGTCAATATTGTAAGAGGTCCGAACAGATGTAATTTCGATGTATTGCTCATGCGCTGCCTGCGATATGCAAGGTCTCTGACCAGAGAGCAGTATTGACTACAGTAGGAACTGTGTAGCTGTAGCAGGAGGTTGTGGCTAGTCTGGAGTCTGCCCTGGTCTGGTCTGGTGTATCGTGCTGGCTGCGCCGGTCGCGGTGCTGCGATGCCGGAGCCTGAGTATTATTGTATAAGGTAAAAAGCAGCCTCGCGCATATGTAGTAATGTCATCTCAAGTCCCATGTAAATGTTTTTAAAATCTCGTAATAATAATCTTTCTCATAAAAAGTAACTTTTAACAACCATTCATTTCAATTTAAAGAATTTACTAATTTCTCCCATCCATGATCATCCCGATTGTTGCAAAATAAAAATCAGTTGCTTCCTTTCATAAATGACAAATCTATCGGCCAGCATTGCACAGGGCTGTGCCAGAAAACATTATTTTAAGAGCAGATATACGTATATGCGTTATCCGGCGACTTCATTGAGGTAACAATTTTTCTCTTTTTATTCAGAATGATCTTTCAGGGCCATGACGCAGCAGTGCTGACGTCCAAAATTTACCAGGCTAAATTCACAGTCAATTATTGAAAAGTCATAAGTGAGTGCAATTTAATTGAGAGGTTAGTTACATTGTATTATTACCAGGTTACTGAATATTTTTTTTTTGTTGGGTCGTTACACATGAATGTGAACGACATAATTATAATTTTTACTGTTGAGAGGTTTAGGAATTTTTCTGTTTTGAGCTTACATTAAATGAGAAAAGAATTTTGTGCGGAGATTAAATGGGAACGAATTTTGTTGGGAGGTTACAGTAAAATCATTCTGTGGGGAGGTTACAATATCCTTCAACTTGGAGAGTTAAAAAGTAATTTTATTTTGTTTAGGAATACCTTCTTCTGCTGCCTGATATTATAGACACAGGTTTTTATTGTGCGTTGTTCACCATCTTTTTCTTTTCCTTTTTTTTTTTTTTTTTTAACTTAATATATCATCTGACTTCACCAGTCAGATGGGGAAACGTCGAGACTCACTGCTCTTTGTTACAAGCCCACAGTGATGTTCCACTGAATGCAGCTTGTCACTCTTTCTGATGAGCCACTTAACAGCCGTAAAGTCCTTGTCACGGGGCAGAAAGGAATGTATTCGTACTGTGAAATAGTGGGTTATAATTTTCCGTATATCGTTATCAACCGTATTTAGCAGAAAACGAACCAGTGTATCGTTTCCATTTTCTAATTTCTTTGCTTTCCAAATTATAGATTCTTCCCCTTTACATCTCGCATTTTGAATTACATTTCTCCAGTACATCTGTTAATGGCTCTTTCTCTTACCACACACCAATTCCTGTTTGTTCGATTACATTTTAGTAAATTTAATATTATATTTTAGACAGTAGGAACAAGAGCAGCCGGCCAGAGTGGCCGTGCGGTTCTAGGCGCTACAGTCTGGAGCCGAGCGACCGCTACGGTCGCAGGTTCGAATCCTACCTCGGGCATGGATGTGTGTGATGTCCTTAGGTTAGTTAGGCTTAATTAGTTCTAAGTTCTAGGCGACTGATGACCTGATAAGTTAAGTCGCATAGTGCTCAGAGCCATTTGAACCATTTTTTTGAACAAGAGGAAAATAAATCAGAGATGACATACATGCATCCAAGCTTACCACAATAAAACACCATGATTCTCTACTTTCCAGAAAGGGAACAGCTATGCTTGATATGCCAATTCTGCATCTTTAACAATACTCAGCTGCCAGTGAAATCGTGCTGAGCGGTTTTATTTGTGGCCTTTTTGCACTCTTTATAGAGTTAAACTTCAGCTGTGGGTTGGTAGAAAAAAAAGAAATTTTCAAACTGTAGACACTGTAGATATGTACACCCAGATTGAATTTTTCGAATAGTATCTTATATTTTAACACAAAATATTTAGGCAGCATAAGCTTATGTAGTAAGAATTATAGCTGACATTTCTGAAAGACATTTTTAAATGATTCTCTGGGACATTGTTACCATTTTAAACAATGAAACTCAGTTAAATCACAACAGTATTTTATATCATTAATGTCTGAAAGTTCTTGACCGATTCTTCTGAAATTTTGACAGAACGCAGAACTCTAATACGGCCGTGTTTTTAGGTACCTAATTCTATACTTTACTTATCATGGATTGAGTGGTAATCCGTATCACATCGGCACTTATCGAAGGACATGCTTTTATAATTCTCTCTCGTATATCGTTCAAATAGTAAATATTCGCCGAATACTGCGTATCCATTTACCGTGACATTGACATGTAAACACCGTTCGACGGTTTCGTAATACAACACTAATAGGAACGATAAGACTAGTATCATCGAATCAAGCGAGTGTGAATGATGTATTCCTTCGAAGAACAAGTCGATGTGCTTCTCATCTGTGGACAATGCCAACGAAATTCAGTGAGCGCTAGAGACTTATACGCTGAAAGATACCCTCAACGTACTCACCCTACACGTCGTACGTTTAAATATGTGCCGGCCGAAATGGCCGTGCGGTTAAAGGCGCTGCAGTCTGGAACCGCAAGGCCGCTACGGTCGCAGGTTCGAATCCTGTCTCGGGCATGGATGTTTGTGATGTCCTTAGGTTAGTTAGGTTTAACTAGTTCTAAGTTCTAGGGGACTAATGACCTCAGCAGTTTAGTCCCATAGTGCTCAGAGCCATTTGAACCATTTTAAATATGTGTGTGATAAATTGAGAACAACTGGATATTTAACGCATCGGAAATACACTCCTGGAAATGGAAAAAAGAACACATTGACACCGGTGTGTCAGACCGACCATACTTGCTCCGGACACTGCGAGAGGGCTGTACAAGCAATGATCACACGCACGGCACAGCGGACACACCAGGAACCACGGTGTTGGCCGTCGAATGGCGCTAGCTGCGCAGCATTTGTGCACCGCCGCCGTCAGTGTCAGCCAGTTTGTCGTGGCATACGGAGCTCCATCGCAGTCTTTAACACTGGTAGCATGCCGCGACAGCGTGGACGTGAACCGTATGTGCAGTTGACGGACTTTGAGCGAGGGCGTATAGTGGGCATGCGGGAGGCCGGGTGGACGTACCGCCGAATTGCTCAACACGTGGGGCGTGAGGTCTCCACAGTACATCGATGTTGTCGCCAGTGGTCGGCGGAAGGTGCACGTGCCCGTCGACCTGGGACCGGACCGCAGCGACGCACGGATGCACGCCAAGACCGTAGGATCCTACGCAGTGCCGTAGGGGACCGCACCGCCACTTCCCAGCAAATTAGGGACACTGTTGCTCCTGGGGTATCGGCGAGGACCATTCGCAACCGTCTCCATGAAGCTGGGCTACGGTCCCGCACACCGCTAGGCCGTCTTCCGCTCACGCCCCAACATCGTGCAGCCCGCCTCCAGTGGTGTCGCGACAGGCGTGAATGGAGGGACGAATGGAGACGTGTCGTCTTCAGCGATGAGAGCCGCTTCTGCCTTGGTGCCAATGATGGTCGTATGCGTGTTTGGCGCCGTGCAGGTGAGCGCCACAATCAGGACTGCATACGACCGAGGCACACAGGGCCAACACCCGGCATCATGGTGTGGGGAGCGATCTCCTAGACTGGCCGTACACCACTGGTGATCGTCGAGGGGACACTGAATAGTGCACGGTACATCCAAACCGTCATCGAACCCATCGTTCTACCATTCCTAGACCGGCAAGGGAACTTGCTGTTCCAACAGGACAATGCACGTCCGCATGTATCCCGTGCCACCCAACGTGCTCTAGAAGGTGTAAGTCAACTACCCTGGCCAGCAAGATCTCCGGATCTGTCCCCCATTGAGCATGTTTGGGACTGGATGAAGCGTCGTCTCACGCGGTCTGCACGTCCAGCACGAACGCTGGTCCAACTGAGGCGCCAGGTGGAAATGGCATGGCAAGCCGTTCCACAGGACTACATCCAGCATCTCTACGATCGTCTCCATGGGAGAATAGCAGCCTGCATTGCTGCGAAAGGTGGATATACCCTGTACTAGTGCCGACATTGTGCATGCTCTGTTGCCTGTGTCTATGCGCCTGTGGTTCTGTCAGTGTGATCATGTGATGTATCTGACCCCAGGAATGTGTCAATAAACTTTCCCCTTCCTGGGACAATGAATTCACGGTGTTCTTATTTCAATTTCCAGGAGTGTATATCCGGAAAAGGAAAGTTACTAACGAGGAAACGGAAATTGGTACTCTTGCCACTGTGATTCGAGATCCTTGTGTTCGTTCACGTCAAATCACAAGCGAGTCTGCCACGAGCCAGATTAGTGTTCTTTGCGTTCTGCAACGCCATAAATATCATCCTTGCCGTATCAGTCTCCAGCAAGAATTAACGGGTACGGATTGTATGCGACACATTGAACTTTCCCGATGGCCTCATCTTCAGATTAAGAGGGACGACACATTTATTAACTTGATTTTATTTACTGACAAGGCTACATTCACGAACCATGGAAATATTAATTTGCATAACATACATTATTGGGCAACTGAAAATCCATTTTGGCTGCAGCAAGTTTCACACCAAAAACCGTGGTCAGTCAGTATATGGTGTGGGATTCTGGAGGGCAGAATTATGTGCCCCTATTTCATCGAATGAAAAGGCAGTACACCACATACCTGCAAGAAACATTAGGTCTGTTATTGGAAGAAATACCTTTCACAGAATGTGGTATCAACACGATGGCTAGAAATGAGTTTAGAGACAATTCCCTAATCGTTGGATTGGACGCGGTTCGTTCGCCAGACTTGACGCCTCTGGATTTTTTCTTTTAGGGATTCGTAAAAGACATTGTTTATAAAGACGTTCCAACTAGACCTAAAAATATGCGAGAGAGAATTGTCAAAAAAATGGTTCAAATGGCTCTGAGCACTGTGGGACTTAACATCTGTGGTCATCAGTCCCCTAGAACTTAGAACTACTTAAACCTAACTAACCTAAGGACCTCACACACATCTATGCCCGAGGCAGGATTCGAACCTGCGGCCGTAGCAGTCGCGCGGTTCCGGACTGAGCGCCTAGAACCGCTAGACCACCGCGGCCGGCAGAGAATTGTCAGAGCATGTGCTTCGATAAGTGCCGAAGTGATAAGGAATACCACTCAATCCATGATAAGAAGATTGCAGCACTGCATTGATACCAATGGGCATCACTTCGAAAACCTTCTGTAAATGGACGTTCATGCCACCTTTTTGACCTTCGTTTAACCTTAAAAAACATTACTGTAACACATCATGGGATTCGTGTCAATGATTTAATTGTTATTCCCCAACAGTGATGCCATATTTCAAGACGATAATTCACCCATTCACACAGCCAGGACAGTAGAAGCGTTGTATGAGGAGCATGCAACTGAACTGCAGAGTTTTCCCTGGCCAGCGCAGCCCCCGGACTTTAACATTACCGAACCCACTTGGGCGGTATTGGAGAGCAGACTCCGGGGCAGATTTCCGCCTCCCTCGTCACTACAGGAGTTAGAAGAAGTTACGTGCGTGTTTTTGTATAAATACTAGAGTGCCACGTGTAATACATAAATATACACTACTTACCATTAAAATTGCTACAGCAAGAAGAAATGCTGATGATAAACGGGTATTCATTGGACAAATATATTATACTAGAACTGATGCATAGATCCTGAGAAATCAGTACCCAGAACAACCACTTCTCGCCGTAATAACGGCCTTGATACGCCTGGGCATTGAGACAAACAGAGCTTGGATGGCTTGTTCAGGTGCAGCTGCCCATGCAGCTTCAACACGATACCATAGTCCATCAAGGGTAGTGACTGGCATATTGTGACGAGCCAGTTGCTCGGCCACCATTGACCAGACGTTTTCAGTTGGTGAGAGATCTGGAGAATGTGCTGGCCAGGGCAGCAGTCGAACATTTTCTGTATCCAGAAACGCCCGTACAGGACCTGCAACATGCGGTCGTGCATTATCCTGCTGAAATGTAGGGTTTCGCAGGGATCAAATGAAGGGTAGAGCCACGGGTCGTAACACATCTGAAATGTAACGTACAAAGTGCCGTCAATGCGAACAAGAGGTGACCGAGACGTGTAACCCATGGCACCCCATACCATCACGCTGGGTGATACGCCAGTATGGCGATGACGAATACATGCTCCAATGTGCGTTCACCGCGATGTCGCCAAACACGGATGCGACCATCATGATGCTGCAAACAGAACCTGGATTCATCCGACAAAATGACGTTTTGCCATTCGTGCACCCTGGTTCGTCGTTGAGTAAACCATGGCAGGCCCTCCTGTCTGTGATGCAGCGTCAAGGGTAACTGCAGCCATGGTCACCGAGCTGATAGTCCATGCAGCTGCAAACGTCGTCGAACTGTTCGTGCAGATGGTTGTTGTCTTGCAAAAGTCCTCATATGTTGACTCAGGGATCGAGACGTGGCTGCACGATCCGTTACTTCCATGCGGATAACATGCCTGTCATCTCGACTGTTAGTGATACGAGGCCTTTGGGATCCAGCACGACGTTCCGTGTTACCCTCCTGAACCCACCGATTCCATATTCTGCTAACAGTCATTGGATCTCGACCGACGCGAGCAGTAATGTCGTGATACGATAAACCGCAATCGCGATAGGCTAGAATCCGACCTTTATCAAAGTCGGAAACGTGATGGTACGCATTTGTCCTCCTTACACGAGATGTTACAACAATGTTTCACCATGCTACGCCGGTCAACTGCTGTTTGTGTATGAGAAATCGGTTGGAAACTTTCCTCATGTCAGCACGTTGTAGGTGTCGCCACCGGCGCCAACCTTGTGTGAATGCTCTGAAAAGCTAATCATTTGCATATCACACATCTTCTTTTTGTCGGTTAAATTTCGCGTCTGTAGTTGTGGGGTATCGATTTTAAGGTGTCCCACTTATCTTGACCATCCTAAATAACTGTTTGACCAGATGCAAATTACAAAATTTTTCTAGCAAATGTTCTTTAGCCGTCAAGGTTACATCAATCAGCATGATTGCCTTCGTTGTAGCTGTGGTTTTTTACAAATATATGAACTGCGGTATGACTTTTTTAAATGGGACCCAGTGTTTTATATTCGATAATTCATTTCCTCTCCTGAAGTCCTATTGAAAAATGTATCAAGTGTACAATTCACTGAAACACAACGTTGTTAATTATAGAACACAACATTGACTTTGAGAGAGGGATCACAAACGCGTCCACTTGCTGGAGTTGTCAGAAAACAAATGAAATGTCGTGTGACGAGGGCCTCCCGTGGGCTAGACCGCCTGGTGCAAGTCTTTCGATTTGACGCCACTTCGGCGACTTGCGCGTCGATGGGGATGAAATGATGATGATTAGGACAACACAACACCCAATACCTGAGCAGAGAAAATCTCCGACCCTGCCGGGAATCGAACCCGGGCCCTTTGGATTGAGAGTCTGTCGCGCTGACCACTCAGCTACCGGGGGCGGACAGAAAACAAATGAAAACCAAGTAAAAATATAACACAAAATTGACCTTGACTCTCCTGTATCATTGCCCAGGAGCAGAACATTCAAAGGTGCTCAAAGTGGTGACACTGGACACCGATACACTGGTGCACTTGTTGAATGAAAGAAGTATTTACTGCTTCCAGTGTTGCCTGCTGAAGAGAATTACAAGCAAGCACGATAGGTTCCTACATGTCCTCTGGAGTTGTCGGAATATCGCGATAGACAACGTCTTTAATGCATCCCCAAAGAAAAAGTCCGGAGGGTTTAAATCAGGAGACCTAGCAGGCTTAGTTACTGTTCTGGCACAAAATGAAATTTGAGGAAACTGTTGTAATTGCCAACATTTCCGGTTTTTGGAATAGTGTGTATAAAGAGGCGATTGAAATTAGGTTGGCTGATAATTTAATCAACAGGGACAATGGGTTTCCTCTTAGCAAAACGTGGAATCCTGTATTATCTCGCATCAAAACTGAACGTTCTATGATGCGGCCTTGATTGCGATATATCGTTGCCAGCAGTGTTTCACTAAGGGCGGCGCCACCTCCCTGTTTTGTAAGCCATAAACCGTGATGGGCGGCGCATGCGCCGTGTACTGAACGGTGGCGTATATAGAACGTCGAATTGCAATCTTGCGTCAGTTCTCAGCGGGACTCATCAGCAGAAGCAGCATTTCCTGAAGATGGCGAACAGTTGGATCGCCGAAATATCGAGTCAAGTTGATTTTAGGATCCGGCAGCAAACCCGAAGAGACTTTCAAGACTTATTACGCCGGGAAAGCCTACGTAGTCACATCTACACAACAGTATTTAAAAGGACTAAACTACTGTACTAAATGTACTCGTACCTAAGAAAACAGTATTGCAATTACTATTCTACTAACTTACATTCCCCATAGATGAGTAGCATTTCTACCTTCTCTTTGTTGGTGTACATTCTACTGACACATGTCTTCAACTGACTGTGGTTGACGGAATTACGCGTGTGGTGCATTCTACTTATGTTTACATATGTCCTCTGTCAACGTCAGGACTTCCATTACCCCGAGTACCTGCACTAAGCGCTGGGAGCGTCAACGTCAATGTTGTGTTACGTAGTTAATAACGTTGTGTTTCAGTGAATGGTACACTGTGATACATTTTTGAATAGGTATTTAGGAGAGGAAATGAATCACCGAATAAAAAAATATAGGGTGCCATTTAAAAAAGTCATACCGTAGCTCATATATTTGCAAAAAAAAAAAAAAAAAAGAAAGAAAAGAAAATGTTGCAACGAAGGCAATCATGTCCCCCTCATGGCTAAAGAACATTTGCTTGAAACATTTTGTAATTTGCATCTGAATAAACAGTTATATAGGGTGGTCAAGATAAATTGGAAATGTGAGAAAAGTAGAGGAAGATTGCATAAAATAAAAACAGCATATCAACAAAATGGGTACGACAATTTAGATAACTAAGTAATGCGTTGTAAATCAATAGGTAAAGAGAGATGAAGGAAAATTGACGAACAAATGGCTCCTCTGAAATCGGAACGCGCTGTAAGCCGACTACATGAAATGGAGAAGAAGATGTGGTCCTAATTTAATAATTTAATGTCTGATTACGCTGCGCACAGCGCATAACCAATAAAAGTTGCGTTAGCGCAAGCCAGGAGCAGAACAGGGCTGGATACGTGGAGCGTTCGCCACAGCTCAGACGGCAGTCCGTATCCACAAGTGGTCTCTCACACACGCACACACACACATACACACACGCGCAGGGACGTTTCTCTTCTGTTCCGCCGCGGCGACCATGAAAGCGTTTCCTGGCCGCAGCGCTCTCGCTTCCTCACGATTACAACCGCAGATAACCGCTAAGCCACACCGCGGCAGCCTGGCCGAAGGCACACCCCTAGCCCTCTCCCACGCCGCTTCTTCCAACTTTCCTACTTCGAAAGAGAAGTCGCAATTTCGAAGGTTAATGACAACACAGGCTAACGAAAACATATTTTCATTCCTCCTTTTTTGTTGGGTAATATATTAATCCCATGGGTCTTCTTTTTGCGCAGTGTATTCATATGTGGATCTATCTGACACAATGTGATTTCGCTATAAACTATAAAATTAGAAACTACATCCAAAGTGAAATGAAACTTTTCAGCACTAAGATTTTTTTTAAAGTAAAGACAATAAAACACCTCTTCACTGCATTCACCATATGCACTTGACGTCAGATATGGATGTGGATTAGATTAGATTAGATTAGATTTACTTTCATTCCAATATATCCGTAGCGAGGAGGTCCTCCAGGATGTAGAACATGTCAGAAAAACAATAATATATGACAAATATTTACAACTAAAACAAATAAGTTAATGTACCTTCCACAGGTCCCAAGTGGAATGATTGCTACTTTTTTTTAATGAACACTATGAAATGGTGCAGAAGTTAGATTGCACACACACACACACACACACACACACACACACACACACGAAGAGAACCCCATGCCACCGACTGTTGTTGCTGTTATGACGTGTCTGGTTTGCAAGTAGCAACCGTATCACCTCGTCGCAGGGTGAAGTACAATTAGCCAACAGTCAAGGCATAAATAATTGCTATCACAGGTCAGCAAAAATTTACAAGAAGTTTTGTAATAAAGGGGGCAGGCATAAAAAACGCGAGAAATGGAAAAAAATAATAGCCATAACTGTTAATACATTTATCCCATTGTGACACATGACATGCATTGCCTTCATGGCAAAACGTTTGCGGTTGCTTACGGAGCCGTCATTGCAAGCAGACAGTTGGCACCAACCTGCACAGAGGAATGGGGTGCTAAAACCACTTCTTTCTGAATCATCAGTCTTCTCACTGGTTTGATGCGGCCCGCCACGAATTCCTCTCCTATGGTAACTTCTTCATCTCAGAGTAGCACTTGCAACATACGTCCTCAATTACACTCCTGGAAATGGAAAAAAGAACACATTGACACCGGTGTGTCAGACCCACCATACTTGCTCCGGACACTGCGAGAGGGCTGTACAAGCAATGATCACACGCACGGCACAGCGGACACACCAGGAACCGCGGTGTTGGCCGTCGAATGGCGCTAGCTGCGCAGCATTTGTGCACCGCCGCCGTCAGTGTCAGCCAGTTTGCCGTGGCATACGGAGCTCCATCGCAGTCTTTAACACTGGTAGCATGCCGCGACAGCGTGGACGTGAACCGTATGTGCAGTTGACGGACTTTGAGCGAGGGCGTATAGTGGGCATGCGGGAGGCCGGGTGGACGTACCGCCGAATTGCTCAACACGTGGGGCGTGAGGTCTCCACAGTACATCGATGTTGTCGCCAGTGGTCGGCGGAAGGTGCACGTGCCCGTCGACCTGGGACCGGACCGCAGCGACGCACGGATGCACGCCAAGACCGTAGGATCCTACGCAGTGCCGTAGGGGACCGCACCGCCACTTCCCAGCAAATTAGGGACACTGTTGCTCCTGAGGTATCGGCGAGGACCATTCGCAACCGTCTCCATGAAGCTGGGCTACGGTCCCGCACACCGTTAGGCCGTCTTCCGCTCACGCCCCAACATCGTGCAGCCCGCCTCCAGTGGTGTCGCGACAGGCGTGAATGGAGGGACGAATGGAGACGTGTCGTCTTCAGCGATGAGAGTCGCTTCTGCCTTGGTGCCAATGATGGTCGTATGCGTGTTTGGCGCCGTGCAGGTGAGCGCCACAATCAGGACTGCATACGACCGAGGCACACAGGGCCAACACCCGGCATCATGGTGTGGGGAGCGATCTCCTAGACTGGCCGTACACCACTGGTGATCGTCGAGGGGACACTGAATAGTGCACGGTACATCCAAACCGTCATCGAACCCATCGTTCTACCATTCCTAGACCGGCAAGGGAACTTGCTGTTCCAACAGGACAATGCACGTCCGCATGTATCCCGTGCCACCCAACGTGCTCTAGAAGGTGTAAGTCAACTACCCTGGCCAGCAAGATCTCCGGATCTGTGCCCCATTGAGCATGTTTGGGACTGGATGAAGCGTCGTCTCACGCGGTCTGCACGTCCAGCACGAACGCTGGTCCAACTGAGGCGCCAGGTGGAAATGGCATGGCAAGCCGTTCCACAGGACTACATCCAGCATCTCTACGATCGTCTCCATGGGAGAATAGCAGCCTGCATTGCTGCGAAAGGTGGATATACACTGTAGTAGTGCCGACATTGTGCATGCTCTGTTGCCTGTGTCTATGTGCCTGTGGTTCTGTCAGTGTGATCATGTGACGTATCTAACCCCAGGAATGTGTCAATAAAGTTTCCCCTTCCTGGGACAATGAATTCACGGTGTTCTTATTTCAATTTCCAGGAGTGTATTTGCTGGGTGTATTCCAATCTTTGTCTTCCAGTCCAGTTTTTGCCCTCTACAGCTCCCTCTAGTACCATGGAAGTCATTCCCTCATGTCTTAGTAGGTCCTATCAGGCTGTCCCTTCTCCTTATCAGTGTTTTCCACATATTCCTTTCCTCGCTGACTCTGCGCAGAACCTCCTCATCCCTTACCTTATCGGTTCACCTAATTTGCAACATTCGTCTTTAGCACCACCTCTCAAATGCTTCGATTCTCTTCTGTTCCGGTTTTCCCACAGTCCATGTTTCACTGCCATACAATGCTGCACTTCAGAAGTACATTCTCAGAAATTTCTTCCTCAAATTAAGGCCGATATTTGATATTAGTAAACTTCTCTTGGCCAGGAATGTCCTTTTTGCCATTGCTAGTCTGCTTTTCATGTCCTCCATGCTCCTTTCGTCATTCGTTATTTTTGCTGCTTAGGTAGCAGAATTCCTTAAATTCATCTACTTCGCGTTGTTCTCATTTCTGCTACTTCTCATTACTTTTGTCTTTCTTCCGATGTACTCACAATCCATGTTCTGTACTCATTAGACTGTCCATCCCATTCAGCACATTGTGCAGTTCTTCTTCACTTTCACTCAGATAGCAATGTCATTAGCAAATTGTATTATTGATATCCTTTCAACTTGAATTTTAATTACACTCCTGAGCCTCTCGATTACTTCTATCATTGCATATTCGATGTACATATTGAACAATAGGGGCACCCTTTTTAACACTAGGACTCTATTCTTGATCATCTACTATTATTTTTTGTATCCCGCCTGGAAGGCGGAGCGTGGGTCTGCTCCTTTAAAGGGTAGGCTGAATGCAGAAAGGGAAAACTCTCGGTACAACTTTTTACGTAAAAGTACTTTAATAGAGCATATTAGTCAAAGATATATACGTAACCTTTGGTAAAGATGAGCCCGTAGGTGCGAAGCCGTACAGTTATCAACGCTGACAGCTACTAGTAGTGGACAATCTGTCATTGAAGTAACTTAGATAACGAAGTCTGTAATGGCTAGCCCCCTATGAAGCAGAAGCTAAGTTACTTGGTCGTCGGCTCGGAATCAAAATGGGCAGAATCCGGAGCGCCGCTCGTAGAGCAGCACAGCGCCGGCTAGAGGGCGCCGTCGTCGGTGTCCGTGTCTTAGTGCCAACCTAGCAGAGCGCACCTACGTTGTGGCACCGTAGCTATCGATACCACATTATTATTCACTCTTGGCTCTTGTACATATTGTATGTTATTCGTCTCTTCCTACAGCTTACCCCTATTTTCCTCAGAATTTCGAACGTCTTGCACTATTTCACAGTGTCGAACGCTTTTCCAAGTCGACAAACCTTATGAACGAGTCTTGATTTTTCTTTAATCTTACTTCCATTATCAACCGCAACGGCCGAATTGCCACTCTGGTGCCTTTACCTTTCGTAAAAACAGTAGTGCACTCCTTTAAAGTCAGTACGCCTTTAGACTGTTGTTTACTTACAGTGTTACATTTACACTTACACAGTCACGATTTCGGTTTCAAAGTGCCATTACGAAGTGTTTTAAGTGTTATAAATTGCCATCTTAGGCAATTTATATCACTTAAAACACTTCATAATGGCACTTTGAATCCGGTATCATAATGTGTAAGTGTAAATGTAACACTGTAAATAAACAACAGTCTAAAGGCGGTAGTGACTTTAAGGAAACGTATCATGACTGTGGCCCCGCATTATGAAAAAATTACTAGTACACTCCATCTGAGACGCAGAGAGTCTGCCCCAGGAACTGCAACACCTCAGAACAGCGTTCCGAAAAAGCAGATGGTCAGAATGGCGGATTAAGCGCGCACTTCCTCCCACCACTACAATACGACAAGTGGAGACGAAAGAAATCACGGAGGAAGAGATAGCCACAGCCTGTGTATCGTACACCCGCGCACTGTCGTGAAAAGTCGGCCGCATACTGAAAAAGCACCACATAAGAACTGTGCTTTGTCCGCCCGATAAAACACGGGCAATAGTGAGGGGTGTCAAAGTTGGCCGGACTATATCAGATTCCGTACCAATTGGCAAGACACACATTGGACAAATAGTGCGCACCATCACAGATTGATGCCGAGAACACCAGAGGCATACTCGACTAATGTACCCCAAGCAGTCGGCAGTCGCAGGGCACTGTTTAACAGAGAATCGGTCGACGGAATGCGACCGTAGCAGGCTTTTAGCGCAGTCTTCCAAATACTGGACCATGAACGTTATATAACCATTCCAAATACAACCAGGAATGATGTTATACGTCGAAACTGCTGTTACGATCTCAGCAGGGCGTTGGTACCAGCACTGGGTCTAATGAAGCAGACGCTCAGCTAATAACAATCTGGCGTCCACGGTGGACGGGGCATCTACATCGAAGCCACCATAGATGCTGATGCAGACGTCTCTGCAACTGCCGATCGAGGACCCCAGAATTTGACCACTAGAGGCATAACTCTCGTGACAGGTGATGTGCGATTCATGTGCATATCGGTGCTCCAATTGTGCTGCGCATCCAATGTATCGCCGGTGCTGTCAGTGTTCCATGTGTGCTGCGCATTAAGCCTGTGGGCGTCGTGGCTATGGGGGTGGGGGCTCCCAGCCACGATCATCCTATCTGAGGCTCTCGAGAGTGGCCCTGGGATAATAGAGGGCGTCCGGATTTGATCATGGGGGTCCTTGCTCACGTGCGGCTCCCAATGCTGACCCTGGGAAATTGTTAGGGTGTGTGTAGTATCTGTGTCGCCACTGTAGAGCCTGGTTCCAAGGAAGAGAGGGAGAGGATGTTATGGGTGGCCGGTATCGTATTTCTACAACACAAATGCACACATACAATAACACGGTTCTTTCTTTACTTGTACTGGATACTTAACTTGAATGGAGTCCATGTGTTGTGGCACAAGCTTGTCAGTACGAAGTGCATTCAAGTTCTAAGGCCTCCGATTCTTTTTCTCCGGACTGGGAAGAGATAGCAACATGCGCATTGTTTTAAAATGAGGCCGCATTCATTGTCAATACGTCCCAGAGATGGCAGCACCGTACGGCAGATGGAATTTTACCGCCAGCGGCGAGAATGAGAACTGTTTTAAATACTTAAAATTGCGACGTTTTCCTTACTTGAAGAGTGTGTAGTCATTCGTTTTCTGAATTTGCGTGGTGTGAAACCAATTGAAATTCATCGACAGTTGAAGGAGACATGTGGTGATGGAGTTATGGATGTGTCGAAAGTGCATTCATGGGTGCGACAGTTTAATGAAGGCAGAACATCGTGTGACAACAAACCGAAACAACCTCGGGCTCTCACAAGCCTGTCTTACGACATGATCTAGAAAGTAAAGTGGAGAGAGTTGTTTTGGGAGATCGCCGAATGACTGTTGAACAGATCGCCTCCAGAGTTGGCATTTCTGTGGGTTCTGTGCACACAATCCTGCATGACGACCTGAAAATGCGAAAAGTGTCATCCAGGTGGGTGCCACGAATGCTGACGGACGACCACACGGCTGCCCGTGTGGCATGTTGCCAAGCAATGTTGACGCGCAATGACAGCATGAATGGGACTTTCTTTTCATCGGTTGTGACAACGGATGAGACGTGGATGCCATTTTTCTATCCAGAAACAAAGCGCCAGTCAGCTCAATGGAAGCACACAGATTCACCGCCACCAAAAAAATTTCGGGTAACCGCCAGTGCTGAAAAAATGATTGTGTCAATGTTCTGGGACAACGATGGCGTAATCCTTACCCATTGCGTTCCAAAGGGCACTACGCTAACAGGTGCATCCTACAAAAATGTTTTGAAGAACAAATTCCTTCCTGCACTGCAACAAAAACGTCCGGGAAGGGCTGCGCGTGTGCTGTTTCACCAAGACAACGCACCCGCACTTCGAGCTAACGTTCCGCAACAGTTGCTTCGTGATAACAACTTTGAAGTGATTCCTCATGCTCCCTACTGACCTGACCTGGCTCCTAGTGGCTTTTGGCTTTTTCCAACAATGAAAGACACTCTCCGTGGCCGCACATTCACCAGCCGTGCTGCTATTGCCTCAGCGATTTTCCAGTGGTCAAAACGGGCTCCTAAACAAGCCTTCGCCGCTGCCATGAAATCATGGCGTCAGCATTGTGAAAAATGTGTACGTCTGCAGGGCGATTACGTCGAGAAGTAACGCCAGTTTTATCGATTTTGGGTGAGTAGTTAATTAGAAAAAAAATCGGAGGCCTTAGAACTTGAATGCACCTCGTAATAGCCCTCTTGCAGACAATATCGGTAATCTTGCTGTTACATTAATCTGCTCGCTATGTACTGTCGTAACTGCAATAGTCAGTGAGTGAAGCCATCCTTTCAGCAGCGGCGGCCTAAATACTTGCTACTGAGAGGGCGTTGGCAGCTTGTTGCTTGTCGGCGTGTCTCTGGCCTCTCTCATATTAGACGCACTTGATCCAGTGCCTACTATCGATCTTCGTGCTACATCGTTGCCGACCAGTTCGTGGGAGACAATTTATGCCACCACAGTGAGGACCAAGGGGGGTGGGTGGTCGGATGACAGTGGGAGAGGATGTAAGTGGGCCTCGTGTCCACAGGAACTCAGTTCGTCAGCGCACCTGACGATGGCGACGTATCTGATCGCCGGAATATTGTGACCATTGGACACTATGCAATGGCAGTACACCCATAGAGTGTTCATCCAACAAATACATCGAGAGTAACTGATTAACCACATTCTTGAGGTATTTCATATCCGTAGTTAAACTTTCACTGATTAGCGATGCGAATTTGTTATGAATACCGTACGAGAGGTCATGTTCCATGTGTAGATTCTAGTCCATTGCCTTTGAGTGTCAACCGTTGCGAGGTCTGGCACGGAATCCGATTTTAGTCAATCCGAAGAATATAACGGTCAATATAGCCACTTTTCTCCCCATTCCTGCTCATTAAATGTTTAGTTTTCTAGTACACTCATAGCCACTATAGAGTCTTTTACCGTAATGAAAGCAAAGGAGAGGATGTTGTTAAGGGTGTCCGGTATCCTCTTCTACAACACAAATGCAGATGTGAATTAATATGGCTCTTTATTTACATGAACTTGAAGTATTTTCTTATCTGGAATAGAGAGTATATGTTGTGGTATAAACTCATCAGTAACAGGCCTCTTGCGAACAATACTAATAATCTTCCTATTGTCACAGTTCTAGCCGCTATGTACTGTCGTAGCTCGCGAAGGATTGAACTGACCGACGCCAAACTGGAGTGTGAGTTAGTGAGGCCCTCCAGTCAGCGGCGACGGCCTAAACACATGCTGTTGATAGGGCGTTGGCGGCGTGTTGCCTGTCTGTGTGTCCCTGGCTTCTCTTGTGATAGGCGCTCTTGATCCAGCACCTATTATGGATCTTCGCGCTACATCTTTGCCGTGCGGCATACTGACCACAACTTACTGCAGTACAAGTTTCATGTGTGGAATTTTATTCACATGATCACTATGTATTTACTAGTTATCTAACATGTCTGGTTGTGCACTGAACATCTTTCACTACACTGCCAATCTGAAGTAACGATTCAATTTTGCTACATGTTTCACAATGTTTTGACGATTTCAGATTTGAACGGCCGCTGTGACCGAGCGGTTCTAGGCGTTTCAGTTCAAACCCGCGCGACCGCTACGGTCGCAGGTTCGAATCCGGCCTCGGGCATGGATATGTGTGATGTCCTTAGGTTAGTTAGGTTTAAATAGTTCTAAGTCTAGGGGACCTCACATGTTAAGTCCCATAGTGCTGAGAGCCATCTGAACCATTTCTTCAAATCTGAAAACCGTGCGCTAAAAACAAGAGAGGCGACGGTGGCGTCGTCTATTATTAGTGCGAAGTGTGAAGTTTCATCCCATATACGGCTCAGTAATCTTGTCATACTGGTCAAACCAACATCGTGCAACACGGAGAACGCCCTGTTCTGTGCTCATAGGCAGCACACCGCGCCTGGTACACGGCGTTCGGGGACCACAGCACAGCTACGACACCTGGGGATGGGCTTATAACAGTCCGAAACCGGTCGTGTGAAAATAAATTAATTTACAACTGAAGCGGTATTTTCAACCTCCGCTGTTCGTGATTGGTTTGAAGAACACTCTGGACGATTCGGGCGAATGATTTGCCCACCCACATCACCCAACATGAATCCCATCCAACATTTATGGGATGTAATCGAGAGATGAATCCTGCACCGGCCACACTTCCGCCATCATGGACGTCCGTGCAGCATGGCTCACTATTTCTGCAGGGGACTTCCAACGACTTGTTGAATCCATGCCACATTCAACCGATGCGCTACGCCGGGCAGAAGAAGGTACGACATGATATTAGGATGTATGTGTGTATCCCATGATTTTCGCCACCTCAGTGTCAAGTAAAGTGTGAGCTGCTTAAGGGGCTCCGGAAAGGCTCAAAATCATGAAAAGTTCAATTTTTACTTTTTTGCGTTTTCTGAATCTGCAGACTATTAGCTTTTAATAGATAAATAATTTATTCAATTCCGAAGACTACAACTATTTTTAAAATTTTTTTGAAATGTGTTCTAAATGGGCGTGACCCACTGTGGCGCTGTTAAACTGCTGTCAAATGGTGTTATTATTAACGTCCGTGTTCATCAGGTACAGTTTAGTGATGTGAGATAAAGTATGTGTTGTGGCTAACCTATTTTCAGAGACTTAGCAGCACCTGAACTGTTGAAAAAGTGTATTCACGGAAAAACTCAAAACCCCAATGAAAGTGTAAATAGTGTTATATGGTCGAGAATCCCCAAGACTGTATTTGTTGGAATAGAAACACTTCACTTTGGTGTGTATGATGCTGTTGCGACTTTCAATGATGGCAACATTGTAAGGTGCAATGTATTTAGAAATATGGGAATGAAGATAGGTTCTAATATGGTACGAGCGATGCTTGCTTTAGACAAGGAACGCCTTCGGGCTGCAGACAGGGCTGTAAAGAGTCTAGAAATACAAGCAAGAGTAAACAGGAGGAGGAACAAGAGGAAGCTGGAGGAGGAAATGCAGAGGATGAAGATAATCCATCCTATGGACCTGGAATGCACTAAAAAGTTAATCCAATCTTTGTCGCTCGATTCCCAAAACTTTTATTTTCTCATACTAATTACATGTTTTCTAAGGATCTTCCAAACATATTTGTTTCAAACTTTCAGTAAATGTTGCACAGTACCTTCTGCATAATTTAACACAGCCTTTTTCCAAAAAACTGTATATTTTTGAATATATAAATAAAAAATTGCAAAAAAATGTTGTGAATTTTTATTACAATTGAAAAAAAAGTCATCTTTAATAACTGAACTAAAATTTTGTAAAATCCCTGTGTTAAGTTGTAGCCCATATTCCAATAAATAATCTGTAAAAAGTTCAACTTCCTACCTCAAATACTTTGTGAGGAAAGATGTAATTTATAAGCGTTATTTTAACATTGCAAGTATAGGGCGTTCCGGAGCCCCTTAAGTATTTTTCAATTTCGTGCTGAAGTCAGATTCGATTGGGTCATTATTTTACCTATTGTAGGGCATAGCTTGATCAGATCAGGGCACGTTGGGAGTTGCTTTCCTCTAGTTATCCAAAACTTCAAGTGAGCAGTTCGCTTACAAGTAATCGTGTGTTACTTCGCTACCCGTCAATTACGTTTAGTGTCTCACTCCCTCGTCAAATTCCCGCAGCAGCGCTTGAATTGGGTGGTCTACATTTACTATCCTTTCTTATACATTTATTTTATAGTCTGTTTTCAAGACACTATCCATTCCGTTCAACTGATCTTCCAAGTCCTTTGCTGCCTCTGATAGAATTACAATGAAGTCTGCGAACACTGAAGTTTTAATTTCTTCCGTCTGAACTTCAATTCCTTTTCCAAATTACTCCTTGATTTCTTTTGCTGTTGGCACAAGGTACATACTGGATAACATGGGGCACAGATGTGTTTCTCACTCCGTTTTCAACCAATGATTCCTTTTCACGTCCGTCGTCTCTTATACCTGCGGTCTGGTTTCCGCTACAAGTTATAATCGTTCACTCCCTGCATTTTATCCTTGCTACATTCAAAATTCCAAGAAACATGTTCTAGCCGTCACTGTGAACAGCTGTCTTTACAGAGAGAATTACTTTAAGCGTACATCACCCTTTCTCCAGTCCATTTTCTAACATTAGCCACAGTGTTAACATTGCCTCTCGCATTCCGACATTTCCCCAAAACCCAAACTAATCTTCCCCAAGGTTGACTTCCACCAATCTTTCCATTCTTCTATAAATAATTGGTGCCATCTCCACTGCAAACAGAGAACACGTCGTTTGTGAAATATTACGGATGTTCACATCACTTGCAAAGCCACGTACAGACCTGTACCGTCGTGCGCACTTTCGTTGCATTCCCGTGTGACGCATGTCGATAATCGACAAATTCGTCACGCATCGCAATAGATGCACATGAACGAACACAGATGAATTCCATTTGCGAATATGTAAATATCTCGTGTTCAGCGAACGATGATGGAACAAAATGCGATTATTTTCGAGATGTCAGCACCGGCACTCGACGACACTGGGCGATACTGTGCTGGCGATGTTAACATGAAAGCTTCTGGTAGCGCTTTTTGTTTTCCACCAGAAAAAGAGCCAATACGCGCAAAACGTACACGCAAAATTGAACGCAATTTCGCCACAAAAACGGCAAAGCTCGCGCGCGGGGGCGAGGGAATGTAAATTATAAATCGAAAGCCGCAGCGAAATGCACAAAAGCTACCAAAGAGCGGTAACGAGAATTTAATTTGCAGAGCTGAAAAAACCACGGGCGATATAATGGTTTTCTTCCGAAAAACGTTATGTGATGATAGCTCCCAATCTGTATATGTGTTCAGGAGTTATGTGCGTGTTAATGACTTAGCGGATGGTACCAGTTAAAAGACGAGACTTCTGTTCCAGAACTTCTACTAGCTCGGTGCATAAGTTTGTAGCGTTTCTGTTTTGCGTTTTGGTATTCCGGCTGTCACGGGTTTATTTATCAATTGTCATTTTTTTATTTGTAGTTCACTGTGGCTATTTGAGTCATGTTACCATTCAGAGATAGCGAGTGGAGCTGGGGACGCTAGAAAATGGAGTGCCAAGTGGAATGAGTTCAGTAGAGAGATGTCAGAGGTGCAGACAGTCAGAAATATTTGCGTCGGGAAGAGGGTGACGCAGCTGGACAGAGCACGAAAAAAATCCGTTTTCGTAGTTCAAAGACAATCGTTTTGACATTAGTGATCCTTCACCTTCAAGAAGACCTTCGGTGTTAGATGATGATCATTTAAACGCATTATTCCACAGTGATGCACGTCAGTGTACTCGAGAACTGACATATGTGATGAACTGTGATCATTCCACCATCGTGCGGCATTTGCGTGGCATGGAGAAGATTAAAAAATCGGGTCTATCGGTACCGCATTGTCTAAGTCAAAATCACAAAAAAATCTGTGGGTGGCGACTTGCGTATCTCCCCTTGCTCGTTGTCAACTGGATCGTCAGCAAGACCGACCATTCCGATCCCGTATCTTTACTGGTGACGAGAAATAGCGTCTTTATACTGACAGAAGGAAGAGAATGGAATGGCTGACCCCAAAGAAAGTAGCAAGTCCCCGTACAAGATAGTAGCAACTCCCCGTATAACGTCCTGTGCGCATCCACAAAAGAGGTCCATATACATGACACTGATTACACCTCTGATGACGAACGCAGCTCCCCTCTGGGGATATGCAGCTCGTACAAGGCTGCGCCGCCTGCAGATCATAAGAACAAGGTGCTATGAATCACTAGCAACGCTCCACGCTACACACGTACCGTGGATCTTCACCGAGAATACCGTCTTGAAACCCACAAGGAAGTATTCAAGAAACACGCCACACGACTATACAGGAACTCGAGATACTCGAACAATCCTTTCAGCCTCACTCTGGGAAACTACGATCACAACCAAAGGTCGAAGCACAAATGGACAAAGACACTACTACCTAGGGCATAACCACCTATGGTAAACTAACATACACCAACAAGGGACAAACGTCGGCAAGCCCTTGCATATCGGCAGCACTGACCAGTAATTACCAGCTGCTATTAGAGCCGACCAGGGCAACGGCCTTGCCGCAGTGGATAAACCGGTTCCCCGTGAGATCACCGAAGCGCTGTCGGGAGGGGGGGGGGGGGGTCGGCACTTGGATGGGTGACCATCCCGGCCACCATGCGCTGTTGCCACTTTTCGGGGTGCACTCAGCACTCAGCCTCGTGATGCCAATTGAGGAGCTACTCGACCGAATAGTAGAGGCTTCGGTCAAGAATACCATCATAACGACCAGGAGAGCGGTGTGCTGCTCCCATGCCCCTCCTATCCGCATCCTCCACTGAGGATGACACGGCGGTCGGATGGTCCCGGTAGGCCACTCGTGGCCTGAAGATGGAGTGCTTTTTTCTTATTACAGCCGACCAACAGGCCACAGCAGGTACACCGACGAGTTCACCCACTGACGCACAAACAATTCGCCAACACTGTGCATCCGATATATGACCTATCGGACACAAAACGATGATAAACCTAACAGCTGCAGTTCTGCTGACGCTGATCGAGAGTTCAACACCGGCACCCAGCGGCAGCCGCCAAGCAACACGACCGCACAACGCCAAAGGTATCGAGATGCATAATACCCACTACTAACAAAGCCTACCCTTGCACGACCTATCGCAGGCAGCAAGACACCCGCTACTGCTCTTACTACCCGACCTAACTATCGCTTTCCCCTGGCTCTTGCCTTGGCACTTTTTTTCGTCTGCTCTTCAAACCTCTACCCTTCGTTCGACTTCGACCCAATCTATCTCCAGATGAGCGAGTATTAATGGTTAACCTTAACCAGACGTACGCAAACATCGCAGTACCCACATCCTGCTATACCTCAAATGGTTCAAATGGCTCTGAGCACTATGGGACTTAACTTCTGAGGTGATCAGTCCGTAGAACTTAGAACTACTTAAACCTAACTAACCTAAGGACAGCACACACATCCATACCCGAGGCAGGATTCGAACCTGCGACTGTAGCGGTCGCGCGGTTCCAGACTGCACCGCCTAGAACCGCTCGGCCACTCCAGCCGGCTGCGATACCTCACTTTAGTGTATACTAACCATTATGAAGAGATGGCAGTAGACCTTTTGAGTTGGCCAACCATCATTGCTGACTTTTATTGTCAACAACTGAGACGTCTTGCAGAAGCAGTCGAAGGACAACGACCACGAAGACTGCGTGAAGTGATGCTATCCTACGACAGCGCCTGCCCGCATTCTGCTAGACGGACAAACACACTATACAGGAGCTGTGTTGGGAAGTCATTCCGCACCCACCATACCCACACCCTCAGATTCTCACCTTTCCCGGTCTCTATACAACAACCTTCACTGAACTTCCTTTCGGATGAAATGCGCTCCGAATATGTCTTGACGAGGTCTTCGCGTCAAAACCACGTGATTTCTACAGTCGCAGACTCGAACAGTTACCCCAGTGCTGGCACAGTGTTGCAATGAATGAAGGAGAATATACACTGAAGAGCCAAAGAAACTGGTACACCTGCCTAATATCGTGTAGCGCCCCCGCGATAAAGCACACGTGCTGCAACACAACATGGCATGGACTCGTCTAATATCTGAAGTAGTGTTGGAGGGAACTGACACCATGAATCATGCAGGGCTGTCCATAAATTCGTAAGAGTACGAGGGGGATGGAACACTGTTGTGAACAGCACGTTGCAAGACATATCAGATGGATAACGTTCATGTCTGAGGATATGGTGGCTAGCGGAAGTGTTTAATCTCAGGAGAGTGTTCCTGGAGCCTCTCTGTAGCAGTTCTGGTCGTGTGAGGTGTCGCACTCTCCTGTTGGAATTGCCCAAGTCCGTCGGAATGCACAGTGGACATGAATGGATGCAGGTGATTAGACAGAATGCTTATGTACATTTCACCTGCCACAGTCGTATCCAGACATATAAGGCGTTCCACATCATTCCAACTGCACACGCCCCACACCATTACATAGCGTCCACCAGCCTGAACATTTCCCTGCTGACATACAGGATCCATGGATTCAAGAGGTTGTCTCTATAACCGTACACGTCCGTCCCCTCCAAACAATTTGAAACGAGACTTGTCCGACCAGATAACGTGTTTCCATTCATCAACAGTCCAATGTTGGTGTTGACGGGTCCATGCGACCTGTAAAGCTGCGTGTCGTGCAGTCATCAAGGGTACACGAGTGGGTGTTCGGCTCTGAAAGCCAATATCGATGATGTCTCGTTGAATGTTTCGTAGACTGACACTTCTCGATGGTCCGGCGTTGAAATCTGCAGTAATTTGCGGAAGGGTTGCACTTTTGTCACGTTGAACGATTCTCTTCATTCGTCGTTGGTCCCGTCCTTGCAGGATCTTTTGCCGGCCGCAGCGATGTCTGAGATATGATGTTTAACCTTTAACCTAATATTCACGGTACACTCGTGAAATGGTCGTACGGGAAAATCTCTGCTTCGTCGCTACCTCGGAGATGCTGTGCCCCATCTCTCGTGCGTCGACTATAACACCACGTTCAAACTCACTTAAAACTTCATAACCTGCCTTTGCAGCAGCAGTTAACCGATCTAACAACTGCGGTAGACACATGTCTTATACAGGCGTTGCCGACCGCAGAGCCGTATTCTGCAAGTTTACACATCTCTGTGTTCGAATACACATGCCTACACCAGTTTCTTTAGCCCTTCAGGGTATTATTGATGTCTACATCTCTATTAAGGGGCTCCGGAAAGGCTCAAAATCATGAAAAGTTCAATTTTTACTTTTTTGCGTTTACTGAATCTGCAGACTATTAGCTTTTAATAGATATATAATTTATTCAATTCCGAAGACAACTATTTTTAAATTTTTTTTGAAATGTGTTCTACATGGGAGTGACCCACTGTGGCGCTGTTAAACTGCTGTCAAATGGTGTTATTATTAACGTCCGTGTTCATCAGGTACATTTTAGTGATGTGAGATAAAGTATGTGTTGTGGCTAACCTATTTTCAGAGACTTAGCAGCACCTGAACTGTTGAAAAAGTGTATTCACGGAAAAACTCAAAACCCCAATGAAAGTGTAAATAGTGTTATATGGTCGAGAATCCCCAAGACTGTATTTGTTGGAATAGAAACACTTCACTTTGGTGTGTATGATGCTGTTGCGACTTTCAATGATGGCAACATTGTAAGGTGCAATGTATTTAGAAATATGGGAATGAAGATAAGTTCTAATATGGTACGAGCGATGCTTGCTTTAGACAAGGAACGCCTTCGGGCTGCAGACAGGGCTGTAAAGAGTCTAGAAATACAAGCAAGAGTAAACAGGAGGAGGAACAAGAGGAAGCTGCAGGAGGAGTTTGCAGAGGATGAAGAGAATCCATCCTATGGACCTGGAATGCACTAAAAAGTTAATCCAATCTTTGTCGCTCGATTCCCAAAACTTTTATTTTCTCATGCTAATTACATGTTTTCTAAGGATCTTCCAAACATATTTGTTTCAAACTTTCAGTTAATGTTACACAGTACCTTCTGCATAATTTAACACAGCCTTTTTCCAAAAAAACTGTATATTTTTGAATATATAAATAAAAAATTGCAAAAAAATGTTGTGAATTTTCATTACAATTGAAAAAAAATCATCTTTAATAACTGAACTCAAATTTTGTAAAATCCCTGTGTTAAGTTGTAGCCCATATTCCAATAAATAATCTGTAAAAAGTTCAACTTCCTACCTCAAATACTTTGTGAGGAAAGATGTAATTTATAAGCGTGATTTTAACATTGCAAGTATAGGGCGTTCCGGAGCCCCTTAAGCGTATCTGCTGTGTTTATTAAACTTATGGGAAAAGGCTAGGAACATATGTACCAATCCAGTACATCTGCATCCGGACTCTGCAAAAAAACTGCAAAGTATATGAAGGAGTGTACTTCCTATTGTAGCAAGTGTTAGCAGGTTCCTCCAGTTGCAGTCGTGTACGGAGTGCAGAAAATAGACTAACCTCCGTCCACAGGCTCTGGCGCGCCCATCGGTACCGACGGGCGCGCGGGATTAGCCGAGCGGTCTAGGGCGCTGCAGTCATGGACTGTGCGGCTGGTCCCGGCGGAGGCTCGAGTCCTTGCTCGGGCATGGGTGTGTGTGTTTGTCCTTAGGACAATTTAGGTTAAGTAGTGTGTAAGCTTAGGGACTGATGACCTTACCAGTTAAGTCCCATAAGATTTTTTTGTACCGACGGCCACGTGTGTCACCGTCAGCCACCAGCGTCAACCGACTCGGGTACTACGGTGCGGCTCGTGGTCAGCGCTCCACTCTCCCACTCGGTTTCAGTTTTCGCGACCTGGAGCGCCGCTGCTACTCGATCAGGCAGCTTCAGAATTTGGATCACGACGCTGACTGCATCAAGTTACCATCCTTATATTTTGACATATTGTAAGTAGACTGTATAGGTTTTTTTTATTGGTAACGCCACATAGCGCTCTGTATGAAAATCACTGGCTGTGCTGTGTGCAGTCTGTGGCTGGTTTGCATTGTTGTTGGCTATTGTAGTGTTGGGCAGTTGGCTGTTAACAGCGCGTAACGTTGCGCAATTGGAGGTGAGCCGCCAGCAGTGGTGGATGTGGGGACAGAGATGGCGGAGTTTTGAAATTTGTAAGACTGGATGTCAGGAACTGCTATGTATATTCTGACTTTTCAACACTATTAAGGTAAATACATTGTTTGTTCTCTATCAAAATCTTTCATTTGCTAATTATGCCTATCAGTAGTTAGTGCTTTCAGTAGTTTGAATCTTTTATTTAGCTGGCAGTAGTGGCGCTCGCTGTATTGCAGTAGTTCGAGTAACGAAGATTTTTGTGAGGTAAGTGATTTGTGACAGGTATAGGTTAATGTTAGTCAGGGCCATTCTTTGTAGCGATTACTGAAAGTCAGATTGCGTTGCGCTAAAAGCATTGTGTGTCACTTTAGTGAATGTTTGACTACGTTCAGTTTTGACCAGCTGTTTGAAAAGCAACTAATGTAAGAGGTTTATCAGCACAGTAATTCAGAAATTTTCCCAAGGGGACGTTTCAATATTAAGCAAAAATCTGTGAAAGTACGGGGGATCGAGCCCCGGTCCTCCAGATGGCAACCAGCCCCGCTGACTATTCAGCTACGGAGGCGGACAGTACAGGCAAAATGGTTGCGTCCAATCCTCTCTTTGTCGTCTCCACGGTTTTTGTATTTTATACGCAGAGGTTGTGAACGGCAATCTTATACGATAAATGTCCACCTCACAATCAACGTTTTAATGTTGTTATCTACGAGGGCGGTCAATGTAACACTTTTTTTCTGACAGTATCTTGGTTTTATTCAGGATTCCAATACACCATATTATTCTCCACTCTTTTTGCTACACTATGTGATCAAAAGCATCGGGACACCTGGCTGAAAATAACTTACACGTTCGTGGCGCCCTCCATCGGTAATACTGGCATTCAATATGGTGTTGCCACACCCTTAGCCTTGATGACAGCTTCAACTGTCGCAGTCATATCTTCAATCAGGTGCTAAAAGGTTTCTTGGGCAATGGCAGCCCATTCATCACGGGGTATTGCACTGAGGAGAGATATCGACGTCGGTCGATGAGGCCTGGCACGAGATCGGCGATCCAAAACATCTCGAACGTGTCCACAACCATAGATGGAAACATAAAATGGCTCTGAGCACTATGGGACTTAACATCTATGGTCATCAGCCCCCTAGAACTTAGAACTACTTAAACCTAACTAACCTAAGGACAGCACACAACACCCAGCCATCACGAGGCAGAGAAAATCCCTGACCCCGCCGGGAATCGAACCCGGGAACCCGGGCGTGGGAAGCGAGAACGCTACCGCACGACCACGAGATGCGGCAGATGGAAACATAAAAGACCAAATAACATACTTGTAACGACCTAACATCTATGGCCAAGCATACGCAAACATAACGGTACAGGTGAGCCCCTGTTAATCAGACGCCATTACTGGATATCCAGCTGGAATACACTGCCCACTGCCGAATAACTGGCACCACGCAGGGAAGCCATACCGTACACTACATGCAGACAAGCTCCCCCCCCCTTCCCCCCCCCCCCCCACACACACACAGTGAGATGATCTATGGCCGATCTCCCACTACTGTTTAACGATCTTAATTGTTCCAGGAATGTAGCGGCTGCAGCAACTGGGATACATCGCCACCGCTTGCCACGGCAATGATGCATGATACCCATACTAACAAATCCAACCTCGCATGAACTATCGCAGCTAGTAAGCCACTACTGCTCTTACTACCCATCCCACTGTCGCAGAGGTTTTTTTTTCCCACGGCACGGGCCATGGCACTTTTTTCCCTCTGCTCTTCAAATCGCTACCCTCATTCGCGTTTCGTCCACTATCTATCACATGATGGACCGTGTTAATGCGCAGTCTTACACAGACTCACGGATAACATCACAGCCCAGCATCCTGTGGTCCACTTACTAGATAACGAACATGTTTACGGAGGTGACAGTAGAACTTTTGGTTTGGTCACCACATTGGTGCGGACGTGGAGGGGCCCTATCTCCATTTTTTATAGGATTCAGGTCAGGACTCTCTTAAAGCCAGTCCATTACAGGCACGTTATTGTCGTGTAACCACTCCGCCACACGCCGTGCATTATGAACGCGTGCTCGATCGGTTGAAAGATGCAATCGCCATTCCCGAACTGTTCTTCAACAATGGGGAGCGAGAAGGTGCTCAAAACATCAATGTAGGCCTGTGCTGTGATGGTGCCACGCAAAACAATAAGGTGTGCTAGCTCCCTCCATGAAAAACACTACCACACCATAACACCACAGCCTCCGAATTTTGCTGGTGGCACTTCACAAGCTGGCAGATGACATTCATTGGGCATTCATCATACCTACACCCCGCCATCGGATCGCCACATTGTGCACTGTGATTCGTCACTCCACACAACGTTTTTCCAGTGTTCAAGCGTAAAATGCTTACGCTCCTTACACCAGGCGAGGCGTCGTTTGGCATTTACCGCCGTGATGTGTGTCTTATGAGCAGCCGCTCGATCACGAAATCCAAGTTTTCTCACCTCCTGCCTAACTGTCGTAGTACTTGTAGTGGATCCTGATGCAGTTTGGAATTCCTGTCTGATGATGGATTACGAGCCTCTTCAATTGCCGGTGATCTCTGTCAGTCAACAGACGAGGTCGCCGATACGCTTTTGTGCTGTACTTGTCACTCCACGTTTCCATTTCACTATCACCTAGGAGAAAGTGTACCTAGCGATGTTTAGGAGTGTGGTAATCTCACACACGTATGGTACAATTCACACCCAATCACCTGACCACAGTTCCGCGGAGCGCGTCATTCTGCTCTCTGACGATGGCTAATGACTACTGAGGTCGCCGATATGGAGTACCTGGCAGTAGGTGGCAGCACAATGCACCTAATATGAAAAATGCGTGTTTTTGGGAGTGTCTGGATACTTTTGATCACAAGGAGTACATAACCCTATTTTTCTGTATAATCTTTGTTCAACTTGGTCTTCTTATGCTACGTTACTCGCAGGGCCTGTACACCAATGTGTTACCACTCTACTGGTCGACGTCGGACCCAAAATCTTGCTGCATCAATAACCTCCCCATCACCCTCTAACTTCTTCCCGCGGAGAGTACCGTTCACTCTGCCAAATAGATGGAAGTTGGAGGTGCGATGGTGGATGATAAAGAACAGTCCAGCGAAGTTCTGAAAGCTCCTCTCCTGCGCTCAGTCTTGTGTGACGCCTTGGGTTGTAACGGAGAGGGAGAAGTGTGTTTGGATTTTTGTTGGGACGAACACGCTGAACTCTTTTCTTCAGTTTTATGAGGCTACTCTCCGTAGAAAATCGTTACATCAACACAGAGGACACTACACAGAGCAATCCCTTCAGTGTCCCCAGGACACCGTCGCCACAACTTTACCAGCTGAGAATACGGCTTCGAACTCTTTCTTCGAAGGGGAGGTGGTGTGCCGCCACTCCATGGATCACCATTTTGTTTCCGGTTCGAACTGATGAACCCATCTTTCATTGCGTCTGACAATATACGACAAAAATTTGTCGTGGTCAGCCTCGTAACGTGCAAGCGATTCCGTACAGATGGTCCTCCGTCGCTCTTTATGGTCTCATGTTACGCGGCGAGGAACCCAGCGGATGCACGCCTTTGAGCATCCCAACTCGTGGACGAATGTGGTATCACTAATGACAGAAACGCCCAGCTGTGCAGCGAGGTGTTTGATTACAATCCGTCGATCACCTCGAGTGAGAGTGTCCACACGTTCCAACAGCTGTGAGCGGCCGACCGTCGTGCGATGACGACAGACGCCTCGCCCAACGACTCACCGTGCTTTTGTTCACGGCCAGGTGTCCGCAGACACACCGCAAACACCTATGAATATCTGCGATGCTATGGGTTTCCAAGAAAAGAAACGCATTGACAATTCTCTGCTCGCAACGCACATCCGTTACAGACGTAATTTTGAAAGCTACGTAATTCATGAAAGTGTGCGGACTGAAGCGGGAAGATTCCTCGATGACCTAGAATAAATTCCACATTAGTTATTGTACTCCCCATGTATATTATTACATAGGTAAAACAGCCAGTCGGTCCCTGTGCAGGTGACAACCAAACAGCTTACAAGGGCAACTAAATTATGATTTTCGGTATTTAATATGCAGAGGTTGGACAACAACCCGACAAATGCGTGTTTGTATATAAACGCAGATGTTAGCCAAGTCTATTTAACCACTCGAACGGCACCTGCGGTGCATCCTCAATGCGTTGTAAGTGTCAGTCGTGATCCGGACAGTGTTGCGCATAGCTGTGGGAGTCAGGGAATCCGCATGTGGCCAGATGGAGGACGTAACTAAGGGACCTCAAGTATTTGGCGTTTCGAGATGCATCGATATCGAAGATTTATACTGCGCACAGGGAAAGCGGAAAAATGTCATCCACTAAGTCACAGCGCGGACGAAAATGTACGATTACTGATCGCGACAGGCACTCGCTAAAGACGGCTATGACGAAAAATGAAAAAAGCTGCGAAAATCACTCCAGAACTGAATGCGCGAACCCTGTGAACACCAAAATATCACGAGGAAACTCCAAGGCCTGCTGGAATTCAAAAACCACACGTCAGTGATGCAAATGGCAGTAACACGAATACGTGATGTCGAAGCCATATGACCTAGAATACGGGCCAATGAAATAATGTTATTTGGTCGGATGAGTCTTGTCCCATACTGCTACAGCTTTGGGCCGAGTTTAGGGCTCAAGAGTCGGACATGGTGACGGTTCGGTGATGATTTGGTCAACCATACGGTGGTATGTTCTCTAACGCTATAGATACAGCAATAAGGAATAGAGCAGTAGGCAGTACAGTTAAAGAGGAATGGACATCTCTAAAAAGGGCCATCACAGAAGTTGGAAAGGAAAACATAGGTACAAAGAAGGTAGCTGCGAAGAAACCATGGGTAACAGAAGAAATACTTCAGTTGATTGATGAAAGGAGGAAGTACAAACATGTTCCGGGAAAATCAGGAATTGAGAAATACACGTCGCTGAGGAATGAAATAAATAGGAAGTGCAGGGAAGCTAAGACGAAATGGCTGCAGGAAAAATGTGAAGACATCGAAAAAGATATGATTGTCGGAAGGACAGACTCAGCATACAGGAAAGTCAAAACAACCTTTGGTGACATTAAAAGCAACGGTGGTAACATTAAGAGTGCAACTGGAATTCCACTGTTAAATGCAGAAGAGAGAGCAGATAGGTGGAAAGAATACATTGAAAGCCTCTATGAGGGTGAAGATTTGTCTGATGTGATAGAAGAAGAAACAGGAGTCGATTTAGAAGAGATAGGGGATCCAGTATTAGAATCGGAATTTAAAAGAGCTTTGGAGGACTTACGGTCAAATAAGGCAGAAGGGATAGATAACATTCCATCAGAATTTCTAAAATAATTGGGGGAAGTGGCAACAAAACGACTATTCTCGTTGGTGTGTAGAATATATGAGTCTGCCGATATACCATCTGACTTTCGGAAAAGCATCATCCACACAATGCCGAAGACGACAAGAGCTGACAAGTGCGAGAATTATCGCACAATCAGCTTAACAGCTCATGCATCGAAGCTGTTTACAAGAATAATATACAGAAAAGAAAATTGAGAATGCGCTAGGCGACGATCAGTTTGGCTTTAGGAAAAGTAAAGGGTCGAGAGAGGCAATTCTGACGTTACGGCTAATAACGGAAGCAAGGCTAAAGAAAAATCAAGACACTTTCATAGGATTTGTCGACCTGGAAAAAGCGTTCGACAATATAAAATGGTGCAAGCTGTTCGAGATTCTGAAAAAAGTAAGGGTAAGCTATAGGGAGAGACGGGTCATATACAATATGTACAACAACCAAGAGGGAATAATAAGAGTGGGCGATCAAGAACGAAGTGCTCGTATTAAGAAGGGTGTAAGACAAGGCTGTAGCCTTTCGCCCCTACTCTTCAATCTGAACATCGAGGAAGCAATGATGCAAATAAAAGAAAGGTGAAAGGAATGATACGATTCGCTGATGACATTGCTATCCTGAGTGAAAGTGAAGAAGAATTAAATTATCTGCTGAACGGAATGAACAGTCTAATGAGTACACAGTATGGTTTGAGAGTAAATCGGAGAAAGACGAAGGTAATGAGAAGTAGTAGAAATGAGAACAGCGAGAAACTTGACATCAGGATTGATGGACACGAAGTCAATGAAGTTAAGGAATTCTGCTACCTAGGCAGTAAAATAACCAATGACGGACGGAGCAAGGAGGACCTCAAAAGCAACTCGCTATGGCAAAAAAGGCATTTCTGGCCAAGAGAAGTCTACTAATATCAAATACCGGCCTTAATTTGAGGTAGAAATTTCTGAGGATGTACGTCTGGAGTACAGCATTGTATGGTAGTGAAACATGGACTGTGGGAAAACCGGAACAGAAGAGAATCGAAGCATTTGAGATGTGGTGCTATAGACGAATGTTGAAAATTAGGTGGACTGATAAGGTAAGGAATGAGGCGGTTCTACGCAGAATCGGAGAGGAAAGGAATATGTGGAAAACACTGATAAGGAGAAGGGACAGGATGATAGGACATCTGCTAAGACATGAGGGAATGACTTACATGGTACTAGAGGGAGCTGTAGAGGGCAAAAACTGTAGAGGAAGATAGAGATTGGAATACGTCAAGCAAATAATTGAGGACGTAGGTTGCAAGTGCTACTCTGAGGTGAAGAGGTTAGCACAGGAAAGGAATTCGTGGCGGGCCGCATCAAACTAGTCAGTAGACTGACGACAAAAAAAAAAAAAAGTCACATTACTGCCACTGCCAAGAATTATGTGACCATTTTTGCTGATGAGGTCCACCTCAAGTGGCAGTGCTATTTCCGCAATGGTAACGCTGTGTCCAAAGACGCCAGGCCCCCTCTTCACACAGTTCGCCTCGTCAAGGACTGGTTTTGTGAGGAGTGGGTCTCCTAAAAAACATTTGCAATTACGTGCTACGAACACAGAAATGGAAATACAGTCGTTTTCACTAGTCAACTTATAAAGAAAACTGTTGCACATCTTGGACACGAATTGTTTCGCGCCACTGCATCTCTTATTTTCCAAACTTATTTTCTGTGTACCCTCCCATAATGGTCCCATCGAAATTATTTGCAAAGCACTTTTCTAGTTCTACTGGTGACGTAAGCCCTAACGAAATGTAATGGACCTGAACGTGGCCGCGCGGGATTAGCCGAGCGGTCTTAGGCGCTGCAGTCATGGACTGTGCGGCTGGTCCCGGCGGAGGTTCGAGTCCTCCCTCGGGCATCGGTGCGGTGTGTGCGTTTGTCCTGAGGATAATTTAGGTTAAGTAGTGTGTAAGCATAAGGACTGATGACCTTAGCACTTAGCTCCCTTAAGATTTCATACACATTTGACATTTTTGACCTGAACGTGGCAGCAATAATAGTTGGTATTAATCGATGGGACCATTGGGGGACGGTACACAGAAAACAAGTTTGGAATCTAAAAGATGCCTAGATGCGAAATAATTCTCGTCCACAACGCGTTTAAGGTTTCTTTAAAAGCTGACCAATTCTGTGCTCGTAGTACCTAACTGCAAATGTTTTGCAGAAGGCCCACTCTAATCGCTATATAACGATTAAGACGCCAGATACCGTATCCCGCAAACTACTTTTAGCAAATAAAAACAAATAAGCCTCAACCCAGAATTGCAACCTCAATCTCGTGTATGCTAACCCAAAGCCCTATGCACTGCACCAACTACCGAGCACAACTGCTAAAACCTGACAGAGGTAGTTCTGTATACATGATTACACTGTTGCCAGATTGCCAATCCTGTACGTCCATTTACCGCCCGAAATATGCGCAGCACGATAATCTGTGACAGACATTTTTGTACATCTACATCTACATGAATACTCTGCAAATTACATTTAAATGCCTGGAAGACGGTTTTTCCGAACCACCGTCAGAATTATCTATTGTTCCAATCTCGTACAGCGTGCGGAAAGAATGAACACCCATATCTTTCCCTACGAACTCTGATTTAACTTATTTTATCGTGGTGGTCGTTCCTCCCTATGTAGTTCGCTGTCAACAAAATATTTTCGCATTCGGAGGAGAAAGTCGGTGATTGGAATTTGTTGAGAAGATTCCGTCGCAACGAAAAACGCCTTTCTTTTAATGATTTCCAGCCCAAATCCTGTACCATTTCTGTGACACACTCTCCAATATTTCGCGATAATACAAAACGTGCTGCCCTTCTTTGAACTTTTTCAATGTACTCCGTCAGTCCTATCTGGTAAGGATTCCACACCACACAGCAGTATTCTAAAAGATGACGGACAAGCGTAGTGTAGTCAGTCTCCTTAGTAGAGCTGTTACATTTTCCAAGTGTCCTGCCAATAAAACGCAGTCTTTGGTTAGCCTTCCCCACAACATTTTCTGTGGTGTCACCGCCAGACACCACACTTGCTAGGTTGTAGCCTTTAAATCGGCCGCGGTCCGTTAGTATACGACGGACCCGCGTGTCGCCACTGTCAGTGATTGCAGACCGAGCGCCGCCACACGGCAGGTCTGAAGAGACGTCCTAGCACTCGCCCCAGTTGTACAGACGACTTTGCTAGCGATGCTACACTGACAACTACGCTCTCATTTGCCGAGACGATAGTTAGCATAGCCTTCAGCTACGTCATTTGCTACGACCTAGCAAGGCGCCATTACCAGTTTATATTGAGATTGTGAAGCATGTACAGTCAAGAGAGATGTACACCAATTATGGATTAAAGTTAAGTATTCCAGCAGCAACGTACCTTATTGGCTATATTAATTACATTGTCATTTTCCAGACCTCACACCAGCCTGCGTGAGCTTAAGGGCGTGCATGTCGGCCTCCTCTAGCAACACGGTGTTGGCTCTTCTGCCAACACAATATTTTCTATGTGTCCCTTCCAGTTGTACGTATTTGTAATACCTAGGTATTTAGTTGAATTTATGGCTTTTAGATTAGACTGATTTATCTTCTAACCGAAGTTTGAGTTCCTTTTAGCGCTCATGTGGATGACCTCGCACTTTTCGTTATTTAGGGTCAACTGCCAGTTTTCGCACCATTCAGCTATTTTTTCTAAATCGTTTTGCAGTTTGTTTTGATTTTCTGATGACGTTATTAGTCGATAAACGACAGCGTAACCTGCAAACAACCGAAGATGGCCGCTCACATTGTCTCCCAAATCGTTTATATAGATAAGGAACAGCAAAGGGCCTGTAACACTACCTTGGGGATCGTCAGAAATCACTTCTGTTTTACTCACTGACTTCCCGTCAATTACTACTAACTGTGACCTCTCTGAAGGGAAATCACAAATCCACTGACATAACTGAGACGATATTCTATAAGCACGCAAATTCACTACGAGCCGCTTGCGAGGTACAGTGTCAAAAGCCTTCCGGAAATCCAGAAATACGGAATCGATCTGAAATCCCTTGTCAATAGCATTCAACACTTGATGCTACGTGATGAATCGCGCAGCGAACTCCGAGTGCGAAATTGTTCTTCAGACTGTATATTGTGTTCGAACTGTATCAGTTACTTCGAAGGCAACGATCTCTTGACACACATTTAGTAAGTAGTCAGAAAATATCTATCTTATGAACCACAACTAGTTCTTCATTCGCACGAAGTAATGAGTGCTATCAACAGGGGATCTCAAATTCATTTCCTCTGTGTATCTAGATGATATCAGAAGGGTTTTGAGACAGTTCCTCACAAGAGACTTCTAATTAAATTGCATGAAGATGCAGTATCTCATCAGCTCCGGCACTCGATTCGCGATTTCCTACCAAAAAGGACACAGTACGTAGTAATCGCCACGCGGAGTGGCTGCGCGGTTTGAGGCGCCGTGTCACGGATTGCGCTGCCCCTCCCGCCGGAGGTTCGAGTCCTCCCTGGGGTATGGGTGTGTGTGTTGTTCTTAGCATAAGTTAGTTTAAGTAGGGTGTAAGTCTAGGGACCTATGACCTCAGCAGTTTGAACCCTTAGGAATTCACACACACACACACACACACACACACGCGCGCGCGCGCGCGCGTGGTAGTCGACGGAAAAACATGTTGTTCCCCATACGAGCAGCTTTATTAGATTATTTTCAGATGATGCTGTCGTTTACAGTCTAGTAAAGTCATCAACAGATCAAAATTAATTGCAAAATGACTTAGACACCGTATCTGTATGGTGCGAAAAGTGGCAATTATCTCTAAGGAAAAGCGTGAGGAAATCCACATAAGTACGAAAAGGAATCCGTTAAATTTCGGTTACACGTAAAGCACAGAAAATTAAAGGCTGTCAATTCAACTCAGTACCTAGAAATTACAATTACGGACGACTTAAATTGGTACGATGACATAGCTAATGTTGCGGGGAAGTCAAATCAAAAACTGCGTTTTATTGGCAGATCTTTTAGAAGATGCAGCAGGTCTAGCAAAGAGACTGCCTGCACTGCGCTTGTTCGTCATCTGGTACTATTCTGAAAATAATCCAACATAATTACGGTATTGCTTCTTCATGCTTATTGGTTTTAGATAATTAACGTCAAATATTTAACATATTAACTCAACTCGAAAATAATCAGATGTTTGAAGCTGGTTTATGACATGGAATTTGGATCTGTAAATAACCGATCGTGGTGGTATCTAGTGTTACCAGATAGGACTGACAGAGGGCATCGAAAAAGCCCAAAGAAGGAGAGCTCGATTTGCAGTACCGCGAAAGTGGGGAGAGAAAACCACGGATGCTATAAGGGTATCGAGGTGGCACTCATCAAAACGAAAGCGTTTTTCGTTGCGGCGAAACCTATTCCCGAAATTTCAATCACAAACTTCCTCCTCTGATTGCGAAAATATTTTATTTACGACAGCCTACATGGGAGGAAACGATCACGTAACAAAATAAAATAAATATTAAGGTCGTACAGAAAAATTTAAGTGTTCGTTTTCTCAATCGCTGTTAGAGAGTGGAATGGTAGAGAAACAGTATGAAGATAGTGCCCTCTGCAGGCACTTTAGTGTGAATTGCAGAGGTGTTCACGTAGAAAAGAAGAAGACCACGAAAGGGATGGCTAACAGGTGTCCGGCCCGCCCGATTAGCCGTGCGGTCTAACGCACGGCTTTCCGGGCGGATTAGTGCCGAGGTGCGCTGTGCCGGCCAGTCTGTGGATGGTTTTTAGGCGGTTTTCCATCCGCCTCGGCGAATGTGAGCTGGTTCCCCTTATTCCGCCTCAGTTACACTATGTCAGCGATTGCTGCGCAAACCTTTTCTCCACGTACACGTACACCTTAATTACTCTACCACGCAAACATTGGGGTTACACTCGTCTGGTGTGAGATGTTCCGGGGGGGGGGAGTTCCACTGGAGTGGCTGAGCGTTTCTAGGCGCAACAGTCTGGAACCGCGCGTCTGCGACGGTCGCAGGTTCGAATCCTGCCTCGGGCATGGATGTGTGTGATCTCCTTAGGTTAGTTAGGTTTAAGTAGTTCTAAGTTCTAGAGGACTGATGACCTCAGAAGTTAACTCCCATACTACTCGGAGCCATTTGAACCATTTGGGGGTTCCACTGGGGTCCGAAGCGCACAATAACCCTGGGTTCGGTGTGGGTCGGCGGTAGAGTGAGAGCACTGCTGTAGCCTGCTGGGGGGTTGTGAACCGCTACGGCGGTGACGAAGCCTCTCCGTCGTTTCTAGGTCACCAGTTCCATACAATACAATACAAAAGGTATCCGAAAAGCGATGGAGACAACAGGAACAGCAGAAGACGGGGAAGAATGCGAGATGGAGGCGTTTGGCGACAGAGATGCGGGATGCGTTGGCACCTGTATTAAATCAGTGAACTTGTCTTGAGAGAGAATAGCTCATCGCTCGCAAATCGCTAAGACTCCGTTCTTCCAGTGTTTGAGAATGAGAGCTAAGAGAAACTTCTAGCAACCTTTACACATTATTTGAAACCTTTTCGAATTTTTTTCTCGCTGACAACTCCGCTCTCCTACCCCACACAAAACAGCAAAAGGAAAAAAGTTTATCGCTTATTACAGTTGTCCTAATCATGCAGAAAACTTCAGCACCAGACATGATGAGACTTTAGAGACTTTTAAAGCTATTGTCGGCTACTGGAGACTGTCATAAGCGAGCTTAGATTACCATAGTTTGCTTAATAGCTGAGGTCAGCTGAAGTCGTACCTGCATTACCTGTACATTAGGTGTGTTGCATACCTGTCAGGCGCTACCTTAAAACAATCACTTTCTTTACATGTACGATCAGTGTCTTACTAGATTCCCTAAAAACCCAAAGCAGTGAACTTCCTCGAAACTGAGTGAGGATACTTAAAGACTGGGTAACTTTGCTCAAAATAGTCATCGCCTTGTCTGTTACTTAAAAGTAAGCAATATCTATAAGAAAAATAAAATTGTCAATGCTTGATTCACGTTTTACTCGAAAACTGTTGCTTTGTAATGTCAAAGCCGGCCACTGTGGCCGAGCAGTTCTAGGCGCTTCAGTCCGGAACCGCGCTGCTGCTACGGTCGCAGGTTCGAATCCTGCCTTGTGCATGAATGTGTGTGATGTCCTTAGGTTAGTTAGGTTTAAGTAGTTCTAAGTCTATGGGACTGATGACCTCAGATGTTAAGTCCCGTAGTGCTTAGAGCCATTTGAACCTTTCTGTTTTTGTAGCGTCAAACAGTGGGATCATAAAATAAAAATAAAGAAAACAATACGGATTTGTCATACAGCGTTAAAAAACGCAAATTTCCTCAACACAAAGCTGAGATAAAAAACAGGTGCAAAACAAAAATATATCGAACATCGCTTCAATGCTTCGTCCACCTTACAAAAAACATGTCTCTTTTATTCATAAACAAGTTTCGCGTCTATCAATAATAACAGGCAACTCTTGACTTTGATCATGATGAAGAAAGTTCTATTGAGTGCAGACTCTGCTTACATGAAGACTAATTTCTTTCGTTACGTAAAAGTGCGGAAGTTACGTGATCAAATAATTTTCATTACTTATGAAAAGCAATTTATATTATGTAAGGATATAAAATACACAATGGAGTAAAACTGAATGATGTGCGGTTTAATAGTGTACCAAAAAGAATGAGAGAGAGAAATCATCGCCTCTCAGTTTCTCTCTCACACATTCATTTATACACTCCTGGAAATTGAAATAAGAACACCGTGAATTCATTGTCCCAGGAAGGGGAAACTTTATTGACACATTCCTGGGGTCACATACATCACATGATCACACTGACAGAACCACAGGCACATAGACACAGGCAACAGAGCATGCACAATTTCGGCACTAGTACAGTGTATATCCACCTTTCGCAGCAATGCAGGCTGCTATTCTCCCATGGAGACGATCGTAGAGATGCTGGATGTAGTCCTGTGGAACGGCTTCCCATGCCATTTCCACCTGGCGCCTCAGTTGGACCAGCGTTCGTGCTGGACGTGCAGACCGCGTGAGACGACGCTTCATCCAGTCCCAAACATGCTCAATGGGGGACAGATCCGGAGATCTTGCTGGCCAGGGTAGTTGACTTACACCTTCTAGAGCACGTTGGGTGGCACGGGATACATGCGGACGTGCATTGTCCTGTTGGAACAGCAAGTTCCCTTGCCGGTCTAGGAATGGTAGAACGATGGGTTCGATGACGGTTTGGATGTACCGTGCACTATTCAGTGTCCCCTCGACGATCACCAGTGGTGTACGGCCAGTGTAGGAGATCGCTCCCCACACCATGATGCCGGGTGTTGGCCCTGTGTGCCTCGGTCGTATGCAATCCTGATTGTGGCGCTCACCTGCACGGCGCCAAACACGCATACGACCATCATTGGCACCATGGCAGAAGCAACTCTCATCGCTGAAGACGACACGTCTCCATTCGTCCCTCCATTCACGCCTGTCGCGACACCACTGGAGGCGGGCTGCACGATGTTGGGGCGTGAGCGGAAGACGGCCTAACGGTGTGCGGGACCGTAGCCCAGCTTCATGGAGACGGTTGCGAATGGTCCTCGCCGATACCCCAGGAGCAACAGTGTCCCTAATTTGCTGGGAAGTGGCGGTGCGGTCCCCTACGGCACTGCGTAGGATCCTACGGTCTTGGCGTGCATCCGTGCGTCGCTGCGGTCCGGTCCCAGGTCGACGGGAACGTGCACCTTCCGCCGACCACTGGCGACAACATCGATGTACTGTGGAGACCTCACGCCCCACGTGTTGAGCAATTCGGCGGTACGTCCACCCGGCCTCCCGCATGCCCACTATACGCCCTCGCTCAAAGTCCGTCAACTGCACACACGGTTCACGTCCACGCTGTCGCGGCATGCTACCAGTGTTAAAGACTGCGATGGAGCTCCGTATGCCACGGTAAACTGGCTGACACTGACGGCGGCGGTGCACAAATGCTGCGCAGCTAGCGCCATTCGACGGCCAACACCGCGGTTCCTGGTGTGTCCGCTGTGCCGTGCGTGTGATCATTGCTTGTACAGCCCTCTCGCAGTGTCCGGAGCAAGTATGGTGGGTCTGACACACCGGTGTCAATGTGTTCTTTTTTCCATTTCCAGGAGTGTATTTATTTCCCTACCAAAGGTACCAATACTACCGGTTAGCCTTTAATTTACTACGACATTTTTATGTAGTGTAGCGAGACCACGGAACCGCAGATTTGGCACAGCGCAACTCTACACGTGATGTTTTAACTTATTACGTCTTCAATACTAACTCTTTTTTGAATATATTTTGCAGAGAGTATACGCATATACCACTCAATGTACCTGCAAATTTATCTCACTCTATGGTACGTATTTCAGCACACGTGACCGCATAAGTAAGAGAGCTGGAGAGCTGCATGTTCCTTTTTTTTTTTACTTTTTCAGTGTTTTATGGCTGAATAGTCCGCAAATAATAAACCAGCATATTTAGGGCCTTTCGTTTTCAGGCATAAGGGATTTACATGCTTAACGTCAAACATTTAGCACATTAACTCATTTGTAATGAAATGTTTGAAGCTATTTTATGCATGGCAGTCCAATTTCGTAAAGCGTCAGGCATGGGGGTTACTAATGTTAAATAATTCAATATCATTTAAAATATAGCCGATTACTCGAATTCGATTGTCTGTATAGAGATTAGTTTGGCTCCAAGCGTCGACTGCAATAGCACCACCAAATTGTTACGTGAAGTAATCAAAATGTTGCAATAAGACCTATGCAAGACACATATCACGAGTGATGGATCATTACAGTTCAGCAGTCCCCTATAAAACTTCTAATGCCACTATTAACTAAGTGTTTTTTCTATTTATTTGGATTGGGTTTATAGAACCATATCGTCAACAACAAGACGCAAATATAAAAAAAAAGTCTAGACAGAAAATTCACAAAGTAATAACTGTGATCAATGAACATTATTTCAAAACATCTACATTGGTGTAATACATATCGATACATGACTTGGTCACTCAGTGGCACGTGGAGATTTAGGTCGGTCCTTGAGGAGAGCAAGAATAGCCGAACTGGGACAGCGGGATAGCTCAGCGTGTTCTGTTATAAGCAAGGCTGAGTGAAGTTCTCATCGATGAATTTGAAGAGGTGTAATGCGACACTCGCAAAGGTCAAATGATAAATAATGACGGAGAAACAGGCAGGTACTGTAAGTAGGCTGTTTAGGTTCTAAGTAGGCTGTTTAGGTTCTTATATTGTTAACGCCGCCGCCACGTAGCGCTCTCTGTATGAAAATCACTGGCTGTGCTGTGTGCAGTCTGTGCTTAGTTTGCATTGTTGTCTGCCATTGTAGTGTTGGGCAGCTGGACGTGAACAGCGCGTAGCGTTGCGCAGTTGGAGGTGAGCCGCCAGCAGTGGTGGATGTGGGAAAAGAGATGGCGGATTTTGGAGTACAGAATGGATGTCATGAACTGCTATATATATGATGACTATTAAGGTAAATACATTGTTTGTTCTCTATTAAAATCTTTCATTTGCTAACTATCAGTAGTTAGTGCCTTCCGTAGTTTGAATCTTTTATTTAGCTGGCAGTAGTGGCGCTCGCTGTATTGCAGTAGTTCGAGTAACGAAGATTTTTGTGAAGTAAGTGATTTGTGAAAGGTATAGGTTAATGTTAGTCAGGGCCATTGTTTTGTAGGGATTATTGAAAGTCAGATTGCGTTGCGCTAAAAATATTGTGTGGCAGTATAAGCACAGTCATGTATAATTGTTCTATGGGGACGTTTCAGTACTACTAAAATAAGAAAACGTGGTTAAGGCCCCCGTTTGTGCAAAGTGAGAAATCCAGTTTTGTGCCCAGGTCCCGCAGAAATTTTCATTTGTCACTAATCAATTGTGCATCTGAAACCTAATTAAATTCACAACTCTGAATACATTTCTTCCAATAACAAATATGTTAATGTGAAGGTACTGTCGCCCACTGAACTGATGAAATATTTGTATCGTTTTGTCGTCATTACTGATTTTGTGCTATCACCTAACTGAAAAATATATATGATAGGCATAGTTGAGCTATTCGTGTTAGAGCACGTCAGACCTTGTTCTCTGCTTTTCCACACGTACATGGTGTCACATTATGCACATCAGCTGACACTTCTGTAGCTGCGCTGCAAAAAGGTGGTAAATGATGCTAAACATAAGTCAGCGTTATATTACGGGTGAAGACTGACAGGTACAGAAAAGAAACTGGCCCATTTCACCGGCACCACGGCGCTAAACCACGTAGAACACTAACCTTGGTAGTCAACTAAGTATGAAGAGAATGTTCGAAGGAAGTGATGGTCATGAACGAATTACTTAATTGCTGTAGAAATGTATATACTGTTATATGTGCGGAGACTACACACACTGTTCGGAAGATTTCTATGGATACCGGTTACTACAGTCGTAATCAAAATGTTGGAATAAGACCTTGCAAGGCACATATCACGTGTGATGGATCATTATACTTCATCGAACAAGTACATACTGCATCACGACTTTCTAAATTATACATTGTAAAGTTATGAACAGCTCACTTTGTTTTATAACAAACTGCACTTGCACTTAAAAATGTTGCTACTTTGACGGCCTGTAAGTCCGTGGTGTACACTGATCAGAGCTTCTGCTGGGCTTCTTTCTTGTCAGCATCTTTTTGTATCCTTGCCTGCTCTTTCCGTTCTGTGTGTTGCTTCCACATGTCTTCACTCAAGTTACCAAGCCTGTAACTACAACACAAGTCGCACTGGTCTTTCTTGGGGGAAAATAAGCTAATATTGCCATCTTCTAAAATAAAGGTAGCCCGACTTAATGCTGAAACTTTCTCCGCATGACCTTTTTCCACGTAGAGTACATACAGCTGTTTTTTGGATTGTAGAATAGGCTCAAGGTATAAATTCGAGGAGAATTTGTTGCAGTAATCCGACGGAAGTTTCGGAAGAGAGTCCAGGAATTCTTTCATGAAGGTTCTCTCATTTTTCTTCTTCGTCTCTTTGATTCTAGGTCATGACGATTCTGTATCAGGTCTCATCCCATGTGTGGAATTACCCAGCGAATATCGAACATTCTTTGATCCCGAGAGTATTGAGAAACATCTTTTTGCATACTTTATGTTTCCCCAACTCGTTTTTCAAATGATACATGAGCGTCCTTTTTCTCCTGGATTCGCCAGTGTTCTTCCCTGAACGTTTGGTTGGAATTACGTCCACAAGGTCGATAACGTAAACCTTCCTCTGATCTGATGACATAGTTTCACAAAATGTGTCAAATATGTCTGCCTATAATCAGCAGAAAACTGATGACACTTCCTTTGAACGGATTTCTGGTACAACTTCGAAGTACATGTTGGATCTAATTTTCGTTCCTCTTTTGGAGTATCATGAGTGATTTTACCAATTCGACTTCTTTTGTATCGAATATACGCCTGTCTACGCATTCTCAGAATTTTATTAGCATTTTTCTTCCAATCATCAGGATGTGGTTTAGACTTCCCTTTTCCTGTCACTGCTTACGTCACCATAAAATTTTTGGCCTTCACTGTCAGCATCATTATTGCTCCCATGATCTTCCGATACTTTATCCAGAGTGTTTGGCAAACCATGAGCACCATCGCATAGCAATGACTGTGAAGTACTGTCGTTCTCTAGTGGAAACAGTGACTGTGGTTTCATTTTGAGCGTTGTTGGATACAGCTACTGAAGTTTCTAGATGGAAAAATATATATAACTTAATTTAAGCAGACAAAGATGAAGCTCAAATTGATGTATTTATGAGAACGACGGCATCAGTAATACTGTTAACAATAATCCAAAGAAAATTTACCTGCGTCATTATATGCTGCAGGAACAGTAACCGAGAACCCCATATACGAAATTAATTTTTCTTCGGTAAGTGTAACTTCAGCGTTACGACTTTTCTCGCCTGTTGTTTGTTCTGCATTTATAGGAGATCCCACAAGAAAGTGGGCAGTCTAGAAATGTTTGGCAGAAATGAATAAAGCACAGAACGAGTGAAGTGGGGGCGTTCTGGTTTATATCACAAAAAGACACTTGCGGTGCTACTAACATTCAAACGTGAATAGTAAAACAATTTTCTTACCGCTGTCAGTCACTCACAGGAACGATTCTCCGCTTTCATAAGCTGATTTCAGCTGAGAAACAATTTCTTCTTCAGTAAAAAGATCTATATCGCTGTCCATTATCACGAATGAAGCTACAAGCATGGAACCACTTTCGAACACTATTAAATACGTAATAAGGCAGTAACAATGTGCTGTGGCTGCGCGCGCTTTTGTATTTACGCGGTATTTTTTACAGTATCCATAGATTGTAGATACGCGGTATTTAATTCTCTACAGTTACGCGGTATTGCCATCTGTTTATTTGCTGTGTCACATACGCGGTATTGTTTTAGATAATTTTTTCATGGTAAATAATTAAAAATTCGGCATTGTGGCGTTAAGAGGAGGAGGAGGAGGAGGAGGAGATTAGTGTTTAACGTCCCGTCGACAACGAGGACATTAGAGACGGAGCGCAAGCTCGGGTGAGGGAAGGATGGGGAAGGAAATCGGCCGTGCCCTTTCAAAGGAACCATCCCGGCATTTGCCTGAAGCGATTTAGGGAAATCACGGAAAACCTAAATCAGGATGGCCGGAGACGGGATTGAACCGTCGTCCTCCCGAATGCGAGTCCAGTGTGCTAACCACTGCGCCACGTGGCGTTAAGAGCAGATGCATGTACGGTTAACGACATCATCTGACTGAAAAACGAAAAATCGGCAATTTGTCAGTTACGCGGTATTGTTTCTTCATCGACGTTATGGGTCTATTTTGTACGAGGTATAAATAAATAGTTGCCACTATTAAAGTTCCAACCCTCGTGGTAAACTGAACAAATGTTTCAAAAATAATGGCTGATGGAGAAAAGCGGCGCACCACAAAGGAAATATCCCAATGGGACGGAAACAGGTAGAAGTTATGTTTATGTACAGACAAATAAATGATTACAATTTCAGAAAATAGAGTGATGTATTCAAGACGAAGAGTTTCACAAAAAATGGTTCAAATGGTTCTGAGCACTATGGGACTTAACATCTATGGTCATCAGTCCCCTAGAACTTAGAACTACTTAAACCTAACTAACCTAAGGACATCACACAACACCCAGTCATCACGAGGCAGAGAAAATCCCTCACCCCGCCGGGAATCGAACCCGGGCGTGGGATGCGAGAACGCTACCGCACGACCACGAGATGCGGACAAGAGTTTCACAATTGAGCAAGTCAATATCCTCACTGGTCCGCCTCCGGCCCTTGTGCAAGCAGTTATTCGGCTTGGCACTGACTGACAGAGTTGTTGGATGTTCTCCTGAGGGAGATCGTGCCGAACTCTGACCCGTTATACTCCAAACATTCTCAATTGGAGAGAGATCCGAAGACCTTGCTGGCCAAGGTAGGGTTTGGGGAACATGAAGTCAAGCAGCAGAACCTCTGTGCAGACAGGCGTTATTTTACTGAAATGTAAGCCCAGGATGGCTTGCCATGGAGGGCAACAAAACGAGACGTAAAATATTGTCCACATATCGCTGTACTGTGGCACTCTAGATCAGCACTTCTGGTTGTCGGGCTGTACGGCGGACAACAGTCGGGTTGGTATCCCACCGGTATGGGGGGGGGGGGGTCTTCACTGGTCATCGGGGCTCAGCTCGAAGCGGCATTCATCACTGAAAACAGTTCTACTTCAGTCAATGAGATGACAGGCCGAAGACGTGTCTAGACACGTGCCGCGCAGCTGCGAAATAACAATCTGGCTGTCGACTGCCGTGTAGCCCAGCAACCAGGAGTGATAGTCTGGGCTGCCATTTCTGTTGTGGCTTGGCAAGACAGCCAAGCCACTATCTACATCTACATCTACATCCATACTCCGCAAGCCACCTGACGGTGTGTGGCGGAGGGTACCTTCAGTACCTCTATCGGTTCTCCCTTCTATTCCAGTCTCGTATTGTTCGTGGAAAGAAGGATTGTCGGTATGCCTCTGTGTGGGCTCTAATCTCTCTGATTTTATCCGCATGGTCTCTTCGCGAGATATACGTAGGAGGGAGCAATATACTGCTTGACTCTTCGGTGAAGGTATGTTCTCGAAACTTCAATAAAAGCCCGTACCGAGCTACTGAGTGTCTCTCCTGCAGAGTCTTCCACTGGAGTTTATCTATCATCTCCGTAACGCTTTCGCGATTACTAAATGATCCTGTAACGAAGCGCGCTGCTCTCCGTTTGGTAGCCAAAAGGCACGCGTCTAAGCTCACGCAGGCTGGCGTGAGGTCTGGAACAGGACAATGTAATTAATATAGCCAATAAGGTACGTTGCTGCTGGAATACTTAACTTCAATCCATAATTGGTGTACATCGGTCTGACGGTACAGGCATCACAAGATAAATAGAAAATGATGATGGCGCCTTGTTAGGTCGTAGCAAATGACGTAGCTGAAGGCTATGATAACTATCGTCTCGGCAAATAAGAGCGTAATTTGTCAGTGAACCATATCTAGCAAAGTCGGCTGTACAACTGGGGCGAGTGCTAGGATGTGTCTCCAGAACTGCCGTGTGGCGGCGCTCGGTCTGCAATCACTTATAGTGGCGACACGCGGGTCCGACGTATACTAACGGACCGCGGCCGATTTAAAGGCTACCACCTAGCAAGTGTGGTGTCTGGCGGTGACACCACAATTTCTTTTCACGCCAGCCCTCATTTCGTTGTCATCTGCGGCACCCTACAATTTTATTTAATTTATTTAATAATGGCTAGGACCCCACACCTAGCAGGCCGTTCGCCGGGTACCAGTCTTCCAATTTGACGCCACTTTGGCGACCTGCAACCAAAAAAAAAAATAAAAAAAATGGTTCAAATGGCTCTGAGCACTATGGGACTTAACATCTATGGTCATCAGTCCCGTAGAACTTAGAACTACTTAAACCTAACTAACCTAAGGACAGCACACAACACCCAGTGACCTGCAGTAGATGAGGATGATAGGATGATGACGAGGACAGCACAACACCCAGTCCCTGGGTGGAGAAAATTTCCCCGACCCAGCCGGGAATCGTACCTGGTCCCAGAGGATTGACAATCCGTCACGTTGACCATTCAGCTACTCTCACAACACACATGGACGATATTCTGTGCCCTGTAATTTCTGTCCACACAAGACCAGAGTTTCTGCTGCTTGTCTTCGTGCTCGCCAAATCCCACCATGCCCAGTAAGGTCACCGGATCTCCCCCCAATTGAGAACGTTTGGAGCATTATGGGCAGGGACCTCCAACCAGTAGGGGCTTTTGAAGATCAAACGCACCAATTGGACAGAATTTGGCACGATGTCCCTCAGGAGTACAGCCAACAATTCTATCAATCAATGCCGAGCTGAATAACTGCTTCATAGGTGCCAGAGTTGGACCAGCGCATTCTTTACCTGTTCAGTTTGTTAATCTCTACCGGCCGCTGTGACCTGGCGGGCCCAGGCACTTCAGTCCGGAACCGCGCAGCTGCTATGGTCGCAGGTTCGAATCCTGCCTCGGGCATGGACGTGTGTGACGTCGTTAGGTTTAAGTAGTTCTAAGTCAAGGGGACTGATGACCTCAGATGTTAAGTCCCATAGTGCTTAGAGCCATTTGAACCATTTGTGAAGCCCTTTCTTTTGAATACATCGGCCAGTTCCCTGAAATTGAAATCATTTGTTTGTGCGTACATGTACATGACATCTACCGATTTCAGTCCCATTGGCATTACTCCTTCATGATGCACTGTTCATTAATTTTATTTATTTATTTTTCTTAGTGTATTTTACAGCAGTTCGACCAGGCGCTGTTACTGACTCCACATTTTGAACATGAATTTTATATTAATTGTTTAAATATTTCGTCAGTTTAGTGTCTGATTTGTGTTTCACAATGAATTATTTTTCCGCACAATTGCGGTTACCCTCAACGTGTCATCTATGGAAAAACAGCATTACTTAGGGTTACGAAAATCGGATTCAACGCGGTTTCTAATGCTTTATCTTAACATCATATTGTACTAGGTCTACAACTTTACTTCCGCCGTTTTTTCTCGAAGTTCGGGGCTTTATTGTGAAAAACAAAAAATTATGATTCATACTATTGTGTATCGCTGGCCACTACATTCTCCCATTTTTCGGATAGCATACGAACCCCGTGGCGGAAGAACTGGACTTCTTTTGTGGTGATCCATGAATCGATTCAATTTTGCACTTGTTCATATGATCGGAAGTGCTGGTCAGCCAGACTGTATGCCACAGACCGAAAAAGGTGGTAGTCAAAGAGAGCAACGTATGGAGAATACGGCGGGAGGGATAGGACTTCTCATTCCAAAGTTTCGGTGTATATTTTGACGTGTTTTGCGACATGGGGTCGAGCGCTGACCTGCTGCAAAATTACCTTTACGTGTCTATCGCTGTATTGTGGCCGTTTGTGTTTCAGTGTTGGGCTCGAAAATATTAATTGCTGTCCTGTGACTGTCTTCGACTGTTTCAGTAGCTTCAAAAACGTTCTGTCTTCCACCGCCATGCCGGTCTTAGATATCGAAATCACTGTTTTTAAGGCGCTGAAAACGTTCTCTGCACGTTCTTCCACTAATAGTTCCCTCACCATTGGTCTTATCCAGCATTTTAAGACCCAAAGCCGCCGATTTCTTCATGTTAAAGCAGAAAATTAAATCTTCCCGCAAATGTCGAGAAATGGGTAAGTAAGTTGACGTACTTAATCGAGAATAACCTTATGATGCAATCACAAATCGACTAATATTTTTGGCATTATGTCTACAGATACCTAAGCTTATTGTATTACACCTATGACCAACCACCCGAACCCCACTCGGCGCTACTGCTGTCTATTGCAAAACGGCGGAAGCAAAGTTGTACACCTAATAAATTTATGAAACAGTAAGAAGAACACGATTTTTGGACTTTCAAGTCAAATTGTTGTTCTACGATGTCAAATGTGATCTGGCGGAGTGAAATAGAGACTGGGCACAAACTGGGAGAGATTAAAACAGTTTTGCAACATTTCTGGTGATCGTCGACTGTCGTGGCACTGCGTCTCAATTTTCAACTTGGTTGCTCTGTAGTTAGCGTACCACGCATCGAGATGGCAGTGCTTGCGGCCGCAACGTTCATATTAGCTGTTGTGATTGTAAAGAACGTTTCAAATATGACTGAAGGTAATTGTAAATGCAAATTTAGGGGCAATTATCTGAGTGAATTCCTATTTCTGCGTAAAGGAAGAATTGTGTATGATGCAGAATGCTTGATGTGCAGGAAGGTTTCAAATCTATACGAATAACAAAACTGTTAAGCACTCGTGTCTGTCTCGTTTTTATTTTAACACAATAGTCTTCAAAAACTACTACTAGACCAATTTTCATAAGATTTTCGCAGGCGATCTGAGCTTAGTTTGGAGCGTCGTAAAGGCTTTAGTTCCTCTAAATCAGATCACTAGAAAAAGACACAGTGCTTTAAAGTTTTAATAAAAGTTTGTCTGTCTGACTGTCTGAACACGCTAATCTGCAAACCTATTAAATGAATTTTTATTGGGTTTTCACCGATAACCATCAGCGTAGCTAGGGGCGCTTTCATCAAAATCGCAACACGAAAAATAAAAAAATAAAAAAAATCAAACCATATTCGTACATATCATAGAAATGTATGGATCTATGGATGTATGTAGGTTCCACGTGTCCTCCGAAACCACAGGACCGATTGCAATCAAATCTGGTACGCTTATCACTTACTGTCCGGAAAAAATCGCTGTGAGGGTAATAACCACCTACGTATCAGAGGAGCGGGTTTGGAGATAAAAAAAAGGTACAGTAGACCACGACGCGCGAATATGCAGACTTTGCTCACCCAGTATTTGAAAACGAGGGCAATTGGTGACTTGCAACAAACTTTATACATAATTTCAAACCTTTACGAAACGTATTCTCGCTGCTAGCCTCCACATAATGCTGAAAGTAAAAAAGTTTAGCCCTTACTACATTTTCGCTGCTTATTTTCGCATCAGGTATGACGTTTTAATTTATTACTTCTTTACTACTAACTGTATTCGCGACACATTATCCAGACAATGGTTACCAATGAATGCACCTGCAGAACTATATCTATGAACGGCAAATAGTTCAGGATATATGATGGCATAAACACTAAGATGTGTTACAAACTGCCGCATCATGCATGACGATTAAATTTATCATTGCCGAATCGATTTCGATGAAATCTGGTAAAGAGAGAGCTTGAGCCCTGGGAAAGAACACACGCTACTTTACAAAATGTCTAGTATAAGATACTTACTGATTTGAAGAATATTACACGAATAATGGGAAGATATTTACTCTTTGAGACAGCTATTAACTCTGACTTTTGAACTTTATCATATTGTTGAAAATGATTTTGTTGGTTAACATGTGCTACGCGATACGATTCAGAATAATGAATACAATTATTATACAATATTCAAAGTGTTTATTACATACTAACACACTACTTGTTGCATAATGTATACAATGCATAGGCTATAGGTCTATCTACTATGCAGTATTTGAGAGCGAGGGAACTGAATGACTTGCAATAAACTCTACATATAATTTCAAATCTTCACGAAACTTTTTCTCCCTGATATCCTCCACAAAATGACCAGACGAAAAAAGGTTGTCGCTTACTACATTTTTGTTGCTCATGTAGTAAAACTGCGGCATCAGGCATAAAATTTCGACGTTTACATTTCTTGCCTCTTTGGTACGAACTCTATTCGCAACACATTTACCAGACAGTATCCACATGTGCTGCTGAATGTACCTGCAAAACTGCACACTGTACGATACACAGTTCAGGAGATATGAGGGAAGGATATGAACAGAAAGGGGGGGGGGGGAGGAGATGGACAGAGAAATGTAAGAGGAGGAGATGGACAAAGAGGGGTGGAGGAGGAAGAGATGAACAGATTGAGGAGGAATAGCAGGTGGACAGAGAGGCAGGAGCAGATAGGCAGAGGATGGTGGATGGAGGAGGTAGACACAGAGAAGATGAAAGAGATGGACAGAGAGGAGGAAGGAGGAGTTGGGCAGAGAAGGGACGAAGGAGGACAGAGAGATAGATAGAGAGAGAGAGAGAGAAGAGAGAGAGAGAGAGAGAGGAGGGAGGAAGAGATGGACAATGAGAGGGGGAAGGTAGAGAAATAGGTAGGTACTCAGCTAGTGTAAATGAATATAATTATGTACAAGAAAACAATGCGTGCAGAATCTGCAGTTTGCGACTTGCGTCCGTGCATAAGTGATGTATATAGCTTATTACTAGTATCAAGTTTATTTACTTCCAGGTGTTTCTTCTCTATATCACATGGTGGGAGACCAGGTACTGTGGACTGTACTATGATAACATCAAATCCAAGAAACAGTTACTTAAGAAGGTTCGAGGAAACGAGAAATATGCTTTCGTAAGAAGGTAAGCCATTAGGGTTCGCATAAAGATTGTTTGTAATACGCCCGGTTTTTTCACTTCCAAATACGGTAACTATAGCTGTAATAGAAATTCGTTTATTGCCAGCGTAGATCAGCTTATTCTAACATTCACAATAAATACAAAATGTTTTTGTAAAAGGTATTGTAGTACCTGCTTCTCAACAATCTTAACCATACGATACAAGTACACACCACACCGACGAAATTCTTAACAAGATGAAACTGAACAGGCTATGTATTTTGCATTGTTCCAATTGACATTTTACGAGGGTGCTTTTAAATTTGTTACAAAATTGTTTCTTTAGTAAATAAGAACTTCAGTTGATTGAAGAAGCTGTAAGTGGGCGTGACACTACCGCATGTACTAGTAGTTCCGGCAGTTTCAATTTTTAGTAGTCCCAGGTGTCTGGATTTGTGCTATTCAGCAGAATGCACACCGCGAAGATAACACTCCTTCACAGGCGGATGGTAATTCTCATTCTAATATACAGCATACACCCAAAAATAATCCTGTAAAAAATATATATATACCTCATTTTCAACATCTAAACCAAACAGTAAGTGTGGACTGCTGCGACAGAACTGTCAAGCGGTAAAACTGCACACATTTCTTACTTTGCTCGATATTTTACATGCATTCTTTTAAAAATAGTCACAAAATCATTAAACCTGTAAAAGGGGAATTTGGTCGCGTTTAGAAGTAGGTGGGAGCGAAATAAATGTATGTAGTTTCTGCTGTCTCAATTTTTTCTACTGAGTACAACCAAAGCACGAAGATAAAATAAAATAAAGCTGAAGAGACGTGAATTTTCCACAGTAAATTAACTTCCCATAGTAGTTACCTGCAACATGCTATCTACGAGAAAAATAGCTCTTTGACGCTGTGAGTCAACGCATTACATACTAATTCTGACAAACAGCATAAACCAAAAAAAATATGTTGTGAAAAGTATTGTACTACTTCGTTCTCAAAAATTTAAACCTGGCAACAAGTGTAGACTACAGCGACGAAACTGTCAAATAAATACAACTGTGCAGATTTTTCTTTCTTTTACTCGTCGGGACTTGGTTTAACATTGTTTCTTAATTATTACGTTAGTAAATAAGGACTTTATTTAAGTGAAAAAGTTGTACGTGGGCGTGGAATTATTGCATCCTGTTCCAGCTGTGCAGATTTGTTCTGTTGCGTGGAGTGCGCACCGCGAAAGTAAAAAGTAAATATCCAGTACCCGGAGGTGACGTTCGATTAGCAAAGTTAGAAGGCTACTCACCGGAGCGACGGAAAAGCGACGGCAGTAGCGTGCTCTTCTACGCGCCTGCCTTCTGTAATCAAATGTGCTTCTATCGGTCGCAAACGATACTTCTTTTCTCGACAACGTGCTCTTTGCGCGGAAGTCAGGCGACAACTGAAGTTTGCTCGCTCCGCGCTTGCGAGGGAGCTGCAGTTTCGGAACCGGACCGCCGCGCGGCGCCGTCGTCGCTGGCGTAGAAACCCGCGCGTGCGCGCTGTTATCCAATCGATAGGCGCCGTGGACGCGGTCTGGTGGGGGCAGGGGGCACGCACAACGATCTGCCCCACTAGAAATGCAAGTCGCGGCAAGAAAGAACGTCACTCTTTCGCACGGACAGTTTAAATAACTCGCCGCTTAAATGCTACGCGTCGCTGCAAATTCAGGCGAATTCTGATTACAAATAACCGAGTCTGACAAGACGAATGCTTCCGTCGCGAGATTTGCCCTCTGAAGGACTGGCTCCTTTTGGACGTCTTTCCTACAGCAGTCGGGAACTAGTAATTTTCTGGTGTTTCGTATTTTCTTTACATCAGTAACCTACACAGATAAAATCTAGAAATACAATTACAAATGAAATCATTTGTTTTCTTCTGTTATAATAGCGAATACGTTCGCAAGGCAATAGCACAAACTAGTAAACACCTCCTCTCCTAATTCTTTGAAGAATTAAACTACAATGTTATAATGAATCTAGTCGCCTCGGAAGTACTGTACAAGTAAGGAAATGTCGATACCATCTACATTTTAGCCGGACTCGATGATGATGATGATGATGTGTGGTTTGTGGGGCGCTCAACTGCGTGGTTATCAGCGCCCGTACAATTATCCAATCTTTGCTCAGTCCAATTTCGCCACTTTCCTGGATGATGATGAAATGATGAGAACACAAACACCCAGTCATCTCGAGGCAGGTGAAAATCCCTGACCCCGCCGGGAATCGAACCCGGGACCCCGTGCTCGGGAAGCGAGAACGCTACCGCGAGACCACGAGCGGCGGACGCCGGACTCGAGCTCACTTACTTACTTATTTACTTCTTTCCTGTAAAAGCTAATAAAGTTTCCTAAGAGTCAAACGTAATTGATTTTCGGTTGTAAAAGATTCTGCAATTTAGGTCTATAATATAGTCAGAACAGTATTAGCAGCCGGCCGCGGTGGTCTAGCGGTTCTGGCGCTGCAGTCCGGAACCGCGGGACTGCTACGGTCGCAGGTTCGAATCCTGCCTCGGGCATGGGTATGTGTGATGTCCTTAGGTTAGTTAGGTTTAAGTAGTTCTAACTTCTAGAGGACTTATGACCTAAGATGTTGAGTCCCATAGTGCTCAGAGCCATTTTTTGAACAGTATTAGCATTTTCAGAATTTGGTTCATGTTGCTCTCATCTTATGAGCGGACAGTTTTTCGACGAAAGTGTTTGGATTCTATGACTATGACACTGCTTCCGTACGTTGTTTCTGAGGAAGTTTAATTGCAGAAATATGGGTGCTCCAATGAGAAGACAAAAATAAGCAGCTGTGGTAAACGGAAATTCTTAATTCATTAGATATAGAATATTAGGCAGCAAGAGAAGAGACCGAGACACTGAAGCCATCTTGAAAAAATAAGTACCATTTATTGTTGCAATTTACTGAAAGCTATCCTTAATCTGGGAAACAGCTGCTACAACATTAAAAAACATGTAGCAGTGTTGGATCATCTGAGGGTGGTTTGACTGCAATGAATAAAAACAGCCTTACTTTACAAATGAGTTAATGTGTTAAATATTTTTGCCGGCCGGTGTGACCGAGCGGTTCTAGGCGCAACAGTCTCGAACCGCGCGACCGCTACGGTCGCAGGTTGGAATCCTGCCTCGGGCGTGGATGTGTGTGATGTCCTTAGGTTAGTTACGTTTAAGTAGTTCTAAGTTCTAGGGGACTGATGACCTCAGATGTTAAGTCCCATAGTGCTCAGAGCCATTTGAACCATTTTTTTTTAAATATTTGACGTTAAGGTGAAATCGAAAAAAGGTTTAGAAAAGGTTTGAAATTATATTTATAGTTTGCTGGAAATCGCTAAGTGCTCTCATTATGACACGTTTGTTGAATGCAGTCTGTGTAACTTGTGCTTCATTTTAAGCAAAATCCAGTCTTTAACGTATCTAATGTTTATAATAGTCTCTAATATAATTGCTCAAGGATTTGCATCTGACCACACAAGCGTTTTGTGGTAATTTACTATGGCTCCCCAATATTATTTAGTCTGTACATTGAGCAAGACCCATAGACAACCGAGCAGAAATTTTTAAATGGTAGTAAAGTTTAGAGAGAGATAATAAGATTTTCAGTTTTACCAATGAAACTCTAATTCTGTGAGGGATGGTAAAAGACTTGGAAAAACATTTGAATGGGTGGTGTGTGTCTTGGGAATGGGTTGTGAAATGAACATCAACGAAAGTGAAACGAGGGAAATCAAGACTAGTCGAACTAAATCAGATATAGCTAATGTGGTATCAATAGCACACTATGTTTCACTATTTGGACAGAAAAATAATCAGGGCCATAGTAGATGGGATAAAAAAAATGCATACTGGCATCAACAAGAAACCACTTTCGACAAAGGTAAATCTGTTGACAGAGAAGCCAGATTTAAATATATGCACTGACGGGGAAAAAACACAACAATAAAATATAATTAATGTAGAATGAAGAAATGTCGCGAGTGTATTTGCGTTGATTACATATTTAAGTCATTAATATTGCAGGATCATAGGTTAACGAAGCGTGAGATAAGCCACTGCAAATGTGAAATGCTAGTACATTAATAACCGGTGTAACTGCCAGAATGTTCAATGCAAGCATGTGAACGTGCGTGCTTTGTGCAGAACGCCGGTCGTGGTGGTCGTGCGGTTCTAGGCGCTCCAGTCCGGAGCCGCGCTGCTGCTACGGTCGCAGGTTCGAATCCTGCCTCGGGCATGGATGTGAGTGATGTCATTAGGTTAGTTAGGTTTACTTAGTTCTAAGTTCTAGGGGACTGATGACCACAGCAGTTGAATCCCATAGTGCTCAGAGCCATTTGAACCATTTTGTGCAGAACAGGTACTGGATATCAGTCCGTGAGACGGAATTCCATGCCTGTTACTCTTGATCGAGGAATACACGAGCACTTAATGCTGTTTATAGATGAGGCTGGAGTTGTCTGATGCCTTCTCTTATGTGCTCGATTGGAGACGCTACAAATGTAGTGTGTGGACACTACATTGGGCCTCACGGGTAGCGTGCCAGAGATAAGTCCCTGCAATCCCACTATCCTCGGTGGCTCAGTCAGATAGAGCGTCTGCTATGTAAGCAGGAGATCATGGGTTCGAGACCCATTCGGGGGCACACGTTTTCAACTGTCCCCATTGATACTTATCAACGCTTGTAAGCGGTCTGGATTTCATTGTAATTTCATTCTTCGAGAGCTGCAAGACCAACAATGGTATCTGTTCTTTCAGACATGTCCGAAAGGGGTCGTATTCTAGAGGGACAAGAAAGCTTGACTACAGTCACCAGGTTGAAATGATATAGTTTCCAGTAGTTACGAAGAAATGAAAAGGCTTGTATAGGGCAGAGTGTATAACACTCCTGTCTGCTACTGCTGTACCATAACCTTAAAGTTGTAGGCAGGTCGTGAAATAAAACTATCTTGTTAAAGCAATTATGGTATAAAGCAACAGAGCAGTGTTACCCTCTGAGAGGAATTTTGTTATGTTGACCGTGTTGTACCTAACGGAGGTGGCTTATCGGAAATGAAAGTCAGAATTACGTAAATATTTGGACAGTGCAAACAAAATTTTGCCTATCTGCACTGTTTAACTGATAAAGAAAACGGTCGCCAGCCTAACTAGGCAAGAGAATGATTAACATTCTCGTTCAAGAAAATAGTTATTAGTAACTTTAATGGATAAACACAACCTATACTTTGTCAACCGCGATTGCAGCGAACTCTGACACATACATATGTTTACGGTAAGATTGAACCTAACAGCTAGAGCAGCACAAACTATTTGCAAAATTATAACAGATACCGAAACACACCATTACTTTCAAGGCTTATACAAACTCAATGGTCTTTATAACGCTATTATTACTATTCACTGCAGAATCATTAAATGGATATAGGTTAAGTCTCTCTCAGTTAAATACTTTACTATTTAAAATGAAAGTTAATTGAAATCCACTAACAGACTGCTTCTCACTATCATTTGAATAAAAAAATTATGGTTTCCATAATTAGTGGTCTTCCCATTACTTGTTACCTAGCATTAACACAATAGACAAACTGTAGATCCTGTTATTAATATGCACTTCCAATATACAAGAGAGACAAACACTTAGCAAACATGGGTATATAACGTTTCACAACTGCAGTTTTCCACTTTCACTACATTGAGAGACAAAATTAACATATATGTAAGATACTGACTCACCTTCTGCGATTTACAGCAGGCAGTAATGTGATCGTTTACTAAGCAAGACTTTATAAGCCTCAGTCTTAAGAACTTTTAATTTGAAGTTGGCAACAACACATTAATAAGCAGTTTTGCTAGGAAAATTATTTTCAGCAAGCATCATTAACTTTAACTCACTCTCTTGCCACATTAACTTTCTTTTTACTATGTTCAAGAGGCGTTAATTAGCAGAAACACTGGTCTTTAATGTTCTTTCAGTAGGGACACTCGGTAATCACTTTAGTTCAAACGGAGAGGAACCTGAGAGGTGTTATGAAGAGGAAAAAATCAAGGTAGGTACGTAAATTCAGTTATAAGTTACCTTATATTTGTGCACACTAAAACATCCAATGAGCCGATCCTTCACTGTACATTATTGTAGCATTCCGATACAGTGATTGCGCAATGTGGTGGCAACTGCATGTTGGTAGGTGGATTTGCAGGCAGAATTGCTGGACTCTGTCCCTTCTTGGTGGCGATGATGAATACCAATTCCAGAATCGTTCCAGCTATTTATCCATCCATCTGAGGAATGGGAAAGTGGCAAAAAAAACCGCTCTCGGAACCAGCACAATATACAACATTAACATGGCACTGCACAGTTGGGTAGCTCGTCCCCGACTGGTAGCTCGTCCCCGACTGACTCTTGTTCCACCTTTTCTACCTAGGCCAACCACAATTTGCGCGCGCTACACAGTTCCGTTCCCGAGGGGAACCACAACAACTTTTACATACACAATAACTAAGAACCCTAAGTGAGGATCAGCAGTTTACATAACAGCAACCAAACACATTAAATAAAACAGAACATTTGCACATATTGATATTTCTACAAAAAATTATTCACACAGAAATTACAATTATATATGATAAGTTTTGTTCCCTCCAAATGGGACAAATAATTTAAATGACAGATATACTACATTGCATAGAATCAAACCAGGACATCAAAGTTTTAACAAAGAAAGGAGTATACAATTTTATGTTATCGATTCAAACACATTTACAGAAGATCAACAATGTAACACTAAATAAAACAAAAGCAAAATAAATCAGTAGAGTATTAGAGCAATGGTGTTACAAGTGGTCTGGAGAGCTGCATCGAACCAGTGTTCAGCCTGAAGACTGTACGAGGTGCATTCAAGTTCTAAGGCCTCTGATTTTTTTTTCTCTGGACTGGAAAGAGATAGAAACATGCGCATTGTTTTAAAATGAGGCCACGTTCATTGTCAGTACGTCCCAGAGATGGCAGCACCGTACGGCAGATGGAATTTTACCGCCAGTGACGAGAATGAGAACTGTTTTAAATACTTAAAATGGTGACGTTTTCCTTACTTGAACAGCGCGCAATCATTCGTTTTCTGAATTTGCGTGGTGTGAAACCAATTGAAATTCATCGACAGTTGAAGGAGACATGTGGTGATGCAGTTATGGATGTGTCGAAAGTTCGTTCATGGGTGCGACAGTTTAATGAAGACAGAACATCGTGTGACAACAAACCGAAACAACCTCGGGCTCGCACAAGCCGGTCTGACGACATGACCGAGAAAGTGGAGAGAATTATTATGGGGGATCGCCGAATGACTGTTGAACAGATCGCCTCCAGAGTTGGCATTTCTGTGGGTTCTGTGCACACAATCCTGCATGACGACCTGAAAATGCGAAAAGTGTCATCCAGGTGGGTGCCACGAATGCTGACGGACGACCACACGGCTGCCCGTGCGGCATGTTGCCGAGCAATGTTGACGCGCAACGACAGCACGAATGGGACTTTCTTTTCGTCGGTTGTGACAATGGATGAGACGTGGATGCAATTTTTCAATCCAGAAACAAAGCGCCAGTCAGCTCAATGGAAGCACACAGATTCACCGCCACCAAAAAAATTTCGGGTAACCGCCAGTGCTGAAAAAATGATGGTGTCCATGTTCTGCGACAGCGAGGGCGTAATCCTCACCCATTGCGTTCCAAAGGGCACTACGGTAACAGGTGCATCCTACGAAAATGTTTTGAAGAACAAATTCCTTCCTGCACTGCAACAAAATCGTCCGGGAAGGGCTGCGCGTGTGCTGTTTCACCAAGACAACGCACCCGCACATCGAGCTAACGTTACGCAACAGTTTCTTCGTGATAAAAACTTGGAAGTGATTCCTCATGCTCCCTACTCACCTGACCTGGCTCCTAGTGACTTTTGGCTTTTTCCAACAATGGAAGACACTCTCTGTGGCCGCACATTCACCAGCCGTGCTGCTATTGCCTCAGCGATTTTCCAGTGGTCAAAACGGACTCCTAAAGAAGCCTTCGCCGCTGCCATGGAATCATGGCGTCAGCGTTGTGAAAAATGTGTACGTCTGCAGGGCGATTACGTCGAGAAGTAACTCCAGTTTCATCGATTTCGGGTGAGTAGTTAATTAGAAAAAAAATCGGAGGCCTTAGAACTTGAATGCACCTCGTAGTATACGAGGGGGCTTTCGATAAGTAGTGTAAAATTTTTGTCCTGAAAGCATGTCGGTTTATTCAGGATTCCAGTACATTATATTGTTCCCCACTCTTTTGACTACATAATCCTATGTTTCTACATGATCTCCAGAGAAGAAGAACAGTCCAATAATGCTTCCTGAGCTCCTCTCGGATGCGCAGACTTGTGTGAGGCCTTGCGTTATCACGGACACGGAGAGGATCGTTTGTACTTTTATGGCGACGAACACGCAGAAGTCATTTCTTGAATTTCGTGATGGTAGCAGAACACACTTCAGAGTTGATCGTTGCACCACAAGGGAGGACGTAAAACAGAATAGCCCCTTCAGAGTCTCAGAAGACCGTCGTCATGACTTGAACGGCTTTGAACTTTTTCTGTGGAGGTGATGTGACGTGACATCATGGATTGCCGTCTTGTTTCCCGTTGTAAATGTTTCATCTCCTGTAACGATGTGACGATCAGTTTGGCTTTAGGAAAAGTAAAGGGACGAGAGAGGCAATTCTGACGTTACGGCTAATAATGGAAGCAAGGCTAAAGAAAAATCATGACACTTTCATATGATTTGTCGACCTAGAAAAAGCTGTTCGAGATTATGAAAAAAGTAGGGGTAAACTATAGGGAGAGACGGGTCATATACAATATGCACAACAACCAAGAGGGAATAATGAGAGTGGACGATCAAGAACGAAGTGCTCGTATTAAGAAAGGTGTAAGTCAAGGCCTTTCGACCCTGCTCTTCTATCTGTACATCGAGGAAGCAATGATGGAAATAAAAGAAAGGTTCAGGAGTGGAATTAAAATACAAGGTGAAAGGATATCAATGAAACGATTCGATGATGACATTGCTACCCTGAGTGAAAGTGAAGAAGAATTAAATGATAATCAAAATATCCACGGGTATGCTGCCGGTCTATAGTGTCCAACGGGCACAATATTTCGGCGATCAAACATGTCGCCATCATCAGGTGAACTGACGGACTGAGCTCCTGTGAACGTACCGGCACGGAGATCCGTACGCTATGGCTGCTCAGAGGGAACTGGGTTCGGTCGCGGCGGCGGCCGATTTAAATACCCTCCGCCCGCGGCGCGCTCCCTCCGCCGTCCGCGCCCAGCGCCACGGTCGCGCGGTGGAACAGATTGCGACGGCGTCTGAGATGTCGTCGGTGTGATGGCTCTGTCCGCCGTGGTCGTCACAACTATAAGTCTGCTCGATTTACTCTTGATTAACCCGATCGCTGGTTCCCAAGCCTTGCTAAGATTATAGCCACAGTCCCGGTTTATGAGGTCGTCATTGGTGCGAATTTCGATGGCCTCTCTAACAACGCTGTCCCAGTATCTCGACGTCTGTACCAGAATCCTCGTGCGGTCATACTCCATGGCGTGATTTTCCGACAAACAATGTTCAGCGACCGCCGACTTGCTCGGATACATCAGTCGAGTGTGCCTCTGGTGTTCACGGCATCGATCCTCGACGGTACGCATCGTCTGACCAATATACGACTTGCCACATTGACACGGAATCTGGTACACGCCGGCCTTCCTCAAACCGAGGTCATCTTTGGCGCTCCCCACCAGTGCACGAGTTTTATTTGGAGGACAAAACACAGTTCCGACCCGGTGTTTCTTCAGAATGCGGGCGATTTTCCCCGAGAGTGCGCCTGTGTATGGAATAAATGCAGTGCCTACCTCCTCCCTCGTGACTTCATCCATCTCAACAGGTTGTGCTGCAGTGGTTGGGCGGAGAGCACGTTGAATCTGCCACTCTGAGTACCCATTTTTTCGAAATACAGTTCTCAGATGTTCCAATTCCTGGGGTAGACTCTCTGCGTCAGAGATAGTGCGCGCCCTATGTGCTAGAGTTTTAAGTACCCCATTCCTCTGTGAAGGGTGGTGGCAGCTGTCTGCATGCAAATACAGATCAGTGTGCGTAGCCTTCCGATACACCCCATGACCTAGGGTGCCGTCAGCCCTTCTCTTGACCAAGACGTCAAGGAAAGGTAATTTACCCTCCGTTTCAGTCTCCATAGTGAATTTGATGTTGGGGTGTATGGAGTTTAGATGTGTAAGGAAGTCAAGGAGTTTATCCATACCATGTGGCCAGATGACGAACGTGTCGTCCACGTAACGGAAAAAGCAAGTAGGTTTCCATACGGATGACGACAGGGCTTCCTCCTCGAAGTTCTCCATGTACAAATTCGCTACCACCGGGAGAAACTCAAGAATCACAAGAATTAAATGATCTGCTGAACGGAATGAACAGTCTAATGAGTACACAGTATGGTTTGAGAGTAAATCGGAGAAAGACGAAGGTAATGAGAAGTAGTAGAAATGAGAACAGCGAGAAACTTAACATCAGGATTGATGGTCACGAAGTCAATGAAGTTAAGGAAGTCTGCTACCTAGGCAGTAAAATAACCAACGACGGTCGGAGCAAGGAGGACATCAAAAGCAGACTCGCTATGGCAAAAAAGGCATTTCTGGCCAAGAGAAGTCTACTAATATCAAATACCGGCCTTAATTTGAGGAAGAAATTTCTGAGGATGTACGTCTGGAGTACAGCATTGTATGGTAGTGAAACAGGGACTGTGGGAAAACCGGAACGGAAGAGAATCGAAGCATTTGAGATGTGGTGCTACAGACGAATGTTGAAAATTAGGTGGACTGATAAGGTAAGGAATGAGGAGGTTCTACGCAGAATCGGAGAGGAAAGAAATATGTGGAAAACACTGATAAGGAGAAGGAACAGGATGATAGGACATCTGCTAAGACATGAGGGAATGACCTCCAAGGTACTAGAGGGAGCTGTAGAGGGCAAAAACTGTAGAGGAAGACAGAGATTGGAATACGTCAAGCAAATAATTGAGGACGTAGGTTGCAAGTGCTACTCTGAGATGAGGAGGTTAGCACAGGAATGGAATTCGTGGCGGGCCGCATCAAACCAGTCAGTAGACTGATGATAATAAAAAACTATCTTCCACAGAAAATTGTCACGATCAGCCTCGTAACGTGCAAGCACTTCCGCACAGACGGTCCTTCGTTGCTCTCTATGGCCTTCGGTTAGGCGGCGAGGAACCCGGTGGGCATTCTGCTTTGAGTACCCCACTCGTGGACGAGTCTGTCAGAACTAACAACACAGACGTCCAGTTGGGCAGCGAGGTGTCTGTGATCCACCGATCACCTCATCACCTCGAATGAGAGTGTCCGCACGTTCCAACACTGCAGGACTCACAGTTGTGTCCGACCGGCCGGCACGCGGACATCGGACAGTTTTGGGCGACTTCGTTGAGATGATGGCAGACGCCTCGCCCAACGGCTTACCGTGCTTTTGTTCACTGACAGGTATCCGTAGACATTCCGCAAGCGCCTTTGAAAACCTGCAACGCTGTAGCGAAGTTTTCTTCCGGCAATATTAGCTCTGGAAGGATCGCAGAAGAGCTTCTGTGAAGTTTGGAAGGTAGGAGACGAGGTACTGTCAGAATTGAAGCTGTGAGGACGGGCCGTGATTCGTGCTTGGGTAGCTCAGATGGTAGAGCACTTGCCCGCGAAAGGCAAAGGTCCCCAGTTCGAGTCTCTGTCCGGCACACAGTTTTAATCTGCCAGGAAGTTTCATGTTATTGGGTTTCTTTTGGCGGAAAACCACTGATCACTGTAGTCAAGCTTTCTTGTCCCTCTACAATCCGCCCAACAGATACCATTGGTAGATTTACAGCTCTCGAAGACTGAAATTGCAATGAAATCCAGACCATTATCTGCTTACAGGCGTTGATAAATATCAACACGAACAGTTGAATATTTGTGCCCCGACCAGGACCCGAACCCAGGATCTCCTGCTTACATTGCAGACGTTCTATCCGAATGAGCCTCAGAGGACACAAAGAATAGTGACAATGCAACCTCACGAAATAAGCATCAAACGAAAAAACTACAAAGAACGATACTTGTCTAGCTTGAAGGGGGAAACCAGATGGCGCTTTGGTTGGCCCGCTAGATGGCGCTGCCATAGGTCAAACGGATATCAACTGCGTTTTTTAAATAGGAACCCCCATTCTTTATTACATATTCGTGTAGTACGTAAAAAAATATGAATGTTTTACTTGGACCACTTTTTTCGCTTTGTGATAGATGGCGCTGAATAGTCACAAACATATGGCTCACAATTTTAGACGAACATTTGGTAACAGCTAGGTTTTTTAAATTAAAATACAGAACGTAGGTACGTTTGAACATTTTATTTCGGTTGTTTCAGTGTGATACATGTACCTTTGTGAACTTATCATTTCTGAGAACGCATGCTATTACAGCGTGATTGCCTGTAAATACCGCATTCATGCAATAAGTGCTCAAAATGATGTCCGTCAACCTCAATGCATTCGGCAATACATGTAACGACATTCCTCTCAACAGCGAGTGGTTTGCCTTCCGTAATGTTCGCACATGCATTGACAATGCGCTGACGCATGTTGTCAGGCGTTCTCGGTGGATCACGATGGAAAATATCCTTCAACTTTCCCCACAGAAAGAAATCCGGGGACGTCAGATCCGGTGAACGTGCGGGCCATGGTATGGTGCTTCGACGACCAATCCACCTGTCATGAAATATGCTATTCAGCACCGCTTCAACCGCCCGCGAGCTCTGTGCCGGACATCCATCATGTTGGAAGTACATGGCCATTCTGTCATGCAGTGAAACATCTTGTAGTAACATCGGTAGAACATTACGTAGGAAATCAGCATACATTGCACCATTCAGATTGCCATCGATAAAATGAGGGCCAATTATCCTTCCTCCCATAATGCCGCACGATACATTAACCCGCCAAGGTGGCTGACGTTCCACTTTTCGCAGCCATCGTGGATTTTCCGTTGCCCAATAGTGCATATTATGCCGGTTTACGTTACCGCTGTTGGTGAATGGCGCTTCGTCGCTAAATAGAACACGTGCAAAAAATCTGTCATCGTCCCGTCATCTCTCTTGTGCCCAGTGGCTTAACTGTACACGACGTTCAAAGTCGTCGCCATGCAATTCCTGGTGCATAGAAATATGGTACGGGTGCAATCGATGTTGATGTAGCATTCTCAACACCGACGTCTTTGAGATTCCCGATTGTCGCGGATTAGCCGCGATAGCACCTAAAACACCTACTTGGGCATAGTCATTTGTTGCAGGTCGTGGTTGACGTTTCACATGTGGCTGAACACTTCTGTTTCCTTAAATAAAATAACTACCCCGGGTACGGTCCGGACACTTGGATGATGTCGACCAGGATACCGAGTAGCATACATAGTAAACGCCCGTTGGGCATTTTGATCACAACAGCTATACATCAACACGATATCGATCTTTTCTGCAATTGGTAAACGATCCATTTTAACACGGGTAATGTATCACGAATCAAATACCGACGGCAATAGCGGAATTTTACATGATACCACGCACTTATACGTTTGTGACTATTACAGCGCCATCTATCACAAAGCGAAAAAAGTGGTCCAACTAAAACATTCACATTTCTTTACGTACTAGAAGAATATGTAATAAAAAATGGGAGTTCCTATTTTAAAAAAAGCAGTTGATATCCGTTTGACCTATGGCAGCGCCATCTAGAGGGCCAATCATAGCGCCATCTGGTTTCCCCCTTGTAGCTAGACGAGTTTCGTTCTTTGTAGTTTTTTCGTCTGATGCTTATTTCGTGAGACATTTGCCCCGGTCACTATCAATGGACCACCCTGTATACATACAAATCTCGTGTCACAATGGTATGTTCTGGATAAACTCCGTAACTACTAAACTGATCTTGTTGAAATTTTGCGACTATGTGTAATTTGGTCCAACTTAAAAGACAGGATACCTTTTATCTCGATTATTGAACTCAGTACTTGTTACTGCAAATTAACTGTTTATTATACGACAATAGTGTGCATTTATTTGTTCTACTTTTCCTAACAGATGTCGGTGTCAGTTAATTCATCGACACAACACGATAACATCTATTGACATATACACTCCTGGAAATGGAAAAAAGAACACATTGACACCGGTGTGTCAGACCCACCATACTTGCTCCGGACACTGCGAGAGGGCTGTACAAGCAATGATCACACGCACGGCACAGCGGACACACCAGGAACCGTGGTGTTGGCCGTCGAATGGCGCTAGCTGCGCAGCATTCGTGCACCGCCGCCGTCAGTGTCAGCCAGTTTGCCGTGGCATACGGAGCTCCATCGCAGTCTTTAACACTGGTAGCATGCCACGACAGCGTGGACGTGAACCGTATGTGCAGTTGACGGACTTTGAGCGAGGGCGTATAGTGGGCATGCGGGAGGCCGGGTGGACGTACCGCCGAATTGCTCAACACGTGGGGCGTGAGGTCTCCACAGTACATCGATGTTGTCGCCAGTGGTCGGCGGAAGGTGCACGTGCCCGTCGACCTGGGACCGGACCGCAGCGACGCACGGATGCACGCCAAGACCGTAGGATCCTACGCAGTGCCGTAGGGGACCGCACCGCCACTTCCCAGCAAATTAGGGACACTGTTGCTCCTGGGGTATCGGCGAGGACCATTCGCAACCGTCTCCATGAAGCTGGGCTACGGCCCCGCACACCGTTAGGCCGTCTTCCGCTCACACCCCAACATCGTGCAGCCCGCCTCCAGTGGTGTCGCGACAGGCGTGAATGGAGGGACGAATGGAGACGTGTCGTCTTCAGCGATGAGAGTCGCTTCTGCCTTGGTGCCAATGATGGTCGTATGCGTGTTTGGCGCCGTGCAGGTGAGCGCCACAATCAGGACTGAATACGACCGAGGCACACAGGGCCAACACCCGGCATCATGGTGTGGGGAGCGATCTCCTACACTGGCCGTACACCACTGGTGATCGTCGAGGGGACACTGAATAGTGCACGGTACATCCAAACCGTCATCGAACCCATCGTTCTACCATTCCTAGACCGGCAAGGGAACTTGCTGTTCCAACAGGACAATGCACGTCTGCATGTATCCCGTGCCACCCAACGTGCTCTAGAAGGTGTAAGTCAACTACCCTGGCCAGCAAGATCTCCGGATCTGTCCCCCATTGAGCATGTTTGGGACTGGATGAAGCGTCGTCTCACGCGGTCTGCACGTCCAGCACGAACGCTGGTCCAACTGAGGCGCCAGGTGGAAATGGCATGGCAAGCCGTACCACAGGACTATATCTAGCATCTCTACGATCGTCATCATGGGAGAATAGCAGCCTGCATTGCTGCGAAAGGTGGATATACACTGTACTAGTGCCGACATTGTGCATGCTCTGTTGCCTGTGTCTATGTGCCTGTGGTTCTGTCAGTGTGATCATGTGATGTATCTGACCCCAGGAATTTGTCAATAAAGTTTCCCCTTCCTGGGACAATGAATTCACGGTGTTCTTATTTCAATTTCCAGGACATGCAGCAGATGGTGTCGTCTTTCGATGCTGCAATCTATTTCACGCGATATTTTTTTATGTTTACGACATACCAGTGCTATTTTAATTCCTCGTGTATCGATTTTATAAATGTACTGCGTATTGTGTTGTACAATGAAACGCCAAACAAACTGGTACGTCTACCTAATATCATGTAGGGCCCCCACGAGCACGCAGAAGTGCCGCAACACGACGTGGCATGGACTCGACTAATGTCTGAAGTAGTGCTGACATCATGAATCCTAGAATGAAATTTTCACTCTACAGCGGAGTGTGCGCTGATATGAAACTTCCTGGCAGATGAAAACTGTGTGCCGGACCGAGACTCGAACTCGGGACCTTTGCCTTTCGCGGGCAAGAGCTATACCGACTAGAGACTACAGCACTTGCCCGCGAAAGGCAAAGGTCCCGAGTTCGAGTCTCGGTCCGGCACACAGTTTTAATCTGCCAGGAAGTTCCACATCATGAATCCTGTATGGTTGCCCATAAATCTGAAAGAGTACGTGGGAGTGATGATCTCTTCTGAACAGCACGTTGCAAGGCATCCCAGATACGCTCAATAATGTTCATATCTGGGGCATTTGGTGGACATTGGAAGTGTTTAAACTCAGACGAGTGTTCCTGCAGCTACTATGTAGCAATTCTGGACGTCTGGGGTGCCTTATTGTCCTGCTGGAATTGCCCAAGTCCGCCGGAATGCACAGTGGTCAAGAATGGATGCAGGTGATCAGACAGGATGCTTACGTACGTGTCACCTGTCAGAGTCGTATCTAGCTGTATCAGGGGTCCCATATCACTCCAACTGCACACACCCCACACCATTACAGAGCATCCATCAGCTTGAACAGTCCGCTTCTAACATGCACGGTGCATGGATTCATGAGGTTGTCCCCCATACCCGTACACGTCCATCCGCTCGATAAGATCAGTATTGCCTCACGTGTTCCAACATTTCTACGGAATGCAAACTGATCTTCCCCGAGGTCAGCTTCTACCAGTTTTTCCATTCGTCTGTAAAGAATTCGCGTTAGTATTTTGCAGCTGTGACTTGTTAAACTGATAGTTCGGTTGCTGTTCATACCATTACGAAAACGTGTAAGTATTTCTTGTTTGCTTTCTATTTTATTATTTATATTTTATACTGATTTTTAATCAGTTAATTGTTAATTCATTCATTCATTAATTTTCATCTAATTTATTTCTTGAAGTTATAAATATTATAATTTTTTCAGTTTTAGTATAGCCTCGTGGCCGAGCGGTTCTAGGTGCTACAGTCTGGAACCGCGCGACTGCTACGATCGCAGGTTCGAATCCTGCCTCGGGCATGGATGTGTGTGATGTCCTAGGTTAGTTAGGTTTAAGTAGTTCTAAGTTCTAGGGGACTGATGACCTCATTAGTTAAGCAGAGAAGCACGACTCAAACTTGTTAAGAGAACTCTTGAATAGGAAGAACAATTCGCGGCAAGGAACGCACCTCAACGAATCAGAACAGCTGAAATTCGTAGACAAGAATCTCGAGAATAGCGGGATGAACTTCTGTGACAAAATAAATCGAGAACAAAAACGGCGCGAGAACGGCACATGACCACATTGAGAAAACGCGAAAGAGAGAGGCAGCAAACCAGCCCTGCAAATTAAGACATGCATCATTCGTTCGCCTCGCGTTCGGATATGCAGCAGACATTGATTACTCTGCACGTCCTAAAATTGTAATTGGTGCGATGGACAAAATATGCCAATACTGTCAAGCGTTAAAATTCCTCAGTGAAGAAGTCGGTATGTGTTGTACATCAGGAAAAGTTATACTGTCACCTCTTCCTGCTCCGCCGGAACCTTTACAATCACTTCCTGCTGGCGAATCAAAGGATTCGAAATTATTTTTACTCATGATACGCAAATACAATTCTTTCTTTCAAATGACGTTCTTTGGGGCAACTAAAATTTGCGACATCACATATGATGGCCATAATTCTGAAATTATATTCAAAATCCAAGGCCAGGTGTATCATAAGCTTGGGTCGCTGATGCCGAATTACATCGAACAAGGAGATGAGAAAGAAATTCTGGAATTGTTGAAAATTTTTTTGCAAAATGATACTCAACACATTCAGTTGTTTAAAGGAGTGTTTCCTTTATGAAACGACAACTATCTAATCGTCATCAAAGCCGACAAAGTACCATCAGGAGAATACGCTGGCAGGTTCAACGCACCAACCGTAGATGAAGTCGTTATTATTATGGTTGGTGATCCAGTTGAATACCGAGACAACAAAATCACACGTCGAGACAGCCCTGTTAGTACAATTTCAGCCCTACACCGTTCGTTCGACACACTTTAATATCATATAATATTCTGTCAAGGGCATAATGAATATCACATCAACATCAAACACTGTGATCCAGTTATTGGTAAGTTTGATATTTAACTATTTAATTCCTTATTTTATTGACTTTAATTTCTTGTTTTTAATTTTTCTAACTATTTAATTACTCACTTTTTAGGCAATGAAACGAATGAGAAAGTTCAATGAACTACTACGTGCACCAATTGATGATTAGACTTAATCAACATAACTATGTCCTTCGTTGTCATCAGCTGTACCATCAGTACGTTGTGGATGTGTACGGTAAGATCGAAAGTGGACATTTACTATTTATTAGATACAACCAGACTACATTACGATAGGAGGAATACATCCATTTGCGAGATGCTGAAACACCGATATAATTTAAACGCCGTTGACATCAGTACTGCATTTACATGACCTTCAAATTAGGAACATGCAGGAGAACATACAAGATGCGATGACTTACGTACGTAATTATGGTCGTCCTGATGTGTTTATTACATTTACATGTAATCCGAACTGGGAGGAAATAGTAATAGTACAAACTTTGTTAGTACCAGACCAACAAGCAATACATCGTCGTGATACCACTGCAAGTGTGTTCAAACAAAAATTAAAATCATTAATTAATTTAATCGTAAAACATTCTGTTTTCGGTAACACACTTTGCTGGCTGTATTCTGTTAAGTGGCAAAAGCGAAGTTCGCCCCATTCTCACATTTTGATTTGGCTTGAAGATAAACACCACCCAGAAGAAATTGATGAAATAATTTCTGCCGAAATTCCGGATTCATTAATTGACTCAGAATTATGCGATATTGCTACCAGTCACCTGATCCACGGACCGTGCAGTGCTTGTAACATGACATCGCCATGCATGGAAGATGGAAAATGTAAGAAGCGTTTCCCAAAACAATATACAAATGATATTGTTACGAATATCGACGATTATCCATTGTATCACCGCAGAAACGCTGAGAATGGTGGCCATACATCTACAATGCGAATATCAAATTCTACAAATCAAGTTGAAATCGGCAATCAGTGGGTAGTACCATACTCACTAGTGCTTTCAAAAACGTATAGGGCTCATATTAATGTCGAGATTTGCAGTTCCGTAAAATCCATTAAGTACACATGCAAATACGTTAATGAAGGCAGTGATTTGGCCGTATTTGTAGTACAAAACATAAATAAAAATTGGTACGTGGACCCTTTTCGTACAACACTTACCCGCCATACCTTAGATACCATAAAAGAGAAAGCGGGATGGAATCATGATTGGTAGTCACAATTTATAATTAAGACAGTTTATTGACTTTACGGCTTTTAAGGAATTTGACAATTACAAGTTGTGGACGAGCCACTAGGTATAGCTACGCAAATACAGTCAGAAACCCAACGTACTCAGTATTCAAATAAACAGTCCCTTAAGAGAAGGTTATAAAAAACTTAATGTGTCAGGCATTTATAGAAACCTTAAGCATAGCAGTTATCAATTAGTTCACATAGCCACTTCATCAAACTCCTTAAAACCAGTTATTACATTAAGATGGCTACACTTAACATTCTTCACTAACATACCCTTATAAACTTATTATTTCAATCCGTTAAAGAAGCACTTGTTAAAAGGTCATTTACAAACTTAACGTTGCCAGGCACTAATACCCCTCGCTTTACTTTCCCTTATTAAGAAAACAGAATTACTGGCACACTTCAGAAATTCAAACTCCCATATAGCATTTCCTAAAAATACATATAATGAAAACAGTTATCAGTAAAGGGTGACTTAATGAAACTTCAACACTAGTGCCAAGCTAAGATCCAATTACATAACATGATAGAACCACTTACATAAAAAACTACAGCAGAAACAATGATCTTTAAAAATGAATATTCACGTGCTCAGACGTGTTAATAAAAGAATACTAGAAAGAGCTGCGCAAGGAACTCAGCAGATGTTATGCAATTTAAAGTTTAGCCAGTTGCCAGTGGCTTACATTTAAGGAAACAATTTCGTGTAAGAACAGATAACATACGATATATATTCATATACATCTACAAGTTAACCCACCTTGGCGGAAGGAAGATAAATACTAAATTTTGAAAGGCGGTTTGTGAACAACTCCCGGTAGTGGCCAGGTTCTTAAACACTGCCAGGCCTAGACGTCGGATGACATTTCACTCCCCGCCGAGGCGCTGGCACAATCAAATGCTTTTGTGCGAATCACAAAGGCATTCCAATATCTCTGAAACACAGAAACACTCGGCAGAACCTTTGACTCGATATATGGGTAAGCGTGTAAAGGAACACGTTACACTACTGACAAATTCACAACTTTGACCTTAAGCATTTTACACATGAACAACTGTATTAATAGAGTGCAGGCTTTGAAAACGTCAACATAAAATCATTTCATTACAAGAAACACAGATCACTAGTAAAACTTCTGAGAAAACTTTCAAATAATGGCCACCATTTAACTAGGCCAGCTGAATTCTTCCACACCAACTTTAAGTTCGACTATGAAAGTCTCACCATAATAATAAAACTTAAATGCCTCTGAGTGCGACGGTCAACAAAACACAATTACGACCACTTACTTCATATCACACACACAGTACGAAGGAGCGGGTTACACAGCTTCATCGCTTCACTTCAAATTTTGTTCCCAGCAAAATCACAAAACTTGTATCCCCAAGCTGCCCATGTCACCAAAACGCACGACCAACTTCACACCACAACATATGACGGTCATCAAGCTCTTTCGGCAGCCTTTGACACTCGTTTCCCCACGAATGTCACCAGATCTCGGGGTTACCCGTCGAAGGCTAACAACCCAATCTCTTTGCCCGCCAACCCGGAAGATAAGACACGCGAAAAGCAAAGATAGCTTAGCTCAACCACAATCGATCTCAACGATACATGAACACAATAACACAGGCGTCAGCTCGCCACGGCTTCAAAATGACGAAATAACACGATACCAGATGGGTATCAGCAGCAACAAAGCTATCTGGCGTATTTTTAGTTTTCCCACATACGAAGGAGGCTTTGAGGACTATGGGACTTAACATCTATGGTCAGCAGTCCCCTAGAACTTAGAACTGCTTAAACCTAACTAACCTGAGGACAGCACACAACACCCAGTCACATACGAAGGAGACCCAACTATCTAGCATCTTGCAGTACATCTCGAAAACGGTCAACGTGCAAATTTTACTGAAGAAAATATTCTCCAAAGAGCACTTGAGCCACCAAAAACGACACTAACTGAATTTTTCACAGTGCGTCAATAATCTGTTGCGTTCAGCCGATTCGCAAAAACTTTATTATATGACGATGTTCCACGCTATTTTACATGGAATAGAATAGGGAAAAAATGGGAGCCACGTACACAAAGAAGACCACATCCATCGTTTTTAAAGCCAAGACATTGGGATGATTTTACACGGTACATCCAAAACAACGTGAATGCTGTTTTGCGTTTGTTGTCGGTGAATATTCACGCACCAACATCTTTCGAATTTTTGCGAACAGTTAATGGTCGAGTGTTCAATACATATCAAGATGCCTGTCGCGAGTTGCAATCACTGGAAGAAGACAATCGTTGGGACTCGATGCTTGCTGATGAAGCGTCGACATCCACGCCGAATAGCATTCGTCATCTGCTTGCAGTTATTTTAACGACACGTTAACCAACACAGTCACGACTTTGTAGGAAAAATATAAAAGCTATATGACTGAAGACAATATTGCACCGAGTTCAACAAACAAACCAGTGTACAAATCTAGATTTCTCACCAGAAATGTATAATAAAGCATTAGTGTTGATCGGAGATTTATATATTTTAATTTCAAATTTGCCATCACCTGATCGCCCAGCCACCGACTTACTTAACAGTGATTTACATCGAGAAAAATAGTACAACGACGTTGACTTAGCTACAATTATTGCGAATAATGAGTCATTACTAACTGCTAAACAAAAAAATATTTATAATCGGATTATGTTGACCGTTGATGCTGAACAAGGCGGTTCTATTTTCTTAGACGCACCAGGCGGAACCGGTCAGACATTTTTAATATCATTAATCCTTGCGAAGATACGGTCGCAACAGCAAGTTGCACCGCGCGGGATTAGCCGAGCGGTGTAGGGCGCTGCAGTCATGGACTGTGCGGCTGGTCCCGGCGGAGGTTCGAGTCCTCACTCGGGCATGGGTGTGTGTGTGTGTGTGTGTGTGTGTGTGTGTGTGTGTGTGTGTGTGTGTGTGTGTGTGTGTTTGTCCTTAGGATAATTTAGGTTAAGTGGTGTGTAAGCTTAGGGACTGATGACCTTAGCAGTTAAGTCCCATAAGATTTCACACGCATTTGAACATCTTTGAACAGATAATTGCATTGGCAATTGCATCGTCAGGCATGGCTGCCACTTTGTTAGATGGTGGACGAACGGTACATTCAAGTTGCCATAAGATATTCATAACAAACCAAACGCAATGTGTAACATTAAAAAAAAAAGGAACGGAATGGCTGCAGTGTTGCAACAGAGTTCAATTATAATTCGGAATGAGTGTACTATGGCTCATAAACATTCACTCGAAGCATTTTAATAGAAGTATGCAAAATTTGAGAGGCAACGATAAACTTTTCGGTAATACTGTCTTACTACTGTCGGGTGACTTCCGACAGTCATTACCAATCATTCCTCAATCTACTTTTGCCGATGAGATTAACGCATGTTCAAAACAGTCATTGTTATGGCGAGGTATCGAGATACTTCGATTGACCATGAACATGCGAGTACAATTTCACAATGATCAACCGGCACAAGTATTTTCTGAGCAATTGCTGGATACTGGAATGGGTAAAACTGAACTGTATCAAAATACACAATACATCGGCTTGCCAAAAATTTCTGCACTGTTGTGAACTAATTGAGAGTGTCTTGCTGGATATATTGAATAATTACTTAGGTCATAATTGGTTTAATAATCGTGCTATTCTGGCAGCAAGAAATGTTGATGTACACGAAGTTAATATCCAGATACAACAGGCGTTGCCCTGTGATTTAATGTCTTGTAAATCAATTGACACAATAGTTGATGAAAACGAAGCCGTACTTTTTTCAACTGAATTTTTAAATTCTCTGGACATACCAGGAATGCCACCACACAATCTTCAGTTGAAGATTGGTTCACCGATTATTCTTCTCCGTAATTTAAACTCACCTAGATTATTCAACGGTACATGTTTGGTCATAAAAATGCTCAGAGGAAATGTTCTCGAAGCAAAGATTTTGACGGGAAAGTTCAAAGGAGAAATCGTTCTGTTGCCACGTATTCCGATGATACCGACAGAATCTCCAATACCATGTAGAAGGCTTCAGTTTCCGATTCGTTTCGCTCTCGCGATGGCCATCAATAAGTCTCAAGGCCAAACAATGTCTATTAACGGTTTGGCCTTGGAAAATGCGTGTTTCTCCCATGGGCAACTATATGTCGCCTGCTCACTTGTGGGAAAACGATCAAATCCATTCGTGTTAGCAAAAGACAGGTTAACCAAAAATATTGTGCACCAATTCGAGCTTAGATAATCGAAAATTTTAGATTGTAATAATTTAAAATAATGGAAATAATAGTTAAAAATCAATGTTATTTACCTCATTTATAAAATTCAGTTTTTACATGTTATTAATTTATCAAGTATTTTGTAAATAAGTCATTCATTACAAACTATAGTTAAATATGAGATGAATTAAATTTAAAAATTGTTGTTGGTTTGTGGTTAATTTCAGCATACCGATACTATACCAATCAGATTCAAATTTTGCCTAAAAAATGTTTCTGAGCACTATGGGACTTAACTTCTGAGGTCATCAGTCCCCTAGAACTTAGAACTACTTAAACCTAACTAACCTAAGGACATCACACACATCCATGCCCGAGGCAGGATTCGAAAGTGCGACCATAGCGGTCACGCGGTTCCAGACTGTAGCGCCTAGAATCGCTCGGCCACAGCGGCCGGCAAATTTTGCCTAACGTTTCATTTCAGGTACGTTTTAAAGTTGGCTGAAGTATTTTCAGCGTTATTAGTGAATATTAATTTGATTGTATTAAAAAGATGAGCAGAAAATTAGTTCAACTTATTATAACTACTGAGCCACAGAAACGCGTGGCCGGATCATCTAATGTATATATAAGAAAATTTCGCTCAAAACAGCGCACTTACGAATAAAATTTGACCTTTACATTTCAGTACCCCCGCAGATGACGTAAGTGGCAATTTAGACTAAAACTAGGAGCTAGGAGCTAATGTTTGACGCAACTGGCACGGTTTCACGTTGTCTTCAAGTCTGTGTCGTCATTATTATACCTCTAATGGGCGCATCGGTCAATGGTTCGCTGAGATGACTTGATGCACTACCCTCGTTGTAGTCGAGCGCGTTTCGATTAACATCCGCCACGTACGGTGTAGGGAAGCAGCCTACTCACGCTGTATAAAATTCACATCAGTCTTTCCATTGTGTGCCAACCTAGCTCTAACGTCATAAATGTTGCGCAATACTTTAAAAATCAAGTAAATAACCTGAAACGTTTCTAGCATGTCAGGAGTAATACTAAATCAATATCTTTTGAATGTCTGTTCAATAACTTTAACCATTTTCGAAATTTGGACATTTTTCTGTAAAAATCATTGGCGCAACAGAAAAGAGCTAGAGACATAAAAATTTATATTTAGATTCCTTTTTCATAATAATTTAATAGAAACAATACTTTGGATCTCACAAATTAAAATTTTTGTGGAAATTCATGATTTTCTGGTTTTGTCTTAAAAATTAAGGAAGCAAGATAGATTAAGTAGGCGAATAAATAAGGCTAGGATGTTTATATTTAAGTAGAAGGGAGATCCACTATAACCATAAAGATGTGAGAAGTTTCAATTGAATAACTATAACACTATAGCGTTAGCGTATCTCCAAAGGGCAAGTTCAGAGCTCCTCTACTGCGTGTAGTGTAATTAAATTAATTCTCTTGCCCAAAATAATTGACATAGCCACGTAACACTTTAATTATGATTACTTACCTGTGTGCTGAATGCACATTTAAATTGAGAGCTTCATCGGCCGTCAGCAAAGGAAGTGATGATTTATTCAATAACTTAAAGTGGTGCATTACTAGCCCAGCGGCTAGTCGGGAGAGCCGATTTGATCAGGCGTTCCCTTAGCCGTGCGCACCGCGGCTTTATACACTCCTGGAAATTGAAATAAGAACACCGTGAATTCATTGTCCCAGGAAGGGGAACTTTATTGACACATTCCTGGGGTCAGATACATCACATGATCACACTGACAGAACCACAGGCACATAGACACAGGCAACAGAGCATGCACAATGTCGGCACTAGTACAGTATATATCCACCTTTCGCAGCAATGCAGGCTGCTATTCTCCCATGGAGACGATCGTAGAGATGCTGGATGTAGTCCTGTGGAACGGCTTGCCATGCCATTTCCACCTGGCGCCTCAGTTGGACCAGCGTTCGTGCTGGACGTGCAGACCGCGTGAGACGACGCTTCATCCAGTCCCAAACATGCTCAATGGGGGACAGATCCGGAGATCTTGCTGGCCAGGGTAGTTGACTTACACCTTCTAGAGCACGTTGGGTGGCACGGGATACATGCGGACGTGCATTGTCCTGTTGGAACAGCAAGTTCCCTTGCCGGTCTAGGAATGGTAGAACGATGGGTTCGATGACGGTTTGGATGTACCGTGCACTATTCAGTGTCCCCTCGATGATCACCAGTGGTGTACGGCCAGTGTAGGAGATCGCTCCCCACACCATGATGCCGGGTGTTGGCCTTGTGTGCCTCGGTCGTATGCAGTCCTGATTGTGGCGCTCACCTGCACGGCGCCAAACACGCATACGACTATCATTGGCACCAAGGCAGAAGCGACTCTCATCGCTGAAGACGACACGTCTCCATTCGTCCCTCCATTCACGCCTGTCGCGACACCACTGGAGGCAGGCTGCACGATGTTGGGGCGTGAGCGGAAGACGGCCTAACGGTGTGCGGGACCGTAGCCCAGCTTCATGGAGACGGTTGCGAATGGTCCTCGCCGATACCCCAGGAGCAACAGTGTCCCTAATTTGCTGGGAAGTGGCGGTGCGGTCCCCTACGGCGCTGCGTAGGATCCTACGGTCTTGGCGTGCATCCGTGCGTCACTGCGGTCCGGTCCCAGGTCGACGGGCACGTGCACCTTCCGCCGACCACTGGCGACAACATCGATGTACTGTGGAGACCTCACGCCCCACGTGTTGAGCAATTCGGTGGTACGTCCACCCAGCCTCCCGCATGCCCACTATACGCCCTCGCTCATAGTCCGTCAACTGCACATACGGTTCACGTCCACGCTGTCGCGGCATGCTACCAGTGTTAAAGACTGCGATGGAGCTCCGTATGCCACGGCAAACTGGCTGACACTGACGGCGGCGGTGCACAAATGCTGCGCAGCTAGCGCCATTCGACGGCCAACACCGCGGTTCCTGGTGTGTCCGCTGTGCCGTGCGTGTGATCATTGCTTGTACAGCCCTCTCGTAGTGTCCGGAGCAAGTATGGTGGGTCTGACACACCGGTGTCAATGTGTTCTTTTTTCCATTTCCAGGAGTGTATATAAGAACGCTGCGCGAGGAAAAGAGGCCCCAGTTCTCTCCATACGCTGAATAGCACAACATCTGTGTCGGTAGTCGCGTCGCGTCGGTATCATTGCTATAAACAGCCTCGGATGCCGTATTAAGTCACTCGGGATACGCGTAACCATGAAATCATTTTCGAATGAAGTGTTAATTCTGGGATGACTTTAATGATCTATCTTCAGTTTGCGTAGGTCGTATTTTCACGTGCCGTCGCGGGACAGACATTCTGCCATTATTTAGCGTGGCGTTTGATGAGCATATTCATCAAATTATGGCGAGCATTCATTTAAACATTTAATTTGAAGAGTTATAGTTGTATCAGCCCATTAGACTCTGAACTGCTCTGGTAGTTGGATTGTGTGGATCCTTCTTTTTCTTTTTTTTTTTTTTTTTTTTTTTTTTTTTTTTTTTTTTTCAGCTGCGACTTCAGAATATAGCGAACGTTTTTACACGATCGTTTTTGATTATGAATCCCAGACAATCTCCTAATTCCTCAGAGCTATAAGTATATTTCTCAGATTAAGTAGGCAGTAGGAATTCTAATTACAGGTTTCAAGTTTTGCTAATCACTTTCTGGTTGCCAATATTGTAGTTAGAGAGCCAGTGTTGAGAACGTCAAAAGACAGCATAAATAATAGAAACATTTATATAACAATTCCACCCGCCGCCCTACATATGGTTAATCGGCCGGGAAATGCATCTTTTCTTTTCTACATAACATTCTACATATATTAACAATTTAATTCCACCCGCCGCCCCACAACGGGTTTCTTCTGTTCCGTGGTCAGCGATTGTTCCACAACTGTCCAGTTCAGTCGTCGGCAGAACACAACTACGCCTCCGCCGGTACGTGCCTTCTGACACCCGTCCGAACGAGAGGAAGAGATAAAGGCGAGCGGAGCCAGCGACTGTGCCAGTGGGTTCCCTCCGCTATCTGCCGTCACGCCCCACTGCTCCCCGCAGTCATTAGCGGCGGCAGTATTGGCAGCTGGGCAAAGTTATCCCCGCCAGGGTAAGGCGATACATCCGAAATGCCGCCTCCCTCTGCCAACTCAGCCAGCTCCCTCCGTTTAACACTGGAAGACTGCCCTCTTTTAATCTGCGAGTTCATGTCACATTAAACACACACAGACACGTTGTACGGGGTGTTCAAGAAGTCTCTCCCCAGTGCCGTATGATTGTTAGCCGCGCGTGCCGTATGCCGCAGTGAATAAACCGAAATGAAACTCGGCGAAATACAAATTATTAATTTATTGAATATTCATTCTTAATTACAGATTTTCACATTAAATGTTGAAAGTGTCTCCCCTGTTGTTGAATAAACAATTTAATTCGTGTAATCATGTTTCCAAACACAAGCTGTAACGTTTCTTCTGTAACAGAAGCAGTGAAAGTGGATATTGCAGTTTTCAATTCATCGATGGATTTTGGACTGTTTTTATAGACAGTTGCTTTCGCTGCATCCCAGAAGAAAAAGTCAGATGGTGTTAGGTCAGGCGATCGTGGAGGCCAAAGTCCCTGTGAAATTATGCGATCACCAAAAACATCAGCAAGCAGTGACATTGAAACGCGAGCTCTATACGCGGTTGCAGAATCTTGTTGAAAATAACCGTTCAGTATTTCACTTAACACAAGTTCTCTTATAAATGGGTACAAAATATCACTGCAGTATCGTTGTGCGTTTATTATTTCGTTGAAAAATATGGACCCACAATCCGCCGTATAGAAATTGCAATTCAAACTCCTATTTTCACAGAATGAAGTGGTTCCTCATGAATACACAATGGATTTGCAGTGCTCCAAGTACGAGAATTTTGCGAGTTCATGTACTTGGATAAATGAAACCACGCCTCATCAGTGAAAAACGTTTCATTTAGCATATCCCTTACATTTTGTTGAACGAAATTTTTGAACCTTTGATAATAATGCAGTCTCTTGACATGTTCAGTATTTTTCAGTTCTTGCACGACTGTATGGGAAAATTTCTAATATTTTCCTTACAGCTGTGTGGGTCATTACGACACTAACATCGATTTCCTGGGCGAGTTTTCTTACTGACTTGTTCGGACTCCTGGACATTTTATCGGGAATATCGAGTAGTTTATCCTCAGACAAAACGCTAGGACGACCACTTCTCGGTGCATCTGTCACTGAACCCGTTCTTCGAAATGTGTTAATCAGATCTCGCACAGTATCGCGATGTGGGAGCGTTGTCTCCGGAAAAACTCAATTAAATGTTCGACGAACTGAAACTTTTTGTTTACCGCCGGCTTTGAACACTTGTTCGACTAAAAACACACGTTCTTCAATGGTCAGTATTTTTAACAGTGACAAAAACGAAACAAACTAACAAAGGAATTGAACTTAAACGTTCACGTCAACACATAACGACACACACCAACGATACTACTGACGCTGGCTGAGATAAACGAAACAGTGGAATGTTGGGAGAGTCCACTTGAAGGGAAGTAACCCAGGCAGGCGAACAATCATACGGCACTGCGGAGAGACTTTTAGAACACCCCGTACATACACTCCTGGAAATTGAAATAAGAACACCGTGAATTCATTGTCCCAGGAAGGGGAAACTTTATTGACACATTCCTGGGATCAGATACATCACATGATCACACTGACAGAACCACAGGCACATAGACACAGGCAACAGAGCATGCACAATGTCGGCACTAGTACAGTGTATATCCACCTTTCGCAGCAATGCAGGCTGCTATTCTCCCATGGAGACGATCGTAGAGATGCTGGATATAGTCCTGTGGAACGGCTTGCCATGCCATTTCCACCTGGCGCCTCACTTGGACCAGCGTTCGTGCTGGACGTGCAGACCGCGTGAGACGACGCTTCATCCAGTCCCAAACATGCTCAATGGGGGACAGATCCGGAGATCTTGCTGGCCAGGGTAGTTGACTTACACCTTCTAGAGCACGTTGGGTGGCACGGGATACATGCGGACGTGCATTGTCCTGTTGGAATAGCAAGTTCCCTTGCCGGTCTAGGAATGGTAGAACGATGGGTTCGATGACGGTTTGGATGTACCGTGCACTATTCAGTGTCCCCTCGACGATCACCAGTGGTGTACGGCCAGTGTAGGAGATCGCTCCCCACACCATGATGCCGGGTGTTGGCCCTGTGTGCCTCGGTCGTATGCAGTCCTGATTGTGGCGCTCACCTGCACGGCTCCAAACACGCATATGACCATCATTGGGACCAAGGCAGAAGCGACTCTCATCGCTGAAGACGACACGTCTCCATTCGTCCCTCCATTCACGCCTGTCGCGACACCACTGGAGGCGGGCTGCACTATGTTGGGGCGTGAGCGGAAGACGGCCTAACGGTGTGCGGGACCGTAGCCCAGCTTCATGGAGACGGTTGCGAATGGTCCTCGCCGATACCCCAGGAGCAACAGTGTCCCTAATTTGCTGGGAAGTGGCGGTGCGGTCCCCTACGGGACTGCGTAGGATCCGACGGTCTTGGCGTGCATCCGTGCGTCGCTGCGGTCCGGTCCCAGGTCGACGGGCACGTGCACCTTCCGCCGACCACTGGCGACAACATCGATGTACTGTGGAGACCTCACGCCCCACGTGTTGAGCAATTCGGCGGTACGTCCACCCGGCCTCCCGCATGGCCACTATACGCCCTCGCTCAAAGTCCGTCAACTGCACATACGGTTCACGTCCACGCTGTCGCGGCATGCTACCAGTGTTAAAGACTGCGATGGAGCTCCGTATGCCACGGCAAACTGGCTGACACTGACGGCGGCGGTGCACAAATGCTGCGCAGCTAGCGCCATTCGACGGCCAACACCGCGGTTCCTGGTGTGTCCGCTGTGCCGTGCGTGTGATCATTGCTTGTACAGCCCTCTCGCAGTGTCCGGAGCAAGTATGGTGGGTCTGACACACCGGTGTCAATGTGTTCTTTTTTCCATTTCCAGGAGTGTATATTCTTGTCGTCTCCATGCTACTCTGTGCTAGCCTCGAATAACTTCTGAATTTGCTTGATCTATCCCTCTCTTGTTCTCCCTCTACAATTTTTACTCCCCTTACTTCCCCCGAGTACTAAAGTGCTGATACGCTGATGTCTCAGGAAGTGTCCTGTTACCCGATCCCTTCTTCTAGTCGGGTTGTGCCGCACATTTCTCCCCAGTTCTGTTCAGTACTCTCTCATTAGTTACGTGATCTACCAAATCTTCAGCATCCATCTATAGGATCACATTTCGAAGGATTATATTCTTTTATAAACTGTTTATCGTTCGCACTTCAGTTTCAAACATGGCTACACTCCATACAAATACTTCCAGAAGAGACCTCCTTGCGCCGGCCGCAGTGGCCGTGCGGTTCTAGGCACTTCAGTCCGGAACCGCGTGACTGTTACGGTCGCAGGTTCGAATCCTGCCTCGGGCGTGGATGTGTGTGATGTCCTTAGGTTAGTTAGGTTTAAGTAGTTCTAAGTTCTAGGGGACTGATGACCACAGATGTTGAGTCCCATAGTGCTCAGTGCCATTTCCATTTTCAAGACCTCCTTGCATTATTAGAGTGAATGAGCTGCCCTACCTGTGGGTTTTATGCAACCTGCAATGCCTTCAAAACTATGTGCGAGACTTTCACATTGTCTCGCTCGCTACATGCAAACTATTAGTCCTACAGAAAAAGTTAACCGGAAATTTTGTAGCAAGTTTAATGTAGTTAAATTCTGTACTGGTATATGCTTCCACTGGAGGCCACAGTTTTCGAGTTATTCAAGTAAAACGTACAAAAGTGATATTCAGACGCATTTTTCTTCAGTAATTCGATACCGTGGACGCCAGCGCAACCTTCTCGCAGCACAATATTTAAATACCTTAAATTTCCTACAAAAAGGTCCTGTTCACTTTTTCTGTATGACTAGTAGTTTGAGCGTAGAAAGTGAGTGAATTTGAAAATATCGTGCATGGTTATTGGAGGCGTTGCGAGTTGCATAAAAAGCACAGAGTTTAATTTTGTTAATGTCGATAGACATTGTTCCATTGTGTGTTTGCACAAGAAATACCCCTTCTAAGTACACTTATTTTCGGAAAAAAGGGAACACCTTAAACGACTAGAGATAGAAAGATCATATTCAGAAAACATGTACATTTCAGAATGAGATTTTCACTCTGCAGCGGAGTGTGCGCTGATATGAATCTTCCTGGCAGATTAAAACTGTGTGCCGGACCGAGACTCGAACTTGGAACCTTTGCCTTTCGCGGTAAGTGCTCCACGATCTGAGCTACCCAATCACGACTCACGCCCCGTCCTCACAACTTTACTTCCGCCAGTACCCCGTGAGGACGGGGCGTGAGTCGTGATTGGGTAGCTCAGATCGTGGAGCACTTACCGCGAAAGGCAAAGGTCCCAAGTTCGAGTCTCGGTCCGGCACACAGTTTTAATCTGCCAGGAAGTTTTGAACATGTACATTATTAGTATTTTCTGCAGAAATGATTAGCATTGGAGCCATGTCGGCCAGCGGGATTAAGGTCAACATCGATATCGTGGTGCAACACCACCTACCGGTAAAATGGGCCTGCAGCTCTCGTTGTTGCGGTAAACCGAAGGTAATGGGTCAATGTGAGTTGAGCAGTCGTGCAGGATGCCTCGCAGACGTAAGCGCGAGCTGTACCGCCAGATCAGTGAGTCTGAAACAAGGCGTATTATTGGCATGGGAGGATGTGATGCATCCAGCCGGGAAATCACTGCTCGTCAGGGACGATGTGTTTCGACAATGCAACGCGTGTGTGCAGAATTGTTCACAGGAGGCCGTAGAGCACGACAAGTTGGGTCACCAGCCAGACCACCTCCAGAGAAGATCGACACTTCATCTGAGTGGCACTAGGACACACCTGCGTCCTCCAGGGCTCTGGCGCAACAGTGGAACAGTGTAACACATCGTATACTGTCAGGGGTGACAGTCCGTAGCTGTTTATTACGGCATGGTTTACGTACGCGTCGTCCACTTCTCCGCCTGCCTTTGAGGAATGTGCAGAGACATGCTAGACGGCAATGGTGTATGGAATGACGTCACTGGGTACAGGAATGGTATCAGATAGTGTTTTACGACGAAAACAGGTCCTTTTTGTTACAAAATGATGGCCGTATTTTATTTCGCCGCAGACAGGGAGGGCGGCATCACAGTGACTGCATGAGCATACGATAGCGCCAACTCAAGGCCTTATGGTGTGGGGTGCTGTTGGGTACATCCACAAATCAGAGCTGGTGCGTGTCCATGGCACTGTGACCACTGTGACCTACCTGAATAATAATACTTTCAACATTCCGCGGCCCTGTCAGCAACTGTATAAATATTATTTTTAAATTAACAACAGCCTCACTTGCAATGTTTACCTAGATTTACCTAGACTTCAGTTGGGATAACCCAACCTTCTTCAGAATAAAAGGAACTACGATTTGTCCACAATCGACAACGTCAAAAACTATAATAGAGTAATACATCGTCATATTTCAATAACGTATCTGGGAAACAGCCTCGGCCTCACTTCGCGACCGCAGTACAACACATTAAAAGGAACGAATGTGGCCGGCCGCGGTGGTCTAGCGGTTCTGGCGCTGCAGTCCGGAACCGCGGGACTGCTACGGTCGCAGGTTCGAATCCTGCCTCGGGCATGGGTGTGTGTGATGTCCTTAGGTTAGTTAGGTTTAAGTAGTTCTAAGTTCTAGGGGACTTATGACCTAAGATGTTGAGTCCCATAGTGCTCAGAGCCATTTTTTGAACGAATGTGGACAGACCTAAGAAAACTAAAGCACACACTCAAAGAAAGCAGGAAAAGAAGGAAAATGCTACATAAGAAAGTAAAACCTAAGGAAAGGGGAAACATAGCAACAAGAATGTCACAGGAAATTGTTATTGTCTGGCCACTTACATAAAATGTGGGCGAGCTTGTCACACAGTGAGCAAATTAAAATCCTCTCCCTAAAATCTTTGTAAAAACATTTGACAGGGCACAGAACTTTAAAACTTTAGCCACATTCGTCCGAGTGTTGCCTAAAAGAGATGGCAGGTCCGCTGGCAAGTCAGCCGCGACCCGCTGGTCAGAAAATAAAACGCAATCCAATAAAACGTGGCGCACAATGACCTGGACGCCACAAGCACCACACATTGGAGGGTCAAAAGTTGAAGCATTAGAAAATTGCAGCGAAATGTAGGAAGATCTGCAGCGGATAGGCATTTGGTGCAGGGAATGGCAACTGACACTTAACATAGACAAATGTAATGTATTGCGAATACATAGAAAGAAGGATCCTTTATTGTATGATTATATGATAGCGGAAGAAACAATGGTAGCAGTTACTTCTGTAAAATACCTGGGAGTATGCGTACGGAAGGATTTGAAGTGGAATGATCATATAAAATTAATTGTTGGTAAGGCGTGAGCCAGGTTGAGATTCATTGGGAGAGTCCTTAGAAAATGTAGTCCATCAACAAAGGAGGTGGCTTACAAAACACTCGTTCGACCTATACTTGAGTATTGCTCATCAGTGTGGGATCCGTACCAGGTCGGGTTGACAGAGGAGATAGAGAAGATCCAAAGAATAGCGGCGCGTTTCCTCACAGGGTTATTTGGTAAGCGTGACAGCGTTACAGAGATGTTTAGCAAACTCAAGTGGCAGACTCTGCAACAGAGGCGCTCTGCATCGGGGTGTAGCTTGCTGTCCAGGTTTGGAGAGGGTGTGTTTCTGCATGAGGTATCGATATTATTGCTTCCCCCTGCTTATACCTCCCGAGGAGATCACGAATGTAAAATTATGGAGATTCGAGTGCGCACGGAGGCTTTTCGGCAGTCGTTCTTCCCGCGAACCGTACGCGACTGGAACAGGAAAGGGAGGTAATGACAGTGGCACGTAAAGTGCCCTCCGCCTCACAACATTGGGTGGCTTGCCGAGTATAAATGTAGATGTAGATGTAGATGTAGAGCATGCGCGACAGTCTGTCATGCGTACTTGTTAACACTGGTACCAACATGCACTCCCAAACTTAAAATTTCTGTGAATAACCAGGTGCGGCTAATGAAATTGACGTATATGTTATCCGGTAAGGAACAAAGATTGATCGACTGTCTTAACATTTGTAATAATTTGTTGCATGTCAAAAGTGAAGGGAGCAATGCGTTTACTATTTCAAGCCAACCTCGCACATTCGGGCTAATCACCGGCTGTTTCCAAGATAAGTTATTGCAATATGACGATGTATTACTATATTATAGTTTTTAGTTTTTAACGTTGTCCATTATGGAACCTAGGTAAATCTACGTAAACATGGCGGCTGAGGCTGTTGTTAATTTAAAATTAATCTACGTGAATAACATCCTGCAACCCATGGCCATACCCTTTCTGCACAAGACCCCGAACGCCATTTTTCAGCAAGACGATGCACGCACATGTGTCTTCTTGGTGTCACATGATGTCAGCCTTTTGACCTGGCCCGCCACATCACCACAACTGTTGCCAATCGAAAGTATGTGCGGTATGGCGAAACGATCGGTGCACCACTGTGACACGGCGCCTGTGGTGTCACCGCCAGACACCACACTTGCTAGGTGGTAGCCTTTAAATCGGCCGCGGTCCGTTAGTATTCGTCGGACCCGCGTGTCGCCACTATCAGTGGTTGCAGACCGAGCGCCGCCACACGGCAGGTCTAGTCTAGAGTGACTTCCTAGCACTCGCCCCAGTTGTACAGCCGACTTTGCTAGCGATGGTTCACTGCCTACATACGCTCTCATTTTTAGAGACGACAGTTTAGCATAGCCTTCAGCTACGTCATTTGCTGCGACCTAGCAAGGCGCCATATTCAGTTACTACGAACAGATAATATTGTGAATCGTGTACCGTCAAGAGCGACGTTCATAATTAATGGATTAAAGTTAAGTATCAAACTAATTACGACCGCTTTCTGAATTCTAATTCCTTGTCATGTTCCAGACCTCAACGTCAGTATAGTTCTGCCCTCCTCACGCCAGCCTGCGTGAGCTAAAACGCGTGCATTTCAGCCCCCACTAGTAACACGGTGTTGGCTCTTCTGTCAATACAACAGTGCCAACCACCAAAGATGAACTTCGAAGCCAGATGTATGTGGCGTGAATGGCTATACCACAGGACGCCATTCGCAACGGCTCGATGCCATCACGCACGGAGCAACTTATTAGGGTCCATGACGAACCTTGTGCCTACTAGGCAACAGGACACATGCTGAGCCGAGGTGACTGAAATGCTAATTATTTATGCAGAACTTAGTAACGTACATGTCCTGTGAATATGAAGTTCTCGTCTGTAGTCGTTCAAGATTTCCAATTTTTTTTCTAAACTAGAGTGCATAACTACAGTCTGTTTTAAGTTTCCTTTAATTTACGTCTATGGCACAAACTTTTTGTTAACAGATTACTGGTTTCGGTCTTTAATGACCATCATCAGATTTGTTTCATAAAACAAAGTCCTAATGTACTGCAGCCATAGTGGCATCGTCAAATGTTAAATGCGGAATCAGCACCAGCATCGTCAAACACATGTAAATAACATCACATGCAAGAGTCATGTTGTCAGTAGTAATACTCACATCTGACGAAGGCCATTAAAGACCAAAACCGCTAATCTGTTAACAAAAAGTTTGTGACCATAGACGTAAATTAAAGGAAACTTCTTACATATACGGGTCACTGTTTTTTTTTCGCGACTATGTCGCAGCTTGTGAATACAGTCTGTTTCTTGGATAACAGTGCGAATCCCTGACTACCAACACATTCTGTGAAAATCGCACTTCAATGACGCTTTCCTTTCCGCAATATCTGCGGTGCAAGTTTTAGGTGACTGACCATACACACACACACATGCAGACACACAAACACACATACACACACACAAACACACACACACACATACACATACGAGCTCGCGCGCGTTAGCGCCCGAAAGGACAGTCATATTAATAATTTTTTTCATAATGCGGGGCCACAGTCATAATATATTTCTTTAAAGTCGGTACCGGCATTGTTGTTGTTGTGGTCTTCAGTCCTGAGACTGGTTTGATGCAGCACTCCATGCTACTCTATCCTGTGCAAGCTTCTTCATCTCCCAGTACCTACTGCATCCTACATCCTACTGAATCTGCTTAGTGTATTCATCTCTTGGTCTCCCCCTACGATTTTTACCATCCACGCTGCCCTCCAATACTAAATTGGTGATCCCTTGATGCCTCAGAACATGTCCTACCAACCGATCCCTTCTTCTGGTCAAGTTGTGCCACAAACTTCTCTTCTCCCCAATCCTATTCAATACTTCCTCATTAGTTACGTGATCTACCCATCTAATCTTCAGCATTCTTCTGTAGCACCACATTTCGAAAGCTTCTATTCTCTTCTTGTCGTACCGGCATTAGACTGTTGTTTATTTACAGTGTTATATTGAAACGTCCCCTTAGAAAAATTATACAGGACTTTGCTTAAACTGACACACAATATTTTTAGCGCAACGCAATCTGACTTTCAGAATTCCCTACAAAGGAATGGCCCTGACTAACATTAACCTACACGTTTCACAAATCACTTACCTCACAAAAATCTTCGTTACTCGAACTACTGCAATACAGCGAGCGCCACTACTGCCAGCTAAATAAAAGATTCCAACTACTGAAGGCACTAACTACTGATAGGGATAGTTAGCAAATGAAAGCTTTTAATAGAGAACAAACAATGTATTTACCTTAATAGTCATAACATATATATCAGTTCATGATATCCAGTATTGCAAATTTCAAAACTCCGCCATTTCTCTTCCCACATCCACCACCGCTGGCGGCTCACCTCCAACTGCACAACGCTACGCGCTGTTCACAACCAGCTGCCCAACACTACAATGGCAGTCAACAATGCAAACTAGCCACAGACTGCACACAGCACAGCCAGTGATTTTCATACAGAGCGCTACGTAACGTTGCCAATAAGAAAACATAAACAGCCTACTTACAACATTTACACTTACACAATTATGATTTCGGTTCAAAAAATGGTTCAATTGGCTCTGCGCGCTATGGGACTTAACATCTATGGTCATCAGTCCCTTAGAACTTAGAACTACTTAAACCTAACTAACCTAAGGACAGCACACAACACCCAGCCATCACGAGGCAGAGAAAATCCCTGACCCCGCCGGGAATCGAACCCGGGAACCCGGGCGTGGGAAGCGAGAACGCTACCGCACGACCGTATGATTTCGGCTTCAAAGTGCCATTATCAAGTGTTTTGAGTGTTATAGTGTATTTCAATGGTTCAAATGGCTCAGAGAACTATGGGACTTCTGAGGTCATCAGTCCCCTAGAACTTAGAACTACTTAAACCTAACTAACCTAAGGACGTCACACACATCCATGCCCGAGGCAGGATTCGAACCTGCGACTGTAGCCGTCACGCGGTTCCAGACTCTAGCGCCTAGAACCGCTCGGCCACACCAGCCGGCGTATTTTAATACGATAGTGTGCCGTCTTAGGTAATTTATAACATTTAAAACAATTTATACTGGCACTTTGAAGCCGAAATCATGATTGTGTTAGTGTAAATGTAACACTGTAAATAAACAACAGTCTAATGGTGGTACTCACTTTAAAGAGACAGTCATATTGTTTTCACTGCGTGAAGGATCGTACAGTCATCCCATGCGATCTTGTGCAGCAAGACTAGTATCCACACGGGCAGTTCGTAGACGTCTCGAGATCCGATATCTGTCAACGAGGCGGCCACCGTTGGTGCAGCAACGAGAGTCGTGTCGATATAGCTACGGACCACTGGTCGTCAAACACTGTAAGATTTCCGTAAAAAAAAGTCTGCATGTGAGAAAACTGAGTATCTTTATTTCAAAAACTTTCCCCTCGTGTAAAGCGTACTCTAGATAACGTACGCAAAACTGATTGTTGGTTGCTCCTGTGTTGCGCGTGTGAACAGTGTCGTGAAACAAAACTTTAAACTTCTTAATTGCAAAATTTGAAATAAAAAATGAATCTAATTAAATATCAAAAGAAATTAATTATGTGCACAATGAAAACTATACAATTAAATATCAGTACTGAAGCAGTTTATGAACGTTGCGTAATACACTGAACAGCCAAAGAAACTGGTACACCTACCCAATATCGTGTAGGACGCGCCGAGAACGCAAAAGTGCCGCAGTACGACGTAGCATGGACTCGACTAATGTCTGAACTACTGCTGGAGGGAATTGACACCATGAATCCTGCAGGGCTGTCCATAAATCTGTAGGAGTACCAGGTGTGGAGATGTCTTCTGAACAGCAGGTTGCAAGGTATCCCAGATATGCTCAATAACGTTCATGTCTGGCGAGTTTGGTGGTCAGCGAAAGTGTTTAAACTCATAAGAGTGTTCTCTTAATAACACATATACTGCAATATGACATTAGCTCACAGCTGAAGTCACCAACGTCAACTAGAAGTATTATCGTCTCCGCAAGCTTTTTTTCCCTGATGAGCATGAAAACTACTCTTGTGAAGCGCTTAACGTTTTTGGATTCATCTGTTACTTGCGAGATGCAAATTATTAACATCCGGAAAATGCTCCTGTCAGAGCGCGAAAAAGGCGTATATGCTCCTCTTTCAAAGGCTCTGACAGAAAAGTACGGAAACAGTGTCTCAGCCCTTATTCCACCTTCCTCATCAAAAATACTCGCGAACTCTTTCAACACGGAACATTCTACATCCTATCATCCACTCTCTGTCTTTGTAGCGAAGCCTTCATACTCAGCACCTCCTGTTGGAGTCACCATAGAGTAAATATCTCTGGAGTGAGCATTGCGTTCTGCGCATGTTGTCAACATTAAACCAGGATTGTCACGTGATTTCGGGACTTCGCTGTGCCTGTGTGCTTTCTGCAGCGTTTGAAGTTTATAATACCAAGAGTTTTTGTTGTGTTTCGCCGTTTGTTGATAGTGTAATAGCGATGGTGAATTACGTTGTTGCTACGGATGCAAAGAAAAATATTTGAAAGGAGGGATAGTAACTTTTCATGGGTACATTCCATATAGCTCTAATTATAGTTGTCATTTTAGTAAGACACACTGTATACGTTTAAAAATTTCGAGACGCATTATAGTTAAGACTTGATTCTGTAGACCTATTTTTCTACGATTTTATGACTGTATAATAGATATTACGGCTCGTACAAAAGCTTACAAACAATCGCTTCCTCTCGTAAATTTGCTAGTGGTACAGGAAAGGGAAAGGTTAGTTGTTTCAGTAAATACTATCCTCCATGCATTTATCAGTGACTTCTCAATTATGTATATAGACTACTCCGTCTACTATTTATGTAATGAACTGGGAGCAAGTACTTAAAATGCATTAAATAAATACCTCAAAGTGCCACCAGTAAGAAAAATTGTGCTTTAGGTCGCAAAAACGAGAAAATAAATACACAGAAATACAAGAAAAAAAGACGAATTAGCAGGGATATAATCGCTAATGTGTGGTGAATTCGGTGTTTTTCGGACACTTGCGAAAGTACTAACGTACTGTCAACTCGTTTTGCAGGACTATCACTGCAAAAATGTACTTCAGGCTCTGTAATACTATAAAGTGCGGTATCATACCAAAAACTACCAAAAGTCGAGTGCATCTGAACTATGACACCTATCGCAAAGAAGCTGAATGTAATATCACTTGCCCTTAAAAGTTACGTAGTTGGTTTATTCCCGGTATCAAATGGATACTGTTAAAATGTCTGCGCAACATATATAAATAATCCACGACACGTACGAAAAGAATCCGTCTGTACTAGGGATGTAGTGGCATTCTAAATATACAGGGCGCTATACGAACAAACATACGACGTCCCGAGATCACGTGACCAGGCCGGCAATGTATGTTGACAACACAAAATCTGTTCTGCGCATGTGAGTGCTCACTCCAGAGATATTTACTCTATGGGAGTCACCGCAGACGCCTAATGCAGCGTCAACACCGCAGACAGACCAGCGATGCGGGTTGCCGACTTCTCTGGGAAGTCTGGCCGACGCAAGTGTGGCTACAAGCAAGTACCACAGTTGACAACAAACACGCAGGCGCGGCCAACGTTCATCAGAGGGCATCAACCAGCAGCAGAGGAAGGGGGCGCGACGAACTATTTCCTGGCGATCAAGTGTGTGCAAATAGTCCCTCCTTCCGCCCGGGACTAGACAAGCCGGCGCTAGGGCGTTCAACAGTCAGTTCTCGACTCGCCGAGTGTGGAGAAGTTCGGCCGGTCCAGTGGAACAGATGTACGGGTAGAGAGTCGAAAGGAACCCTGATTATAGGAATTACATCTACATCTACATCCATACTCCGCAAGCCACCTGACGGTATGTGGCGGAGGGTACCTTGAGTACCTCTATCGGTTCTCCCTTCTATTCCAGTCTCGTATTGTTCGTGGAAAGAAGGATTGTCGGTATGCCTCTGTGTGGGCTCTAATCTCTCTGATTTTATCCTCATGGTCTCTTCGCGAGATGTACGTAGGAGGGACCAATATACTGCTTGACTCTTCGGTGAAGGTATGTTCTCGAAACTGTAACAAAAGCCCGTACCGAGTTACTGAGCGTTTCTCCTGCAGAGTCTTCCACTGGAGTTTGTCTATCATCTCCGTAACGCTTTCGCGATTACTAAATGATCCTGTAACGAAGCGCGCTGCTCTCCGTTGGATCTTCTCTATCTCTTCTATCAACCCTATCTGGTGCGGATCCCACACTGCTGAACAGTATTCAAGCAGTGGGCGAACAACCGTACTGTAACCTACTTCCTTTGTTTTCGGACTGCATTTCCTTAGGATTCTTCCAATGAATCTCAGTCTGGCATCCGCTTTACCGACGATCAACTTTATATGATCATTCCATTTTAAATCACTCCTAATGCGTACTCCCAGATATTTTATGAAATTAACTGCTACCAATTGCTGACCTGCTATTTTGTAGCTAAATGATAAGAGATCTATCTTCCTATGTATTCGCAGCACATTACACTTGTCTACATTGAGATTTAATTGCCATTCCCTGCACCATGCGTCAATTCGCTGCAGACTCTCCTGCATTTCAGTACAATTTTCCATTGTTACAATCTCTCGATATACCACAGCGTCATCCGCAAAAAGCCTCAGTGAACTTCCGATATCATCCACAAGGTCATTTATGTATAATGTGAATAGCAACGGTCCTACGACACTCCCCTGCGGCACACCTGAAATCACTCTTACTTCGGAAGTCTTCTCTCCATCGACAAGGACATGCTGCATTCTGTTATCTAGGAACTCTTCAATCCAATCACACAATTGGTCTGATAGTCCATATGCTCTTACTTTGTTCATTAAACGACTGTGGGGAACTGTAACGAACGCCTAGTTGTTGTTTGCTTGATCCCCAAAAGGGACCCTTTTTTTTTGTAGAGTGTGCTACTGATTGTGGTTTATTGCAGTTTCTATAATAAAGGTTGTCAAAACGAGTTGGTTCTTGCTCTGTAGATTTAGCATCTTCCTCTCATTGCTACTGTCTATATAATATGCCTGTCTCCCACTGTCTTCTTTTTCTTCCATTGGGTCAAGTACACCTGTCCGTCTCTCTCGCTGTCACCGTCTTCAGCCCTTTCTCTCGCCGTTCCTTACCACTGTCTCCTGCTCTGCCGCTTTCACTGTCTCTCTGCCCCACTGCACGTCTTTGACCCATTCTTTTCCTCTCCCACTACCACTTTCTTTCTCGCTTACTGCCTCCTATATTTCTCTTCACCCCCATTTTCTCCTCTCCCCACATGTCTTTAAGGATGATTTTCTCGGGGTTTTCACCCCTAGACTGGGAAACTTTAACACGTTGGTACAGGGGAGTGGGAAAAGGCCTAATTCCTCTTTTTTTCAGTTTCGCTGTGACCTGCTCCTACTACTATTGTCTTCATCACCTCCTCTCTCTCTTTCAATGCCGCATTCTCTCCCGTCATCACTGTCTTTTCCATCCTTCTCTCCCACTACCACTCTCTCTTCCACCGTCACTGTCTCTCTCCCACTCTCTTTCAGTACAAAACAGCGCGAATATTTTCGGTGAGGAGTGGAATGAGGATTGAGGTAGCTGGTTGCCCACTTTTCTGTCAGTGTCTTTAAATGAGAACATATTTGCCTTTTTTGGGCTCCGACAGAAATATTTTTCAGCTGGTTCCCTTCTTTTCCCTATCACACCAGGATGAGCTGATTGTATAAAACGAATTTTGTAGATCAGTATATTTTTGACACTTTACATACTTTGACACACGTACACAACAAATGAATGACCTTACTATGTCAACATAAAATCTTTTCCCACGAAACGCAAGTTCACATAAGAATGTACAACTCTTTTAGGTACATATACAGTACACTAAAAATGTTATGTTTGATTTGTAAGTAGAATGAATTTCGTAAGACAAAATAAGTTTTTGTAAGGTCGTTACACTGCCAGGCGGCACAATAAAATATTTTCCACGTCCAGGCAGCATTTACGGATCCATTAGACAGATACAGCCCATCATAAAGTTTTGTCGGTAAGAAAAATGGCGATTAAAAACAAAGTGTGGTGACCTCAGAACCCTTGCGATGACACCACAACCCCTGCCATGTGTTCACTTAAAACATAGCCTTAGACCGGATATTAAGCGCACATTTTACGTGCGTAAGTACGGTAACTTTGAATCTCTGGATCTCAGTAACGGATAATTGATATCGAAAAAGGTTTCAGTGTTCACAGAGACAACATCGAAAAAAGTTCCATGAACAGGAATGGTGTAAGCGGCCACCCCCAAAATTGGTGCTTTTGGTACCAAAACTCACGGATTTTCGAGGTTTTCTCAGCAACAGCTCATGATCAAATGGTGCTTTCATAAGCTGTCTAAGGCCCATCGTACACCACACATAATGCAAAAGAACCAGCCGATTTCGTCGATTTTCCCGGGCCATAGCAAACGTGTCATGTTTAAATTCCCGTCCTTCCGACATGCATACAAACGGTCTCTAGACCAAGGGCTATGCAAAGTACTGAGCACTTATCTGTGTGGTCAGAAGAACTCGAGAGATGACCGCCTGGAAAATAAAATTTTTGGTGAACGGACCGATAAAATACGGTTGAGAACTAAGGGCCGCATCGACACGTTATTGGGTCCACTTGCGGAGCACAGGCCTCAGTCTGAGTATCACTGTTACAGAACGAGAACACGGGACGTAGGAATGGTATCACCTCGTCTCTTAGGGGCGTACCGCTTCTGCGTCCAGCGTCACGGTGATCTTTTCCATGTGCAGGTTCCGTGGAGAGTGAGCAGCCGTATTACATTTGTCGCCGTCATATGGGCCAGTGAAATGTCATGACAGTGCGGGGTGCCTTTGGTTACACAACACTATGACCTCTTCTTCGCGTAGCCGGTAATTTGGATGGCAGGCGCTATGTTTCTGGCGTGTTTAGATCGGTGGCTGTGCAGTCTCTCTACAAGATAACACAAGACCGGATTATGCCATAGTTGGCCTGACCTGCCAGCATTAAAAGACGTACCACTATCCGTAACGTAGAGAGCAAGGGTAGTTCTGAAATATGAACAGCTGGGTTAGAGCGATTTTCTGCCTCTCTTGCACTGTAGATGTCTTTTGGACGTTATCCTACAGGCGTAAAATAGGACAAAATTAATCTTAGTGCTTTTTAGTCTACTAACGTTACAAATGGTATTTTTGTTTGTCTACTTACAGGTATTGCGTCTCCTCCATTCCTTATCATCGCTTACACTGTTTGCTTCAGTAATCAAAACATGTTCTAAAGATATTGCGACACTACGGTTTGACAAACAGTTTTTATACAGTCAGTTGTATTGCAGTATTTTTCGATTACATTATATGTATAAAGTTTTCAATTATATAGTGTATTTTTACCACTAATGAGTACTGAATTAACGATTACATGTTTTTTAAATGAGAAACTGTACATGTGTGTCAGTATTACTATCTAGTTTGTCACTGACAGTTTTTTCTACTTGCTTTGTGGTGTACAAAAATTTCATAAGCCGGTCGCTGTGGTCGATCGGTTCTAGGCGCTTCAGTCCGGAACGACACGGCTGCTACGGTCGCAGGTTCGAATCCTGCCTCGGGCATGTATGTGTGTGATGTCCTTAGGATAGTTAGGTTTACGTACTTCTAAGTCTAGGAGTCTGGCGATATACCATCTGACTTTCGGAAAAGCATCATCCACACAATTCCGAAGACGGCAAGAGCTGAAAAGTGCAAGAATTGTCGCACAATCAGCTTAACAGCTCATGCATCGAAGCTGCTTACAAGAATAATATACAGAAAAAAAATGGTTCAAATGGCTCTGAGCACTATGGGACTCAACTGCTGTGGTCATAAGTCCCCTAGAACTTAGAACTACTTAAACCTAACTAACCTAAGGACAGCACACAACACCTAGCCATCACGAGGCAGAGAAAATCCCTGACCCCGCCGGGAATCGAACCCGGGAACCCGGGCGTGGGAAGCGAGAACGCTACCGCACGACCACGAGATGCGGGCAATATACAGAAGAATGGAAAAGAAAATTGAGAATGCGCTAGGTGACGATCAGTTTGGCTTTAGGAAAAGTAAAGTGACTAGAGAGGCAATTCTGACGTTACGGATAATAATGGAAGCAAGGCTAAAGAAAAATGAAGACACTTTCATAGGATTTGTCGACCTGGAAAAAGCGTTCGACAATATAAAATGGTGCAAGCTGTTCGAGATTCTGAAAAAAGTAGGGGTAAGCTATAGGGAGAGACGGGTCATATACAATATGTACAACAACCAAGAGGGAATAATAAAAGTGGACGATCAAGAACGAAGTGCTCGTATTAAGAAGGGTGTAAGACAAGGCTGTAGCCTTTCGCCCCTACTCTTCAATCTGTACATCGAGGAAGCAATGATTGAAATAAAAGAAAGGTACAGGAGTAGAATTAAAATACAAGGTGAAAGGATATCAATGACACGATTCGCTGATGACATTGCTATCCTGAGTGTAAGTAAAGAAGAATTAAATGATCTGCTGAACGGAATGAACAGTCTAATAAGTACACAGTATGGTTTGAGAGTAAATCGGAGAAAGACGAAGGTAATGAGAAGTAGTAGAAATGAGAACAGCGAGAAACTTAACATCAGGATTGATGGTCACGAAGTCAATGAAGTAAAGGAATTCTGCTACCTAGGCAGTAAAATAACCAATGACGGTCGGAGCAAGGAGGACATCAAAAGCAGACTCGCTATGGCAAAAAAGGCATTTCTGGCCAAGAGAAGTCTACTAATATCAAATACCGGCCCTAATTTGAGGAAGAAATTTCTGAGGATGTACGTCTGGAGTACAGCATTGTATGGTAGTGAAACATGGAGTGTGGGAAAACCGGAACAGAAGAGAATCGAAGCATTTGAGATGTGGTGCTATAGACGAATGTTGAAAATTAGGTGGACTGATAAGGTAAGGAATGAGGAGGTTCTACGCAGAATCGGAGAGGAAAGGAATATGTGGAAAACACTGATAAGGAGAAGGGACAGGATGATAGGACATCTGCTAAGACATGAGGGAATGACTTCCATGGTACTAGAGGGAGCTGTAAAGGGCAAAAACTGCAGAGGAAGACAGAGATTGGAATACGTCAAGCAAATAATTGAGGACGTAGGTTGCAAGTGCTACTCTGAGATGAAGAGGTTAGCACAGGAAAGGAATTCGTGGTGGGCCGCATCAAACCAGTCAGTAGACTGATGACCAAAAACAACAAGAAAAATTACACTGTTTGTTTTAGTGCTCAAAACATGCAGCCAGGTAATATTTACAGCGACGGTGGGAGTACGCCCCGCCATTTTCCTCGAGCCACTCTGTAGGAATTGTGAACGTGTGGAGTGCCGCATTGTCCGGCTGAAATTGCCCAAATCCGTTGAACTGCACAATGGACGTGAATGGATGCAGGTGATCAGGCAGGATGCTTACGTATGTGTCGCCTGTCAGAGTCGTTTCTAGACGTATTAGCGGTCCCATATCACTCGAACTGCACACATCCGCACCATTACAGAGCCTCCACCAGCTTGCCAGCTTGAACAATCCCCTGCTGACATGCACGGTCCATGCATTCATGAGGTTGTCTTCATACACGTACACGTTCGTCCGCTCGATGCAATTTGAAAAGAAACTCGTCCGACCAGGCAACATGTTTCCAGTCATCGACAGTACAATGTCGGTGCTGACACGCCCAGGTGAGCCGCAAAGCTTTGTGTCGTGCAGTCATCAAGGGTACAGGAGTGGGCCTTCGGCTCCGAAGACGCATATAGGCGATATTTCGTTGATTGGTTCGCACGCTGACACTTTTTGATGGCTCAGCACTGAAGCCTGCAGCTACACTCCTGGAAATTGAAATAAGAACACCGTGAATTCATTGTCCCAGGATGGGGAAACTTTATTGACACATTCCTGGGGTCAGATACATCACATGATCACACTGACAGAACCACAGGCACATAGACACAGGCAACAGAGTATGCACAATGACGGCACTAGTACAGTGTATATCCACCTTTCGAAGCAGTGCAGGCTGCTATTCTCCCATGGAGACGATCGTAGAGATGCTGGATGTAGTCCTGTGGAACGGCTTGCCATGCCATTTCCACCTGGCGCCTCAGTTGGACCAGCGTTCGTGCTGGACGTGCAGACCGCGTGAGACGACGCTTCATCCAGTCCCAAACATGCTCAATGGGGGACACATCCGGAGATCTTGCTGGCCAGGGTAGTTGACTTACACCTTCTAGAGCACGTTGGGTGGCACGGGATACATGCGGACGTGCATTGTCCTGTTGGAACAGCAAGTTCCCTTGCCGGTCTAGGAATGGTAGAACGATGGGTTCGATGACGGTTTGGATGTACCGTGCATTATTCAGTGTCCCCTCGACGATCACCAGTGGTGTACGGCCAGTGTAGGAGATCGCTCCCCACACCATGATGCCGGGTGTTGGCCCTGTGTGCCTCGGTCGTATGCAGTCCTGATTGTGGCGCTCACCTGCACGGCGCAAAACACGCATACGACCATCATTGGCACCAAGGCAGAAGCGACTCTCATCGCTGAAGACGACACGTCTCCATTCGTCCCTCCATTCACGCCTGTCGCGACACCACTGGAGGCGGGCTGCACGATGTTGGGGCGTGAGCGGAAGACGGCCTAACGGTGTGCGGGACCGTAGCCCAGCTTCATGGAGACGGTTGGGAATGGTCCTCGCCGATACCCCAGGAGCAACAGTGTCCCTAATTTGCTGGGAAGTGGCGGTGCGGTCCCCTACGGCACTGCGTAGGATCCTGCGGTCTTGGCGTGCATCCGTGCGTCGCTGCGGTCCGGTCCCAGGTCGACGGGCACGTGCACCTTCCGCCGACCACTGGCGACAACATCGATGTACTGTGGAGACCTCACGCCCCACGTGTTGAGCAATTCGGCGGTACGTCCACCCGGCCTCCCGCATGCCCACTATACGCCCTCGCTCAAAGTCCGTCAACTGCACATGCGGTTCACGTCCGCGCTGTCGCGGCATGCTACCAGTGTTAAAGACTGCGATGGAGCTCCGTATGCCACGGCAAACTGGCTGACACTGACGGCGGCGGTGCACAAATGCTGCGCAGCTAGCGCCATTCGACGGCCAACACCGCGGTTCCTGGTGTGTCCGCTGTGCCGTGCGTGTGATCATTGCTTGTACAGCCCTCTCGCAGTGTCCGGAGCAAGTATGGTGGGTCTGACACACCGGTGTCAATGTGTTCTTTTTTCCATTTCCAGGAGTGTATTTGTGGAAGGGTTGCACTTTAGTCACGTTGAACGATTCTCTTCAGCCGTTGATGGTACCGCTCTTGCAGGATCTTTTTTCCGGCCGCAGCTATGTCGGAGATTTTATGTTTGACCAGGTTTTCTGGTATTCACGGCACACTCCTGAAATGGTCGTACGAGAAAATCTCCACTTCGTCGCTACCTCAGAGATGGTGTGTCCCACCGCTGGTGCGCCGACTATAACACCGCGTTCAAACTCACTTAAATTTTTAGAACCTGCCTTTGTAGCAGTAGTAACAACTGCGCCAGATACCTGTTGCCTTATACAGGGTGTTATAAAAAGGTGCGGCCAAATTTTCAGGAAACATTCCTCACACACAAATAAAGAAAATATGTTATGTGGACATGCGTCCGGATCCGCTTACTTTCCATGTTAGAGCTCATTTTATTACTTCTCTTCAAATCACATTAATCATGGAATGGAAACACACAGCAACAGAACATATCAGCGTGACTTCAAACACTTTGTTACAGGAAATGTCAAAATGTCCTCCGTTAGTGAGGATTCATGCATCCACCCTCCGTCGCATGGAATCCCTGATGCGTTGATGCAGCCCTGGAGAATGGCGTATTGTATCACAGCCGTCCACAATACGAGCACGAAGAGTCTCTACATTTGGTACCGGGGTTGCGTAGACAAGAGCTTTCAAATGTCCCCATAAATGAAAGTCAAGAGGGTTGAGGTCAGGAGAGCGTGGAGGCCACGGAATTGATCCGCCTCTACCAATCCATCGGTCACCGAATCTGTTGTTGAGAAGCGTACGAACTCTTCGACTGAAATGTGCAGGAGCTCCATCGTGCATGAACCACATGTTGTGTCGTACTTGTAAAGGCACATGTTCTAGCAGCACAGGTAGAGTATCCCGTATGAAATCATGGTGGTGAATCGAGGAAGTACAGTACATACTGACGAAACTAAAATGAGCTGTAACATGGAAATTAAGCGTTTCCGGACACATGTCCACATAACATCTTTTCTTTATTTGTGTGTGAGGAATGTTTCCTGAAAGTTTGGCCGTACCTTTTTGTAACACCCTGTATATGCGTTACCGAGCGCAGCGCCGCATTCTGCCTGTCTGCATATCTCTGTATTTGAGTATGCATGCCTGTACCACTTTCTTTGGCACTTTAGTGTATGGATCCCACATAGTGAGGATAGGTTACAAAATTCTGATACTGGTCCCTAATATTTGCGTTCGGTGGTTTTCTTGTATTCCTCTTTTACATTTAATAAAATGTATTCTGCCGTGGTCGAATGGATGTCACCTTAAAACCCGACGTTGCGTCCCCGTCTGTGGAGGACATTTTCAAGGGGGTCGTAGCTTTTTTCAATGTCCGATCCACACGCGGGCTCCCTACCGCACTAGAAGAGCGTGAGGGAAGTTGTAGAAGGGGTGAGATTGACAGATCAGCTGTTGGGGAACGTGCTTTGCAGGCAGGAGACCACCATATTCATTTTGATAGGACTCAAGTACTGGCAGCTACAAGCGGATAACATGAAAGGCTATACAGACAAGCAATAGAGATTGCAAAACGCCACAGGAATTTCAGTAGGAAGGAGGAGGGCGTGAAACTGAATGACATTTGGATTCCGCTGCTGAAGAAGATGTGTACCAGTCTGCCACCACGGAATGATAGCATCAGCGGACGACGGGAGTCGACAAAGGACAGTTGCACTCGCGAATTCAAACATGTGACGTCATGCCACTGCGAGGAAGCTCGCAGAAGCGGAATTTTGCCGCAGTCAGTAGCGAGCCAGGGTGTGAATCGGACATTCAAAAAAGCTACAAACGCCCTTGGAAATCTCCTCCGCAGATGGGGACGAAACTTCGAGTTTTAAGGTGAAATCCATTCGACCACGGCATAACAGCCCGGAATACTTTATTAATTGTGACATTTCCGGTCGCGAAAGTTTACGTTTTACATTCCTCTTTCAGCAACTGCAAAATGAACATGCATGTGTCCGATGATGCCAGCAATTTTAGATCCGCCGAGAAGAAATTCAAAATATGGAGAACGCATCAAATACGCAGTCCCTAGATACCTGTAAAATTATATTTGATGCATTAGAAATGGTTGGTAAAAGTCTGTATTTTCAAGTGTGTTTTCTGTGTGCTGTGCTATTTATTCGTGATGCTTTACATGTGTGATGTGTTCATTCTTCTGTCCTCTTTATTGTAATGCATAAAAGCAAGTACGGGCCGGCCTTAGTGGCCGTGCAGTTCTAGGCGCTACAGTCTGGAACCGCGCGACCGCTACGGTCGCAGGTTCGAATCCTGCCTCGGGCATGGATGTGTGTGATGTCCTTAGGTTAGTTAGGTTTAAGTAGTTCTAGGGGACTGATGACCTCAGATGTTACGTCCCATAGTTCTCAGAGCCATTTGAAAAGCAAGTGCAGTCGTTTTTTATGATCGATCTTCATATAAAAACCATTGAAAAATTGCGCGTATTTTTATACATTACAGTAAAGATAGCAGAACGATGCAGCACTTCGCACATGCGAAATATCACCAATAACTGGCATATCATACAGAAAATGCAACTGAAAACAAGAACTGTTCCCGGAAACACGTTGCGCAGAATATAAATAAAAAGAACACTGTGACTAGCAGCAGAAACGTTATTTCATAAGCAAAACTGTAAAATTATTTCACTTCAAAGCAACTATTAAAGAAGCAGCTGGTCATTCCAAAACCTGAAAGACTTTTATTCGCGATCATTTAGGGATCGAAGCACAGAGACTGATACATGAAATATGTTATTAATCATAGAAGAAGCGGTGATTCTGCTGCATTCAGCAGACCGTACATATTTTACAAAAGATGTCTATCCTTGAAAGACTTGTTTCAACAAGGACGTAAGTGATAGTTACACATTACTGTCGCTGGATGTATAACTTTGCTGATTGAGCTGAAGCAGCTGTTTCAGTTAACAATGTCACAAACTTCCAGCCAACCGGTTGCAAATAGAATTTAAAATTCTATAACTAGTTGTCAACACCAACTAGGGGCGCCTTCTTCAGAAGAAACTGTTAGCTTAGTTGGTGTTGAAATGAATTTTAAATTCTATTTGCGACCGGTTGGCTGGAAATTTGTGACATTGTAATTAATTACGGTTGCTGATCGCAGCCATGTTCAAAACATTGTTTCAGTTAACTTAATATGAAAACGTTATTTTTCAAAATTTACGTTAATTAATTTGTCAGAATATGAACGCAGTTGTAAGACACCAGATTACAGTGACACCTGAACCTCCATCTGCAGGAAGTACTCTCAGGCAAAAATCTAAGAAAAGAAAACAAGATTCACTCGAGGAGGTTATGGGCAAGTCTTAAAATTACGTTTGGCACAATCTGCGCCCCATGTGTCTGACACGGATGAGATGTTGCTCATGCCGCAACTTCCTGTGATTAGGAAACTGAAATTTCAGCACAAACTTGACTTACAGTTAAAATTTATTCAGCTTTTAAAATTTTATGACGTTCCCAGGCCTTCCGCTTCACCATCTTCACCAAGTGGAAGTAGAGCAGCCTGTAGTACTCCACTACAGAAGCAGTGTATGAAATTGTACTGAACAAGGTGATGAAGAATGTTTGCAACACATTTCAGTTTTAATTGTATTGTGTAAATTATTTGGGATCATGGATTTTAAACACAACGCACTAATATTAACATAAATATTTAAATAACACGGAAGATTAGAAAAAAAATAAAACTTACTTTAAAGTAACTGCGAGTTTTTCTTCTGCACTGAGAC